>NC_087550.1:100653714-100959372 GCF_036250125.1 Pseudopipra pipra | reverse complement strand
TTTACTTTATCCAGGAACTACCAAATAGAAAAGCCTCTTTCAGCTGTGGCAGTACCAGAGAACTGGGGTAAAAACCCTATACTAAATAAGCTAAATCTGTTCATCACAAGAAGAAAATCTGCTGGAATTAAATGTGATTAGATGATTTTGGTGTGCCTGTTCCATCAGCTCTATTACTTACTTGCACATGTGCCATCTGGCATAAGCATGTACCCGTTGAGACAATAGCACTTGTAGCTGCCATGTGTATTCATACATCTGTGCTCACAAGGACGTGGCTTCAGTCCACATTCGTTCAGATCTGCAGAAGTCATTGGAATTAAATGAGTGCTGGGTTTCTATACATATATTCATATATATAGGTGGATAATATTGCCTAATGCATTGGATTCCCCAGAGTAAAATCGTTTGGATGGAAAATGAGCCAGCCCCTTGCAAAATGAGAGTTTAGCAGACCATCTGGCTGAAAGACTGCTGGTAAAACCAACATACACAGACTTCTACACTTGAAAAACTAATGCAAACTCTGGCCACATCTGGCAGCTTGTTAGGAAGAGGTGGAGTGGTGGAGAGAGAATTTAGTTACTCTCTTTTGGGGAGTTATTTGTCTGGATTTCTCTGATTCTAGCTGGGGATTTTAGCCCTCCCGCTGACCTCTGTACTAGAAAGGCAAAAATGAGACTGAGAACAGCAAATGAGTTTAAGTGAAACAAAGACTTTTACTTTTGTTTTTCTGAGCTACACATTGGCACCAAGGTTATCAGTAGCAGAAATTAATACAATAAATAAATACAATAAAATTAAATACAATATACGATAAGACCAATCTCAAAAATCTCAAAATCCTGAGAATTAAAGCATCCTAAATCTTTCTCAGAATCCAAGATGTAAAGACTTTGCAGAAACGAACTCAATTTCAAATTTCCAATAGCTATTCTTCACAGGGAGAAAATGAGAATTCCAAAACATTTAATTTGTGCAGTATAGGGTGAGCAGTGTTCACAATAATATTTGGCCTATGGCAAGGGAACAAAAATCTCTGTGACTTCTGTGAACTGACATCCCTACCTCTTCTAGTGATGAGGAAACAGGCAGAATGCATTAACAGAATGCACCAGCATATGCAGCCCTTTCAACATGTGCTGTGTTAAACAGAGCATAGGACCAATAATATATCTTCAGTAAAGATGCAGCTCTCCAGGCAAGCACTGAGTTTGTGTAGCTCCACTTCTAATGGGAGAAGCATCTGTTCTCATGCCTATGTACTCTGCAGACCACAGGGTCAGCCATTCAAAGCATAAACTTTGTGGAGGTGCAGAAGTGTTTGTTACAGTTCAGTCCAGGGAAGAAAGAGGTTTTCTATTTCTAAAAGACATTCTATTATTTAAATGTAGGGTGTGTTTGGAAAAGGGCAACCTATCTTCTTGCAAATCACCCTGGATTTTTGTGCTACTGTGGCTCCACTAAATAATCAAGACCCTCTTAACAAAGCAACTAGGGAGCAAACTGGTGAACAAAAGTTATTCTACTTAGGCCATACATTTTCAAAAGTGCTTATCTGCACCTATCTCACACAATGCACTGACAGCATACACAGCTCTAAAAAAAAACCTATGGAGATAAGGCTAATTTGGCTCAGACTTGGTGGCAGACTAATACAGTCCCCTTATCTCTGTTATTTTAGTTAGCTCATGTTGAGCTTGCTCAGCAGGGCATTCTGTGTAAGGACAGACCAAAGCTACATCTCCAGTAAACTAAAAGTGGGTATGAGCATTCCTAGCTGCTGGAACATGACCACCTAAATGGCTATACTGTTGAAACAGCTCTTGGAGACTCTGGGAGACTTCTGGTCTGTGACAGCAACCACTTTACTGAAAAAATCCTGCTTCAGAAGGTAGAAGAGCCCAGGGTCTAAGAGGCGATTTGCACATGTGGGTCTGTGTGGTGCTTCCACCATGCCTCAGACTCTGAACCTACTGCAAGTGGCACAGAACTGATCTGATTGCCTACAGAGGGCATTTCAAATGCAGATGGAGTTACTGCACAGAAAACACCTAAAAACTGGGGGCTTCTCTGTTGCTTTTTGGTAACTTTTAAGCTGCCAAAAATTTTTGAGGTTAAACTTCTGGGTTTAAAGGCAGAAATTGTAAGTAATACCTACATAACTGTTACATGTAACCACAGCTGCTGTTTCCCTTTCCTCTCTAGTGGTACTAAGGAATTAACTTCTTTCCCTGTGAAAAACACCAAAAGTGCAAAAGATGGAGTTTTCTAAAATACTTAACAATATAGCTTTATGATATATTGTTTGAAATATACTGTGTAATAAATGGGTTGTTTTGACTATAAAAAAAGTGTGTTTAGCACATCAATGCAAAATTTTCAGTCAAAGGCTGCAGGAGCTTGGTAAGGTAGCAAGCACCTGCAGTTCACTCATCTGTGCTGCAGTAGGATGGACCTGCTCCTTTCATCTGATCCAACGCAGGGGTCTCATATATTGGAACAGGAAAAAAAATTGAATTCTTACCTATGTGTTAACTGAAATATTTCCATGTTGAATTGCAAGTTTATGGAGGGAAAGTGGTGCATTTAAAGTTTCTGAAAATGCAATTCTAAAGACTCCCAATTCTGGTTCTCAGAAATACCATTCAGCATCTGCAAACAGCCCAGACAGCTTGATAAATTACATGTCTAGCATATAATTGCATGTCTTTCTGATTAGAAGGTTAGTTAAAGAAGAAACATGGATTGCTAGTTAAGAAAATAACATGGGTTCTGGAACTGACTGCCATCTCTTCTGATACTTTCCTGTGTAATCTCTCCATGCCTTAATCCTCTGACTATAAACATGACAACTTGCCCTTGTCATCAGCCCATAGGACATACACAATATGGGTTCAAACTTCTGTTTGCTGAAGGAGACTTAGGGCTTGCCTGGGATTCTGGAGATGTAAGAGCCTTAAACTCTTAAGTTCTTCTACGTAAACATGAAAATATCCTGGTTTACTATATTGGAAGATGACACAAACCATAGTACAAGATAAGGAGACAGAAAATCAACAGTGCTTTCTGGAGCATATGCACTAACCTTGATTACAGGTTTTCCCTGTAAATCCAGGGAAACATTTGCATTTGTTTGGTCCCATGCACTCCCCATACTTGCAACCATGTCCACAGGTAGCTGGTGGAGTCAGGCAGAGAAAGGAGAGAGAAAAAGTTAGAAATAATCTATTTGAAAACTTTTGCCCTGCTTAGTTGCCTAAAAACTTTTTGCATAAGTTCAGCATCCTCCATACCTCTCCCTCTAGTCTGAGCATGGTAGCTACTGATCAGCACTTTCTATCTGCTTGAGAATAGTGATGCTAACATAAATTAAAAGAGTTTGTTTTTTTCCAGGTTTATAAAGACCTGGAAAAGAAGGGATTACTTTTAGGTCTCTCTCTCATACTTTTTCTGCCATGATTACAACTCATATTTAGTAGTTTTGTACTCTTGCATTTTTCCTGTTTTTAAGAAGCCTATGTGAGAAGCAGCTGGTCAGCAGCTTGACTTGCTAGGCTTGGCATCTAGAGCAGGAAAGCGGCAACAAGAGTCTCCTGCAGCCAAAGGAGACACATTATACTACAAAAGTTTTACAGTCTTGGACCTTCTGAGTTACAGCTGAGGAACGTGTCTATTCCATAGTGGAACATCCAGAGCACATCTGTCATGAGGCAACTGTCCTTACCACACATCCCAATAAGTGTAATTGCATCAGGTTTACAATAATTTGAGAGGGCTATGCTTAACCTGGATGGATTAAAAAGTAAAATTTTTTAACTCTTGGCCCTCTAGATCATCAATCAGAAATTAAACTGACTTTTATAAGGCTTATAAGGCTCTTAAAGTCAATATGATTGTCAACATGGGGGTTATGCAGGAAGAGCAAACAAGACATGCATTTAAATCAGAACTAGCTCTGTAAAAACAGTGAAAAAGTATGCACCAGGATGCACATCTCGATACCCTGTGTAATTAAGCTGATCTGCAAACTATAGGAAAGTCACAGTGTTAATTACTATATAGTAAAACGAATAATTAAAATTCATACTTCTGATTTCAAGTATCTTCCCTACATTTACAGAAGAATTCAGATGTACTGATCCACTAACTCCACAGACTGAGGCATTTTTCAACACTATTTCTATCCCTGAAGGCAACATGACACACTGCAAGACCAGCTTGTTCCCCTGGGATCCCATGCATCCTTGCTTGGCATGGTCTCCCATGGGATGGACACATTCTGCAGCTGTAACTGAGGAGATCCAAGACTGGAAAAGAGCAGCTTGCAGTGTTAGCACTGAAGCAGAGAACACTGCATCTGGATTTACAATGCAGAATTACATTATAGGTGGCTTAAAGTAATTTGCCAAAGAAGAGTCTTCAAAGTTTATGAAAACCTATTGCTTTAAAACAAGACAATCTACTCCACTGGCTGATCAGAGATGTATTTGTCACCTGTCCCTCTAGCTATTCAGTTGCATCAAAACTAAGGTGTTATTAAGCAATGCAGAAATATGAAAATAATCCCTTTTTTCTTTTTTAAAATGATGGTTTTTATATATAAAGCAGAGAAATTTTATGATTTTCAGCAGTGAATAACCCTGAGCCTCTATACAAATTCACCAGACACAAAATGCCAAACCCTCTGGGACAACAGGTGCAACATCTGAAAAAGATTTCTAAAACATATATTTTATGATTTTGTTGTGTTTTGCACAAGTACAGTTGAAGAGAAAGATTCCACATTGCCTTCTCCTTGGGATCTGTAGACCTTTTACAAATTAGAAATGTCTTAAGAGCCATTGTCTCTTCATTAAGCCGATGATCCTCAGACCAGGACGCTGGCTGGCTACCCAAGCTCGGGTGCACTTATTTCTTGAGTTTTATTTATGTTTTCAGAAAGTTAAAACCTCCTGGTTCTCAGAGGCTGTGTACTCTGAAGATAAAGGATACCAACTGACAGAAAACTATTTTAGGGGTCCTTACGTAGCATTGGAAAACACTGTGGTTTTAGCACATTCTCAACAGCTGTAAGAGTATAGGCACTGACCAGGGCTGTGCAGGAGATTGGAACAGACAGTCCCTTCTGGATCTAAGAATCTCTGCATATGCAGTTGATGGCTTTTTATTATTTACCCAAAGCTCTGGGTTTTCTTAGGAGATGGTCTTTCAAATATGTTTTATTCACTCTTTTCACAGAGTTAAGAAATTTCACTCCTCAGAAGGTTTCTTTCTGTAACGTCTGGCAGACATACATGAAACCCCTTTATCAGTACCAAGTACACAGCCATGGAGAGGAAACAAGCATAAAGTTAATGTTACCTTCGCAGTGGCCCTTGTTCTTTTTCCAGCCATAACAGCAATCCAACCTGGAACCATAGCGACACACCCCAGGCTGGCTCACAGCCACCAGCTGCCCACGAGCTCTCAAGCTGCATAAGGAAGGACAAACAGCAGCTTCATCAGGCAAAAACACTTTAGTTCATTCCTCTGTGTACTCCATTGCACATTTTTCTTATGTTTTATCCCCTGTCAGGCATTTTCATTTCACAAAACCTAGAGCAGTGTTCCTAGAGAGGAATGCAAAGTCACATTTGATCGGAGAAACAGGGGAGCTGGGAACGTTTCACCTGCAATAAATTAACTGTGCAACATAAACCCTTTCTAATAAGAAACATGGCAAAGGCAAAAAATACAGCCAGGTCCCCTGCTAGTATGAGTCATTTTTAATATCAGTGAAGTCAATGGGGCTGCCTCAGTTTGTGCCACATGAACAACCTGGATCGAATATACGATGCCACACCTGACAGCGCTTTTGCTTTGGATGATGAAATATTGATTCTACAGAAATGCATGTTCTGAACATCAGGCAGCCCCATAAAAGATAGTGACTTGCTGGTCATAGTCACTGCACACGTGCAAATTGATTGCATAAGTGCAGACAGTCTTGAGCGTTCTGGTTGCACGGGGCTGCCTGACCATAGTGTTGATTTCACCTGCCGATAAGCCAAGGGAGTTCAAAGTCACTGCAGATCAACAACTGCAAGAGTTGGAAAACCTGCCATGCTAGTTGCCAAAATCATACATTTGATGCAATTCCACAACTGTGTAAATCTTCTAGACCTACTCTGTGCTGCAACTAGTACTGTGGATTTAGTTGTCTTCTCCCTCTGTTTGCTGTTACTTAAGTTCTCCGATACCACATGCCTGTCCCCTTCATGAAATTCCTTTTCCAAAATCCTGCATCCTCACTGCTTTTTCCAATCCATAATTTAAAATGTGCATTCTTCAAAGAGTCCAAAGTGTTGGTTTTGACACAGAATACACCTTATTGGTGGCAGCTTTATAGTAAGGGATTTGAGGTACTGAGGGGGCAATACACAACAAAAAATATCTCATGGTGGGAAAAAGAAAGATGGAGAAAAGTAATCAGGCATGAGCTTTTGCATTTTTTAGTCTGAGGCACAGTAAAGCCATTGCTTTATCACATTACAGCAGCGCTTTGCACTTATCCAGTGCTTATCTGTAAGGGTTGCACTCATATCAGAACCGTTACTGTAAACATCACTGAGGCAAACTAATAAAACAAATATATGCATACACTTCCAAGTACAATATGTTACACCAGCATTTTCTTTAGTAGCTGAACCATTGAAAAGAGAAGGGAGTTCAGAGGAAATGCACAAGCTCATGTACCTGAGATACTCCGAATGAAGAGATGGTCTTTATGTCACTGGACAAGTAAAAAAACCTCAGTGTTGGACTAAATTGTTCTGAAGTCATCCAACCTTTGCCATCAACCCAGTGATGCAGTTTACAGGAGTACATGCACCTCATCTTCAGACAGGTGAAAAAGTCTATTAAATAGCTATAACTCCTCTATGTGCATCTGTGAGAAATCAGCACCCTGCCTCTGCACATATAGACAAAAAAATAACTTTTTTCCATTTTGTTCATCCAAATGCTGCTGGCTTAAATCACTTGCAAGTATACAAGTTAAAGAACATATGTTCTGTTTGCAGGCTAGAAAGTGCCCTTGAATTTACCTGAATAGTAACAGTACATTCTGCTTCCATCCCAGAAAATCCTCTGAAATGCATCTGGATAGTGCTATGACTCCCCTGAAAGGTTAAAATGCCTAAAGCTTGGAGCAAGAAGGATCTCACTCCTTTCCAAAAGGTGCTCATTTTCACAGGAAAAAACTTCATTCAGTAATGTTTTATTTAGTAATTCACTTCAAAATCAAATGACAGTGTCTTTGTAAAGTATACAATATATCTCATGATTTCAGCACAAACTTCTCTTAAAACTGGGAAAGGTTTCCTAAAACTGCAAATGAAATTAACATAGCTGTACTCTATAGATACCACCCTGGACAAGGTCTTCCTTGTGTTCTGATTTTCACAGCAAGCGCCAAGTTAAAACTTAACCTTTGGCAGTGGGAAAGATCAACTAGACTATTGAGAGCCCACCTGGATCCCAAAATCTTGGAGGAAAACCAGTTTTGCCAGCTTAGTCCCTCTAAACCATGAAGAATCAACATCCGTCAGCTCTGCCATTACTGTCAGGAGTTCAGTATTTTGTGCAAAAGAAAGAAATTTAGAAAGAGGAGATTCTTTCAGGCAGGCAGATCCTTTCTGGGAGAAAGGATCCAGATCCCTTTTGGATACTGGGGGAGAAGTAATGTAGACTGGAAGCACAGGGCACTTCTGATCTCTCCCTGCAAGATATTCTTGTAGGATTTCAGAGGCCCAAGCATGATGGCTGGGCTTGTCACTGTCTGCTCAGTGTGCAAAAAATTCCTGGCCTTGAAGAACCTGCAGCCCAAATACACAACTCAAGAAGAAGGGCAAGAGAAGGGAGACTGTGCAGGTCAGTGGCAAGAGTGGTCTCTGAATTTTTAGTGAAGAACTCTGTCCTCTGAGAGTCAGCAGCTTACAGCACTGGTGCTAAAGGTAACAAGTGGCATACTTAGCTGTCCAGAGTGCCCAGGCAGAAGAGATTTTATATGGCTCTGTTGCTGCTTACATCAGTAGGGTGGTATTTAGCAAAGAACAGTGAAGATGAATAGCAACTACAGCAATCCAAGGCCTCCTTGTTTGAGGTGACAGAAAGCTGGCTGCATTATTTATCGCAAGATTGCTGTGAGCCCCTGGCACCATTATAAACTAAGTGGGACCCTCAGGTGTTTCAGTTAAAATTCTAGGAAAGGTTTACTGCTGCTGTACCAGGCTGTATTGTTGTGGTTTAGCAATGGTAGTCCCCAGTTCAGTGCCCCCACTGAGACTCTCCAAACCCGTTTTCTCCTCCTGCTTCCCACTGTGGTGGGATGGAGTTGAGAATTGGAGGCACAAAAGGTAAAGATCATGGGTTGAGATAACCACTTACTGGAAACAGCAATGAGATAAGAAAACAAACTGTAACAACAAAAATACTGATGACAGAGGGTATAAGAAAAGAAACTATGCACATGAAAAAACCTCCAATATGGGATGACTCCCTCTACAGTGTTTCCTTGACCAGAAGGAACCCTTCATGCCTGGAAGACAGTCCCTTTTCTCCACCCCCAGCAATGACGTGAGATGGTATAGAATAACATGTGTCCTGGCCATGCCCCCTCCTGGCTACTGTCAAATATTAATCCTGTCCTGGCTGGAATCAGGATGATTGTGTACAGTTCTTAACATGGTGAAGACATTTGAATTATATATGGTATATATGATAAGAAAAGCTATGAAGAATGGCCTATTTACAGAGGATGATAAGAACTTGGCTTCAGTTGAACAAACCAAAAGCTGAGAAGGGAATCTAATTGCTTCCTACTGCAGGCCAGGCATCTCCAGAAGAGAGAGAGAAGAGCTCATTAAGATAAAGACTAATTTGTAACCATTTACTCTTGCGCTACCATCCTTTAATACTCTGAGGGGAAAACAGGAATATGAACGCCACAAGAAGGGTAAGAGACCTGAAGAGCTTTGAAGAACTAGGAGAACAACTCCTCCCTAATTTTAAGATACATAGTCTCTTTCACAGACTAAGACCTAACCTTGCCTGTAGTGACACAAACATAGGCATGAATGTTGTTCCTCTTTGAAGTAATATGAAGATTATGAATCCTATCCCAAAAAACATCAGACCAATTCAGAGCAAAACATCCAGATACTGGCCAGGATCAAGTGAGTATGTAACTTTATTCCTAGAGTGGTGTGAGGAACAGACAAAATAAATTGAATGTGTGATGTGAGGACAGAGGTTAAGCTGCTACAGAGGACCTTTGACTTCTTACAGTGATTTACTAAATTTGATGTTAGAAAAGAAGAAAACATATTTACAATAGCACGTATTCAGAAAGTTTACCTGCTCCACTTATCAATTGTCTAGGTAGACTTTTTAGCAGAGCAAAGTTGATAGGGTAGGACGGATATCCCTGATACCCCTAATAGCTTAAATACAAAAACAATTGCAAAGAAAAATATTATAAGTACAATAAAAGGTGAAAAGAGGGGACTAAAGCACACCTAAATGTTGGGACTTGCTTGTCCAAAAGAATCTTCCTACTACTCCTACCCCTCTTTATTGTTGTTTCATTCCATAAAATAAGGAAATAGTTTTACATTGCATCATTTTCTCAAAATTAGTTCATGATCTAGGCCAAATCCAAACCACTAAAAATGTCTGCATACCAATGGGCAGTCAAAATTTCAAATATAATAACAGGGCTGTTAACTGTGCTGGACTACAAATTTCATTAGCAGCCATTTTACCCATAACAGCTAAAATAAAAAGAAGTAAAAACCTCAACACTGAAAAAAAGATACTTGTCATGTTCTCCTGACCAGTGATCATTTGCAGTGTAAGCCCTGCCTGAACTGAGTGATGCGACAGTAGCAGCTGCAGAGGATGAGCAAGCAAATCTTCAGAAGCCTAAGTTAACCAGGTAGGTAGATAACAAAGTTAGTTTGAGTTAATATAGTCCTATTAATATTGTCTTTTACTAAAGTTTTATCTAGGAAGGAGCATTTATGAGTTTTTACTTTTTCTTTTTTTTTTTTTTTTAACAGCTGCTGAATAGATTAATGCACTGTTCCCATAAGACCTCTACAGAACACTTTTGGTCAGCTCTTGTGCACACAATAGCTGTCTGCTGCTGGCAGGGTGTGGGGGCAAACGTCTCCATTCCATTATCGTCAGCTTCCAGTTAACTCAAAGGCAGGATGTGATCCCTTTCTTTAATGTTCCTCTAAAAATATTTCTGGACATTGTTGCTAGCAAAAACTATCACCAAACCTAAAATTTTGATCAACTGTTATATTCAGAAGAACAAAAAGATGGTATTTCAGAAATTAGCAATTTCAAAAAGATTCCTTAGAACTCTGAGTGTATGCAATACAGAAGTATATTTGAACACTGTGCAAAATAAAGGCATGAGGTGTTTTCTCTGCGTTGGTTGTTTGGTCGGGTTTTTGGAGTTTTGTTGGTTTGTCTGTTTTCACAAAAGTTTATTTGAGGGGTGACTTCCTTCTAGGAAAAAAGTTCACCTATATTCATATTAAATAAAATGAAAAGTGTGTCACCTTATATCTTTTAATAACTGTGTCTTAGGTAACCCTTCAGCCAGTTTCAGGCACTCAACATGACAACAGTCTTGCTTCACTGTGAATTCGTCCCAAAAGAATAAATGAAGTTTAGCTTGGCTTGCAGAATTTTCTTCTTTATGGCTTCATGTTGCCACCAAACTCATTAAAAGAAGTGCTTAGAGCAGAGAAATTAAAAGTCCAGGTATGAAAGCTACACTTCTAGGAGACATAAATAACCATAATTAAATCAGTCTTTCAAAACTGAATCTGATTTTTACTATTTCCTTTTCCTTCTTAACCATTCAGAGGCAGATAGGATCCTCTTATATTACGATCCCTTGTCATCCAAAGCTTCCATCAATATGTTTGAAAATCTTTTTTTCCCACTTTCTTTCAATGGAAATAGTAGAGTGACAATCTTGGTAGAACTGCGAGATGCCATTACCACCCAACACCAACTTGGACAGGACAGGGTATAGAGCAATCAGTTATAGGTAGGTTGTGCATTTCCCATAGGTTTCTTGACTTAATGTGAAACAACAATTTTTATCAAACATATCACTCTTGGCTTTAGTTAACTTCAGGCCATATTTTCTTCTAGAAAGAGATAACATCCTTATTTTGTGGTTTTACATCTTTCTAAGTACTTGGAATGCAAGTACACATGAAAAATGACCAACAAACGCAGGCATTTAAACAGAGCTCTGCTTCGAGAGCAAATGTGTTTTGTCGAAGATATTCAAGCAAGTCTGGAGTTCGTAAACTTCCGCTTACTGGGGAGCTGACCACTCGACAGCCCCACATGTTCTGGAACAGCACACTGCCACTGGCTGATGACAAACGTTCCCATTCACAGATCTGATACTAAATAAATAAACCACACAACATCTTGAAGGCTTCACCCACAGTTGCTGTGAATTTCCCCTTTATGAGCTACTCCCTTGCTGCAGCGCTTGTGCTTCTGGAGAACTGGGAGGGGGAACACTAGAATGGCTTGATTAGGAGTAAGTGGTTTCATTGATCCTCTCTCAAAATCTCATTCTGTTTCCAGAGCGTACCTGTCTCTGCAGAACCTAAAACTTTGTGATGGCGGGATGATTGTGAAGCGCCTGTTTATCCAAGCAGATCAAGAACTGGAGCAGCTCACACCTTTCTACAGGTGCTGCAGCTGCTCCCACCGTTTGGACCGTCACCGACGCTGCCGTTTGTCCCGAAGCAGAAGACCCCCAGCTGTGGTGTGAGCTCCGGTGAGCCCCTCGGGGAAGCGGCGCACACGCCGCGGGAGGGTCCGAGCCGGGCGGGTGCCGTTCAGCACCACGGCCCCGGCGACCGGCCGGGAGAGCCCAGCGGACACGGACGCGGGACGGACTCTCCAGCACCCGCACCCGCGGGCGGGCACGGCACGGACGAGGAGTGGGACCCAGCCCTAGCCTGGTCGGACCCCCGACCTCTCCCGCCCTCTCCCCGCCCGCCGTCCCCGCTCACCTGCCCACGGCGGCCAGCCCGGCGGCGAGCAGGGCGGCGAGCAGGGCGCTCCCGGGCGCCGGCACCATCGCCCGGGCGCGGGCGGCCCCCGGCGGTGTCTGTCTGTCCCTCGTTGGCCGGGCGGCAGCGCCGGAGCGCGGGCGGGCGGTGGGACGGGGCCCTATAACCGGGCGGGGCGGGGCGGACCCGCCTCCGGCCGCGCTCCCCCCGCGCGTCCCGGGACGGGGCGGGCAGGGACCCCCGGCTCGCCGGGCGCGGAGCCACGGCGGTGTCCCTCTGGGAGAGCCGCGTCGCTCCGGCCCGAGACCAGTCGCTGCTGCAGGCTCACTTCGTTCCACAGCCGGCCTGTCCCGCGGGCTCTGCCTCCGCGGGCTCCCGCTGTCCCCCGTGGCACCGTTGCGATGGACTTCTGTCACCGGGAAACGGCATTTGCATTGAAAGGTTTCCAGGCTTTGCTTTTCAGTCGCACTGAAAAGCACGACCTCTGACCAAACTTTGTTTAAGCCGCTAAAGAAAGTGCTTGGATATAAGGAAAAAGTTCTTAACTAAAAGAGTGGTCAGGAATGGGAACAGTCTGCCCAGTGGAATCGCTCTCCCTGGAAGTGTCTGAAAAACGTTTAGATGTGGTGCCTGGGGACATGGTTACTGGTGGACTTGGCAGTGTCAGTTTAAAGGTTGGACTCAGTGACCTTGGAGTCTTTTCCAACCTAAACGATTCTGTGATTCTAAGTTGTTATTTAAGCTGTGTATGCTCACTGGTGACATTTTTTCTTGATAGCTAGTCCTTTGGCTTTGGTACTGCTGCCACTGCACGTAAACTGCTTCACCCCTGATATATTCTTCTAGAATAATGCTTGCACTTGGGGGGTGCTGGGTTTTGTATTAGGGTTCTTCTCAAGATTAACTAATAACTCTATCTTTTTGTAGTGACATTTAAGCTGTGACTGATGTTTGCCAGCAAATTAAAAATGTTTCAGCTTTTCTTCTCTCATTTTTGCCATAGGAATGGGAATGTCCAGAAAACCTGGGATGGCAACTGTTTTAGTCACTCCAACTTAATCCTCTGCTGAGCAATATCAACACCTATATTCAAGAGAGGTATATAAAGCAATAGTATCTATTTGGGTCAGTCTAAAATCTCTGCTAATAAGGTTTTCCAGGAATTTCCACAATGCTTGTATCAAAACATTTTGAACAAGGTAACTTTCTAAGGATCCTAAGACAGATAATTTACTGAATTGCTCATCTACTCTTGGCTTTGAGCCTCTGCCAGGCTGTTGTCATCCACTGCTGATTTCTTTAGACTCCTGAAATTACAGATGTTCCCCCAAAGTAGGTTTAAGTCACCTTGTAGACTTAAAGCAGAGCAGAGGTATCAAAAGATGGCAAATTTAGTCCCATGATTCAAATGACATCAAATAAAAATTAATCTAATTAAAAGAAACAAACCTGTGCAATGCTGATTGTGTTGTGCAGGATGGTAGAGACACCTTTTTTTCTGGATGCTGGATGCAAAAGCCATTGTTGGTTTTCAGCTGTTCTGCTGTCTTTCTGAAATGCAGAAATGCAGCAGCACCTTGAGGCTCTTTAACTCTCTTCATTAGACTTGTCTTCCTATATGGGAGGAGTAGTCTTGATTTTAGTTAAGTCTGTGCCATGTAGAAAGCATTCTAATTACTTAAAACTATATACAAAGATTTGCAGTTTTATTATGCACATTTACTCCAACAAATAGATATGAATGAATAATTTGATGGGCTTGCCGTTAAAATACTGATCAGGGTTCAAGACAAGTTTCATTGGTCAAAAGACACTTAGTTTCTGAATTGTGGTGCATGTAGTCTGTTACGAGCTATAATTATTTCCTCAAAAATCTTTATTTTTTACAAAGAGTGACTTGTGGATAGATAATAAAATTATTACCTGAAACTGTATCCTTACTTTAGAACAATAATTAGAGAAACAAGAGCAATGGATTTAATGGAGCATGTTTGTGTGTGCTAGGATATTCATATTTGCACTCTTTAGAACCTCTAGCCTGCAAAATACCTGAGATCCCCTTGTCATGGAGTTTTGCTGTATGATCCCCAAGGTGAGAAGTTTTCAAGTCTCAGGTCATGATTCATCCCTGAAAAGATGGGACAGAGTGAGACAGGACACATATACTCACACTTACCATGTTAATTTGGTTTTGTTTTAACCACCCAGAAAGTTACATGTATCTTTTTTCACAGAAGATGTCAGGACTTCACCTATAACCTCACTTGGTTATAATAAGAATTAAAATTGTGGGAAATCAGCCTGAACCACAGCATGTAAATCATGATGTCCATTGGAGTTTAAACATGCTGCTTTGCCACCAGGACATGAAGATTTATTAGAACTCTAGAGGAATTTCAGTCTCACACCTGACACCCTTTCCTCTTCATTAACATTCCTTGGCCATCTAAATAATATTTTTTTCATTTTTATCAATACTGCAGTTTTGCACTAGTAAATCCGCATTGATTTGATAGCAGCAAATTTTAATAGAATAACCTCTTATTCACACCTCTTCAGAGGAGAGGAAAAATTCCATGGCAGGACTCAAGGGAATACACTGGCTTTCTGGGCTGGTCCCAGAGGTCAGCATGATCTCCCCCATGGTCTGTCAGCCCTGGTGGTCCCTGCTAAGTAGTATTTCACATTGCCTGCTGGAATGGGACTAGCCCTGGGTCTCCCCCATTCCCTGTGATTTATTAGGGAAATGTTTATTGAGACTGCAGTCATGGTTGTCTCCTAAATGAAAGCTAATGGGCAGTTTTTGGACCAATCTCCCAATCTTGCTCTGAGCTCTCACAGGGGCTCTTTCATATCAAGCTGATGTAAGAATGGCCTGTGGCTTCTAGAGTCATATATAACATGTCTTACAGGAATCTCCCTCAGCTTTTAGGATAACCTGTTCTGTCCTTCATGCAATCCTGTCAATTAAGACCTTAGAAGGTCTCCTCACGCAGTTCAGTTGCCTCATGGCGTATTTTGCAAAGTGCTGGGAAATACACCAAATTCATATTTGCTTAGGTTTTTCCTACTTTTCCCACTTGCTACTTCCTCTCTGACAGTTACTGTGGAACTGCTCTATAGACTCACGGATCCTGGAGCTTCCATGCAGGGGAGGAGATTCAGTCTCTAAGCACGATGGAGGTACACAAAGTACAGGCCCTGACACAACTCTCACTGTACCATGATTTAATATGCTTTTTTCCTCTGAGGCAGTAGCTCTCATACTCAAAGGGATGGAAGGCTGGAGGGAAGATGGCTTGTGAGGTTATGGAAGAGCTGAACTAGGTTTGCCCCTTTCTTTCCCACACTTTGAGTATGCTTTCCCCATAGAAAGGAAAGGGTTGCATTTTTAAATTAAACCTTGAGCTCTGAAAAGTGCTGCATGTCCCATGTGAAGAACCCAACACCAAGTATCTAATACATAATGCCCCCCATATGAGCCCTTGTTTCCCACCTGGCCAATTATAATTGATACCTGTGCAATCCATGTGTGCATCAGGGATTGCCATTTCCAGCAGTTTTATGAATGAATGTAATAGGAGATCACTGTGTGGGTTTCACCGAGGAATTTTATAAGTACAACTTCCTGGTTTTTGATGTGATTTTCCTTAGTTTCAGGTCTCCTGCCAAGAAGATTTAGACTTTTTTTTCTTCATATTATTTCTCTACATACTAACACACAAATCTTTCACTGCTTGACTACATTAGCCTGTAACAAAAATAATTCAGTCACTGTTGATCCTCTTATATATAACACTTTCCATATGGTGGTCCAATAACATGGTGCCTCTTAGTAGTTTTTTGGTTTTTTTCTGTTAGAAAAAATGCTGTAACACAGTGATTTTAAAGTTTGTTCAGCAATACTATGTTTAAAAAAATGTAAATTTCATGTAATCTATACCTTTATTTTGACATATTAATAAGTGTTAAATGTTAATTGACTGTCCTGTCATTTAGTGCTTTGGAGCTTTAAGCTTTAACAGTTTGTCCTTTTTTTTGGAATCATCAAAATGTAACAGGTCAGCACATGGAAAGAGAATGAAAAAAACTCAGGATTAAGCCAGGTAGGGCTGGACTGAATTTAGCATGGGTCCACAGTTTCTACTTTTCAGCTTTTGCTATTTCTGCTATCTTTAGAGATTTCTGTTTTACTTGGATTCTCAAGATATATCCTCATTTGTTCTCCTCGAGCATCTCAGTACTGGCATGCTCAGTAACAATGCAGAAACCTTAGCTTAGTGGGGAAGCACAGACTGTAACCCATTTAATAGGTGTGACTTCATAGAACTAACTGAGGAAGGAGACTAGCAATCTGAAAGTCATAGGTCTGACATCTGATCTAATTTTTAAAAACTCTGAACTATTTTGATTAAATTAAACAATTCTAGGGATTTTCATGAAAATCCATAGTGACACAACTTTGTTATTACTTTCACTGTTACCATTTAACATTTCAGTTGCAGTACTGCTTAAAACCCACAGTCACCTGTAAGGTGTTTTACAAGTTCTATTATAGGAAGTACTCTTTATCTTATTCATAGTAATTAAAAAGTTTAAATTATAAGACATACTTAAGATCAGTAATAAATCTTCTTTTTCTCTTATTAAGAGAATTAAACTTTCTCTTCAGATAAGAGGTATGGAAAACTCTTTTAAAAATTAAAGTAACATCTTTTCATAATCACCTGACATTTTAGGGAAATTGTCAGTGGTCATGAACACCTGGGATTACAGGAGTGAGAACTGGGCAACTGGGCTCTGCACTTACAGGAAGAAGCCAAGGGTCTAAAGACTCTTTACCTTCATTTTTCTAGATCTTACCAATGTCTGTAAGTGTCTGAAGGAAGGGTATCAAGAGGATGGAGTCAGGCTCTTTTCAGTGGTGCTGAGCAATAGGACAAGGCAACTGGCAGGAACTAATGCACAGGAAGTTCCACCTGAACATGAGGAAGAACTTCTTTACTGCACAGGTGATCGAGCACCAGAACAGATGGCCCAGAGAGGTTGTGGAGTCTCCCTCACCAGAGATACTAAAGAACTGCCTGGATGCAATTCTGTGCCATATGCTCTAGGATGACCCTTCTTGATGGGCCTGGAGGTTGGACCAGATGACCCACTGTGAGGCATGGTAATATTGCTTCTCTGAGACTATGTACATCAGAAAAGTTGGCAGACCAGATTGTTAAAGGCAGAGCACCAGGATTAACAAAACTCTGCTACTAGGAAAACTTAATTGTAACCTCAACCTACTTTTCTATCTGAACTTATGAAATTCCCCCCAAAAGTGGTCTGTTTACATTCCTTTGATATTTGATAACGTTTCAGATTGTTACTATGGTTAACTCAATGCTGTGGTCCATGGGGCAACACTTGCTGTCTTCTGTGCAGCAGAGAGCATAAATCCATTGACAGTAATACCATGGATCCCAGATGCCCCTAAGAAGGGTTCAGTATATCTAACCGAATTATGGTTTCTGTGAGAGAATCCTTATTTCTGGCCAAAATTATTGTGAGCATAAAAGCTTAGTGCTTAGGAAATGCTTTGTATTTTATTACATCTAAATAATTAAAAATCATACCTTCAGGATGGTGGGTGACCTAACATACCATAAACAAGAGCCTGTTAAAATTACACCATCAGGCTGTAGTTCACTTTTCTAAACATGTAAGTAGGAAGTTTCACATGTTAGGTTTATATTCCACAGTCTGGAGTTCCAAGTGATGTTATAAATTTGTTTGGCAGTAGTAACTGAACTGAAGGATATATATGCCTATTTGATGGTTGGTTCAGGAAAAATGAAGAAAAACTCAGCAAAAGCTGACAAAGTTGTTTTTGGCAGCTAAGACATAGGTCATTAAATGAAAGGAAGACAATATGGAACTGATAAAAAATCTGAGGGGATCCTAGATAAAAATATGCATGGAAATGTCTAGTCAAGGTTTTCTTTGCTGTAGTTTGGTTTTCCGTCATGGATGATCATTACTGGTTCAGTTGTATCAGGTATGCTTTTGAAGTGCATCTTGAGGTTTCAGCTAAAACCCACAAAATCCATTTCACAAGGTCTGCATGAAGCTAAGCATCCTAAACAGTCATGAAATTTACTTCCAAAGTCCAATTCTAATTTGAACAAAAATGCAGATACAGAAACACCATCTGTGTCTGCATTATGGACAGTACTGGTATTACAAAAAATAAATACTTACTATTCGGAAAAAAAATCTTTCCAAAGGGCCTCTTTCAAATCCTCAGGTTTTTTATCTGGCTGTCTACACATGTTTTTATTTGACTCCTTTCATAAGCTCTTTCCTCTTCCCTAGACTTTAATTTTCAATGCTTAAAAATGTGGCTATATCACTTTTCTGAAAATAATCCCCTCCTGAATTCTGCTCCTAAAAGAACCATTTTGTCACAAACACTTTGTGTAGAAAGCATTTTCCACTTCTAGATATGAAGTGATATATGAATGTTTTAAGTCTGTTTTCACTCTCTATCACAAAACAGATAATACACAGGATGAGAAACCGTGTCCTGGGGGCATCAGGCATGGCATCACCAGCCGGTCGAGGGAGGGGATTGTTCCGCTCTACTCTGCACTGGGGCAGCCTCACCTTGAATACTGTGTGCAGGTTTGGGCACCACAATGTAAGAAAGATATTAAACTACTGAGGAGTGTCCAAAGGAGGGCAACAAAGATGGTGAAGAGCCTTGAGGGGAAGCCGTATGAGGAGCAGCTGAGGTCACTTGGTCTGTTCAGCCTGGAGAAGAGGAGAATGAGAGGACACCTCATTGCAGTCACAACTTCCTTGTGAGGGGAAGAGGAGGGGCAGGCACTGATCTCTTCTCTGTGGTGAGAGTGACATCAGTGACAAGACCTGAGGGAATGGCCTGAGTTGTGTCAGGGAAGGTTTAGGTTGGATATTAGGAAAAGGTACTTCACCCAGTGGGTGGTTGGGCACTTGAACAGACTCCCAGGGAAGTGGTCACAGCACCAAGCCTGACAGAGTTCAAGAAGCATTTGGACTATACTTTCAGGCACATGGTGTGACTCTTGGGGATGGTCCTGTGCAGGGCTAAGGGTTAGACTCAATGATCTTCATGGGACCCTTCCAACTCAGCATATTCTGTGATTCTGTGAAATTTATTAACATTTTGTATGCTTTCTCCTGATTTGGCTCAGAAGTATTTACAAAAAAAAAGGTGTGGGGGCCAATCAGGACAAAATAAATAATATCACCTAAGTTTCTGGGCTCCTAGGAACTCCTGCAAAAATGCCTCTCAGTTTGTGAAAACACAATGGCTTTTTAGTACAACATACTTTGTAATCCTTCTTGTGGCATCTTCTGATGCTTATAAAGCTGGCTATAAACTAACCAAACATTTGTGCATCCTCTATAAATTATAAGATAGAAAAATGTAAAAAGCATGCAAACCTTTTCTGATTAAAATCATTTGGAAAGGAAGAGCCTCACAGAGCTTTTAATACTTTAATGCTCTCTTCACTGCCCAGCAGCCATGCAGGAATCATTCAGGATTCTGGAGTCCCATCAAATATGATACTGAAATGTCAAATGCAAATTTTGGAGGACATGTTCTTACTCTTCAGCTGAACTGTCTGAATTCCCTCAACATTTGGTCGGTGTCCTTTACCTCTTTTTCTTGTAAATATTATGACTCTTGCCCTCATACAAATCTTAACAGAATCCAGAGAATGTCTGACAGAAAAGAGAAGTAATGCAGAATTAAGTCAAATGAAAAAATTACCAAATATGCAATATTTTATAAAACTTAGTTTATTCTTTCAGTAAGGACACATAAACATTCAGTTTCATATTTACAAGCACACATTTCATTCTTTATTGGTGCTTTTAAAACTGTTTTCATTGGCTTTGGTCCCAGTCTGAGATCCAGGTAGAAGATTACTTATCTGTGTTTCTTGCATAATCAGGGCTGTCCTCTTGAAGTTGAACTTCTCTCTTACTCTCAGGGATATAAATCTTTGCAGGTTTCTGGAGTTGCGAACTATTAATTTCCTTAGGTAATGTAGACATCTTTCACCACTCACTACTTTTGTACCTGTCACTCTGTCTTCCAGAGTGGCACTTAATCTCACTTCTGCATTTGAGAGAATGCTCCTGAGAGACCTCTTTGGAGCCCTCTAACACTCACAGGATGAGGGGGAACTGTTTAAAACTAAAAGAGGAGAGATTTGGACTGGATGTTAAGAGGAAATTCTTTACTGTGAAGGTGGTGAGGAACTGGAACAGATTGCCCAGCAGAGTTGAGGATGGCCCATTCCTGGAAGTGTTCTATGCTAGGCTGGATGGGTCTTTAAACAGCCTGGTCTAGTGGAAAGTGTCCCTGCCCATGGCAGGAGGGTTTGAACTAGATGATCTTTAAGGTCCCTTCCAACTCAAACCATTCTATGATTTTATGATTTGCATTTCTGAGTAGATATCCATCTCTTTGGTTTTAACACCTTTATCTTGAAACTTTTTCCTCCAACATGGATTCCTCTCCTTTAAATTTTGCACGTGAGCCACATATTTCTTAAGCTTATATGTGGAGATGTATTATTATGGATATTTTTACAATAAACATCTGTTTAACATCTATCTGTTACTAATAGGCATAGTGTAAAGCTAAGTGTATGCCTTAGGTCCCTCCTGGAAAATATTTTTGCTGCTTTTTTTTCCCCTTCCCAATTGTGTACACATTGTAAATAAATTTGTACTCTGAAGCCATAGTGTTTATGTCCAACTGCTTTTCTCCCTCATCCATCCCTCCTCTCCTTTTATTAAAGGTGACTATGCAGAAACATCTGCTTTCTATTATTCTCTGTGTCAAACAGAAAACAATAACAGTGCTCATTAAGAAGTTTCCATGTT
Organism: Pseudopipra pipra; assembly: GCF_036250125.1. Classification (NCBI taxonomy): domain Eukaryota; kingdom Metazoa; phylum Chordata; class Aves; order Passeriformes; family Pipridae; genus Pseudopipra; species Pseudopipra pipra. The sequence continues at coordinate 100,938,340 of NC_087550.1, read as the reverse complement.
TAACCTTTGCATGACAACTTTCAGATAAAGAGGACCTCCCAGCTTTTTTCTTGAAGAGCTTTGTTATTTTCTCACCATAAACTCTCCAGAAGGCTTTCAGCAGCTCTGCCATCATGCTCGATTTCTTGCCCGGAAGATTGACCTCCTTAAATATCCCATTCTTACACTCTTCAGTCTTCAATCACATTGCTGTGGTGTGCTTACCACAGTAACTGGAAAATGACTGCTTTTAAAATAATAGCTGTTGTTTCAAAATTTATGCAATATTTTTGAACGTCCTTGATCACACCACTAACCACCAGCTTGTTCCCCTGAATGCACAGCATGGTTCTAAATTAGCCCAGCCAGCTAATGAAAGCTCAAAAGCAATCAGTGTTTCAGCCTCCTTGGTAGGTGTTATTTCATTTCTTCTACAGTTACTTGTGGTCTGAGTTCAGGAATGATGGAAAAGCCCTCAGATACATGGTGACTCTTGGGGATTGTCCTGCGCAGGGCTAAGGGTTGGACTCGATGATCCCTGTGGGTCCCTTCCAACTCAACATATCCTGTGATTCTGTGATGGTGTGATTCTGTGACTGATGGTAGGATTGAGTAGACAGCTGTATACCTGCTAGGTTTGTTTGAAATGTTGTATCCCACTGGTATCTGGTGTGCTTAAACATGTAAGAGTGCTCATTTTTTCTGTTCCTACTGGGGACTGAATTCCCCACTTCTCTAGATGGGAGTGTTTCCATTTTGAAATCTAAAGTACTTCCCCATTGCACAGCATTTAATATTAACTTTCTGTATTTAGTGCTGATGGATTTATATGCTCCTGGCTTTTTTTTTTCCTTCCCATTGCTGATTTGTCTAAGCAGGCAAGTAAAGGTGGATAAGTATAGATGCAGGTTGAATGGATGCCAGGTATGGAAATGATCTGTATGATGTAATCTGCAGAGCTCTACAGTGCTAGTAACAAAAACAGACTCATATCAGCAGTTGCAGCCATTACCTTGGTGTGATTTTACCTGACACAGTGTGTTTTGTGTATCATCATTCTTGACCATGCGTAGTAACTTCAAATGGTTTATGAGAATGAGTAATGGCTAATCCTGACTTGCTAAATTAAAATTCAGTTTAGGTTGGGTGGAATTACAGACTCTTTGTCACTATTCTGTAATTGCATTTGTGCTGTGTAATCACACTTCCTGCGTAAAGAGTCACCATGAAGGATTGGACACTGGGACATTTCTTAGTGAACAGATGCCTACAAACATCTTAGATCCATGTGGGTAAAATACTAGCGTAGGATCAGTCTTATTGTAACAAATGTTTTCTAATGCCCCTTCCTGCAGGCCTATAATTCAAAATTGTCACAGATGAAGTGCACAGATTTCAGAAGCTTTCAAGATGAAACTGAGGTCTGGAAATGTTTATTGAGTTCAGCTTTCTCTGTACTTCTTACAGTATCAATTCTCCTTTTCCACTATGGGTCTGTGAGTATGTGAAGGGGAAATCCGAAGTATATTTAAACAACATTTCCAAACAATTCTGCCCTTAATGACTGTGATTCCCAATGTTTCTGCATCTTAACCCCACCTGAGTCATATAATCACCATTTCCTGGAAAAAAATCCTGAAAGTAGGAGTTCTTTGTCCTTTGTCCTTTGTATCTTGACAGAAGTGTTCTGATAGGAGATGGAAAAGGTAAACTTCTTCTTTCCAAAAAGTTGAATCAATCACATGGCTTGCTCAATAATTAGGATTTTATTTTCTTTATCATTAATTACAATCAGCACAATGAAGAAGTCACGTATCTTCTTGCTGGAAGCAGAAGAAATCAATATGCCATGGCTTGAAATTGCACGAGTAGCTAATGAATCCTTCTGTGTCTCTATGATTCTAAGTCTGGCAGAAAGCTGTCTAACATTTTGCAGTAGTCTTCCATTTACAATACCATTATCAGTAAAAGAAACATGTTTATTAAGCTTAGATATAAATCAAATGATATGCAGTTTGTTAAAAAGGAGAGACTGGCCTGTGTGAGGCATTCAGTGCATTAGTGGAGTAATGGTGAGCTCTGGTGAAAGTGGAAGTTGTGCAGACCCCGTGGGCTATGCAAGCAGCAGAATGCATTGAGAAGGAAGATTAAAATTTAGAGATGGATTGTGATCCAAAACTTCTGGCTGCCCAGGCTAGACTTGACATCCTGCTGAGAAAAAAAGAAGGAATAAGTAAGAGTTAAAAACATTTTGTTTCAGTCTTCGAAGAGGGCTGTCTTTGTCACTGACCTTTATGTAAGAGAAGGGCTTTTCTGTTCTTGAAATTGTTTTTTACAGTATAAATCTTAGCAGTTAATAATGTACAGAGAGGCAACTTTGTGTTTGCATCTCTTGGAATTGGAAAACAATGTACAGTGCCCTATCTCTCTCCAGCAATCTGTTTAAGAGAGTAAAGTTACATCTCCTGCCTTGAACAAGAGGGGTCTCTGGAGAAAATCTCTTCTTTAGAAACAATTGCATTGCTTTGTGTCACTGACTGTTCACTGTTATCTGGAGGCAGATTATAATACTGAATGAATGCCAGTGTCTCTCTGTGTTTTAATGTGCATAATTGTGCTGGTTTTCTTTATATAATTGATCATTTTTTTCACACATGTGCTGCTAATTGATAAAACAGCCCCATGTGAGAAAGAATGGCAGGAAATACAAAGTGGAGAAATCCCAGCCATCTCACTGCAAAATCTGTGCTCTTTTGTGCTGCACACAATGTGTTGCATTCTTTTTTCTATTTCATAACCGTGTGTGTTTTATTTGCTTAGAATGCAGCTCTTGATTTAGAAGTGAGTAGGTCAGTTCCTGTGTATTGGGGGCATTCCTCAGAAACTTCAGCCTTTGAGCCCTGGTCTATGACAGGAATTAAATGGCTGAGCATGGATTTTGTGACTCAGGTCCATACAGGAATGTTATATTATATTTCTTGAACAACTAATTTACTGAAGAAGTGTCTCATCAGAAAAATTATTTTTTTTCATATTTTCTCACCTATTTTTCTTTTTTGTACTTTCTCCTTGAGGATTACATTGACCTGTACTTCCAGCTGAGGAGGATTTCTGCAGGGATTGAGAATATGAAATCCTCCTTGTCTTTTCTAAGAAGCCTCATGTTCAGCAAAACACAAAATGAAATCACTGATGACCTTCTGTAGTATAAGCTCAGTTTGGAAGTTTGATATTTAGGGCGTGTGTGCTGCCAGTCTATCCACTGTTCTAGGTGTAAATGTGATGTAGGCAATCCAGGTGGGGACGAGTTGTCGGAGAGGTATGAAGACACCCTAAAGCTATAATTTCTTGTGGTAATTACAGCATCTGAAGGTTTCTTCAGATAGGCCAGCAGCAGAAATCCCACAGTGACCATTCCTCAGCTGTAACTGTTTGCTGCCTGTGCTAGTCTGGAATTTGACATGTGAAAACGTGGCAGTACCAACAAGCCAAGATGAATCAACTGATAAAAAAAGAATAAACATACACAAGTTTGGAATGATGATGCATAGTTTATGCATAGGCTGGATTCCTCTCTTGGGGTAGTACTGCTGATAATGGTGTTTAGATACCCAGGGTCGGGATGGCAGCATAAACCAGCAGATATATTCTGTACTACCTTCTAATTTGCTTTTTTTAGAAAAGGTATTAATTCTGACTTACAGATGAAAGATAAACAAAAAGTAGTCCATTGTCTTCAGTAGGCAGCTTAACCCAAAAATTATGGTAATGATGACACCAAACTCTGTCTCTCTGCATCACACTGTTTAATGACATTCCTTGCTGAAATATGAAGAGATCACATTGCATTGCATGCCTTAGTGTTACTGTTCCTTTTCTATACTTTCTCTGATCTAACATAACCTAACTTGGAGATTTTATGGTATGATTGCGAAAAACTTGCATTCTTTTCCTACTGGGACAGTGGTTTGTTATTAGTGACTTGAGAAGAAGAGGAAATAAGTTTTGGTAACTTAGGGAAATTCTCCTCTAGACATCAAAACATTTGCTTATATTTTTTAATTTATTTCTCTCAAAAGATAGCACAGCATATAGAACAGTGAGTAAAGCCTTAAACAAAACTGGTATAAAACCCAATGCATATAAATGACTTGTACCAAAGAAATTGCATTATATTATATGTGGCACTCCACAACTCAGAAGGGCATTTTCCTTTGCTATGTGTTTCAGAATCACAAAATAGGTCACCCTGAAGACTACCTCCTTCTCCATTGCTATTAAAGCTTTGGGTTATTATTTATCTTGTCTCATTCTCTTATGAGAGACATGGCAATAAAACTCATTAATCTGTCCTCCCACAACACTCTGCTGATAAGCTGGGTAAATCATAAATGATTCCCTTCAATTACAGTAAATTTGTTTCAGGGAAAGGAGGAAAAAGCAAATTAAAATGGGAACCTAGGGAACAACTGAATATCACTTTTGCATATCTTCAGAGATAATTTTTATTACTTGTACTAATAACAATCCCCAAAATTGCATTCTGGGAGAAACCTACCTCTTCCCACACCATCCATTCTCAGACCTTGGATATAGGTTTTGTGTGTGTTTGTATCAGTAGTTAAGTTGGACAGATTGATTGACTGATCAATTGGTCAATCGACCCATTGAGTCATAAAATAAGTTGGGGTGGCAAGGACTTCTGGAAGTCCTCTATTCCATTCATGTGCTCAAAGCAGCTCTACTTAGATTATTGAGGACTTTGTTCTGTCAAGTCCTGCATACCTGAAAGGATGGATATCTCACAACCTCTCTGGACAGCTGTTGCAATATTTCACCACCCTCATTAAAAGAGAAAAAATGTACTCCTTATATCCAATTGGAATTTCCCATGTTTCAGGTTGTGTCCATTGTTTCTTGTCTTATTTCAGTGTACCACTGAGAAGAAGCCTGGCTTCATCTTCTTTACATCATTCAGTCAGGTAGTTGTAAGTCATGAATAAAGTTTCCCTTTAACCTTCTATTTAAGGTAGAACAGACACATTTCTCTCAGCCTTTTTATATATGTCATGTGCTCCAGACCCCTGCCCTGCCTGGTGGCCCTTGACTGAATTTGCTCCCGTATGTCAGTGTTTTTCTTGAACTGGAGAATTTAGAAGTGGACACACCGCTCCAGGTCTGGTTTCACAGGTGCTGAATAGATAGAAATAATCACCTTCTCTGATATGCTGGCCACACTCTTGGCTAATGCAATCAAGGGTTCAGTTAGCCTTCTTTGGTGCACAATACTGTCTCTTGCCAGCTTGTTGCTCACAGCTCCTTCTGCAAAGCTGCCTCCCAGTCCTTCTGAAACCTGTATTGCCACATGGTGGTATTCCATTCCAGACGCAAAAACTTGCATTTGCTTTCGTTCAGCTTCATGAGGGCCTTCTCAACTCATTTCTCCACCCTGTTCAGGACTCTCTGAATAGCAGCTCTGCCCTCTAGCACACTGACCACTCATCTCAGTTAAGTGTCAGCTGTAAGCATGCTGAGGATGCACCGTGTCCTTCCACCGATGTTAAGCAGGATGGACTCCAGTACATAAACGTGATGGATGCCACTGGTCACTGCCTGTCAGCTGGACTTTGCACTACTCATCACAACTCCTTGACACACCAATATGTCCAGTTTTCTGCCTGCCTTACTGGCCACTAATTTGTTGATAAGGGGACAGTGGCAAAGGCTATGCTTTGACTAACCACCAAAGTTACTCACCTTTTCACAGAAAACAATCAGGTTGCTTCAGTGTGATTTCTCTCTGCTGTTTTATCACCTGTCCCAAGAGAAACCTCCATGCACTCAAGCTACTCCTTTACATATATTTACATATAACTATGGACATAAATAGATAAATTAACACACATAAACACAAACAAGCTTACATTTGATGTGCCATATCACTAGTCTTTAGTGAAAGAGAGCACCTAGGCACAGTTCATTCCTAGGCCATAAGAAATCTAGGATGTTCAAACCTAGTAAAAATTTTTCCTCTCCAAATTTTGTCGGTCAAATGCTTTTCTTAAAGGATGGAGAAATCCAAAAGGTGGTAGGATTTTAGAACTAGATTTTAGTTCTCTAAATCAGGTAAACAATGAAGGCAGGTCATATTATCTTTTCAGCTTGCTTGCATTCATACTGTAGGACTTCAGAACACCCCAAATCCTGACCAAAAACAATTCAGGCTTCTAACTTTAGGAGCACTTTCGGAGAGTAATTCGATGTCTATTTTTCTGTCAACAGCTTTGGATTGAACATTTTCCATCTCCACCTGCTCATTTTTCAGAGCCACTCCATTGTGTTGTTGTTTTGCAAGTATCTGAATGTTTTTTTCCTGTAAGATGCTGCCACAGAGAGTTGGGTCTCAGAGAGAGATTAACGAGTTGTCTGCTTGAAGATATTTATATGCAAAGTTTTACTTTGTTTATTTTGAATTGGGATTCCATCTGCATCATTACTAAATGATGCAAGGAAAACTGGCAGATGTGTAAGGAAAACTGGATACATTTACACTTGCATTGCTTCCATAATAACAAAACAGGAGAAAAAAAACTCACGGTATAGAAAAATATAAAGCCTTAATTAACTATCACTACAGCCTTTTTAAAAAAATTAATTTTTAAATTTGGTAGTTTAATTTTTTTTGTTCCTGTGGCCCACTTAATGAGCAAAATGGTGTACGTGCATATATTGACGTAAATAAATTAGCTTTACTCTTATGTTTCGAATAGATTTTAAACAGATTAACAGGTACAGCTTTCTAGTTCACTTTGGAGAGGCACTGGGAGTAGCTAAGATGCAACAGAGACTGAGAAAAGGTGGGAAACTATTTTCCATTTGTTGCTAAAAGGAGAATTTTTATTATCTGATTTCTTCTATGTCACTCTCAAAAGTGCATTTTGGAGGTTTTCTTAAAGGTGCCAGCTGTAACAAAATACTCTTGAAATTTGAGAGATACTAAGATAAATACTTTTTTTTAATCCTCTGTTCAAATTAACAGTAAAAGTAATAAACAGTGTTGTTTCTTTGGCTTTGAAAATTACCATTAAATCTGTCAAGATGATTATTGCAACTACAAAGCAATTCCTTGCAAAATGAGTTTGTACAGCAAATGTTGTCTTTGTAAAATTGGAGGTGTTTTATAACATCAAAGTTACAACATCACAATTGTCAAATTGAGATAATCTTTCCATTAAACTTGGATTATACATGTTGAATATATGCTCCACATTTTGATAGTATGTATGTAAACCTGCTCTTACACTATTGCTTTTCTCTGTGTGGATTATTTCTAGAAAGACTTGAAGGGCTAGGAAAAAAGAAACAAAGGGTGGAAACAGATTTTATAGCTTGACAGGCTATCTTCCAGATTTGTGGTGAGATCTTAAAAATAGCTTTTTCTTCATGTTAGAATTGCCTGTCACAGCAGAACTGAGCCTATGCTATCATGTTATGAACAGAAATCCAAATCCAAAATTCTGACTAGGTAGCTCATAAAAATGGACATTGAATCTGGTCTGAATTCAGAGTGAAGGGATGTTTAGGACCATATCTAGTTTAGTAAAAGGAGGTAGACTATTTTGCTAAAGCTCTTGGATGGAAATCTGGAAATGTTATGGGTTTAGAATCTACCTGTAGCATTTGTTTCTGTTATCATAGTGGGTAAACCACATGAGCAACTTACCACTTATGTGGTTGCAAAAGTCCAAGATTTGATAACAGCATGGTTGCATAAATGTTATTCCATTATGTCTAAATTCTATACACACTGATGTTTACATTATTTTATTCTTCTCACAGAGCTAAAATAATGTCATCTCTGCCTTTTTTGAATTGAAATTAACTTATCTTCTCTAAGATCTCCACTTCTGATGTCTCTAGAACAATTCAGAGTCTATCTTCAGAGGATAGCTTCCAACAGAAAAAAAACCCCTTGAAAACACTAGTTATAATTAAAAAACCCAAGCACAGTAGAATTTAATGGCCAGAATAATTGTAATTCTTAGCATCCAAATTATTTTATAGTAATAAAATACTATGGTTAGTAAATGGTGAATCATGACAAAATTTCAAAAACTGAGATTCCTTTTCCTTTCTGAACAATGAGAGCAGAGTAGATCTATTTTTCTTTTAAAGATGTGTCAATAAAACAATGTGTTCTAGTATGATTGTTCTAAAATCTGCAAGTTGTTAAGTCTTCTTGTTCCCTGCTAAAAACCAAACACATACTCTTTCTACCTTTCCTTTGGGATAGATGCTGACCGTGTGTACACACCGCAGTGGAAATATGCTGCAGATGATGAGCTAAACCAGCACAATGTCCTGTGCTCTGCTTGGCTGGATGGTGGATACTTGGCCACAGTGCCTGTGTGTTATCACCTATGTGACATGTTTCTGGCTGAGTCGGACCTAAGTCCCAGTAGTTGTTCCCTGTAGGCAGAATTGCTTTGAACACACCGAGCTTTCTGAGGAGAATCCCCCATGAAACAGTATGAAGTGATATACATAACATTGGATACATGGCTGTGTCAATTCTTGCTTGTCCCTGCTCTGTTGGGCCACACTAAGTCTGTCATAGTCAGGGCTTGCCAGAGCCCTTAATGAGTCTCGTGAATGCAGTCTTTAATCAGAGAGGGATGCTGCTTCCCTCGGGATAGCCATGTTTCATGGTAATTCTGAACACATGGGCACATGTTTAATACCACAAATGTCTGTGTTTCTTTTTCTCAGTAGTAAAACACAGGTCTCAAGGTATCATTTACCCTTTCTAAAGCGCCAGAACAGGAAGGAGTGTGTTCATAGTATTACCAAGTTGGGGACATAAAAACTAATGGAAACCAGTTCAAATACATTCAAGCTTTTGTACAATGCCCGTTTCTTGAGATATTACATTATGATGTTGGTCAAGAGTGTCTGTGTACTTGTATTTTCTGTGCACTAGCTTCAACAAATTGGGGGTTAATTTGTTACAAACTTTTAAAGATAAATGAAAAGTTATAATTTAAATGTATTAATTCCATACAAGTTTGGAATGTAAGTAGGGAACTTTGACAACTGGTTAATGGTGTTCTGGTTCTAGTCCACCCATTAATAGCAACTAAGGAAACCAGAGAACAGAAAAGGATCAGATTCTATCTGGGATGTATTAAGGTTTTTCTTCTCAATGGGAATTAAATGTGTGCATCTAAGGGAGGAACTTGGCCTTGCAGTAGGGTTTTTCAGACCTGCGTATGTGACTAACCTCCTTAGATGAAAACATAAACTACATTGTGTCTGCTGTGAGACTACCCTTCTTGGGAAAAAAAACCCACAAGAAATGCTTCTCACTCCTATTCTCATCTGTGCAATCATCTGTTCTCCAACTTAGTAAAAAGGGATTTGAGACACTTTGTCTCTTCTGTCTCTATTGTTTTCTGCCTCTGTAGTGGTAAAATTTCTTCCGTATTATTCTTCCGTGTTATTCTGGTGGCTAAAAAGGCCAATACGAGACAGGCACGTCCGGTTGCAAAAGGCACAGCAGAAAGACTCCTTAGGTGGTATATTCTGCAAGACACGATTCTTTCTGCGTTGCCCTTTCTCCTCAAGGGTGATCCTGCGTGCTTTCTCAACAGCATCAGCAGCGTTATAGATGGTGTGTCTCCAGACCTGCCGATTGGAGGCCAGAGTAGATCAGTTATGTTGATCAATATGGCCAAGGCTGAGATGTTGTTTCAGGGAGTCCTTGTATTTTCTCTTCAGGGCTCCTCTCTTGCGGCAGCCAGTGGCAAGTTCACCACAGAGCAAGATCTTAGGGAGGCGGTGGTCCATCATCCTTGAGATGTGCCCTGCCCATCGCAGCTGTGTTCTCAGCAACATGGCCTCAATACTTGTGACTGCTGCTTGTTCTAGAACAGATGTATTGGTCACATAATCTGACCAGTGGATGTTTAGGATTGTGTGGAGGCAGCATTGATGGAACTGTTCTAGGAGATGCAGGTGGTGGCGGTAAATGACCCATGATTTGGATCCATACAAGAGAGTAGACAGCACTATGGCTCTGTAAACACTGATCTTTGTACTTTTCTTCAAGTGTTTATTTTGCCAAACTCTTTTATGAAGCTTTCCCAAGGCACTGTATGCCTTTGCTAACCTGTTGTCTATCTCTCCGTCAATCTTACCATCTGAGGAGATGAGGCTGCCTAGGTAATTAAACTGCTGGACTGATTTGAGCACTGATTCACCAATGGTGATGTGGGGATGATGGGGGACTTCCTGAGATGCCGGTTGAAAGAGAACTTCTGTCTTCTTTAAGCTGACTTCCAGCCCAAAGAGCTCAGCAGCATCTGCAAAGCAGGATGTTAAACGCTGCAGAGCTGCTTCTGTGTGGGCAACAAGGGCGGCGTCATCAGCATAGAGCAGCTCCTGGACAAGATGGTTTAAGGTCTTGGTGTGGGCCTTCAGTCGCCTTAGGTTGAAAAGGCTTCCATCAGTACGGTATCGAATGTAGATACCGTCCTGATCATCGAGGTCTGCCGTGGCCCTTTGGAGCATCATGCTGAAAAAGACTGTGAATAGGGTTGGTGTGAGAACGCAGCCTTGTTTCACAATGTTAGTTATTATAAAGGGCTCAGAAAGTGTGTTGCCATATCTGACTTGGCCGTGCTGATCCTCATGGAGTGAGATGATCATTTTAAGGAACCTGGGGGGACAACCTGAACGTTCCAAAATCTGCCATAGACCTTTTCTGCTCACAGTATCGAAAGCCTTGGTGAGGTCAACAAAGGTTACATAGAGACCTTTGTTCTGTTCCCTACACTTCTCTTGCAGTTGTCTGAGGACAAATACCATGTCTGTGGTGCTCCTGTTGGCTCTGAAACCACATTGGCTTTCAGGTAGAATTCCTTCTGCTATAGCAGGTATTAGTCTGTTCAGGAGTATTCTTGCCAGGATTTTGCCAGCAATGGAGAGCAGAGTAATACCACGGTAGTTTGATCAGTCTGATTTAATTCCTTTCTTCTTATACAAAGTGATGATGACTGCATTTTATTTAGGAGCATGATAAAGAATAGAAAGAACATTTGAGCTGAGTACTGTCAGAAAAAGGTGCTTTGAACCATCAGCAAAGCTTGGGAAACCAGAACTTTTGAAATTATTTGCAAATACTTTTACAGAATTGCATGGCAGCAACATCTGCCTCTTGGCAATCTCAGTTTCTAGCTATATGACCTTGAATATGCTTTTTGCTAGTTTTGTTGCCTAAAAGTGGTTTGGACCTGTGGGAAATTGTCAGCTGAATTTACCAATAATAAATAATTCAAACTACAACATTTAAAATATAGGCTTTTACTGAGTGTGCAGAATTATATCCAAAGAAACATGTTATCACATTTCACATCAAATGCTTTGAGATGTCAATAGTGCTGAACATTTTTAACAAAGAATGTTCTACATTGTAGAAAAAATAGTCTGGCTATCATCATAAAAAGTAACTGTAAAGCACAGAGAATATATTTCCAGCACTGTACTTGGCAGCATGCTTCAGCTGTGAACCATATCAATCTGTGAGACACATCTTTGATCCAGCCTCAGCATTTTTAGCAAAGAAAATGTTCATGAAATATTTTTGCCCAGCTTATAAAACAGCTAGTAATATTTTAGAATTACTGGTATGAAAAATAAGTGTTAGCTTTGAGGCTTCCTCACTGCTGTGAAACATATGTAAACATCTGTAAATCTCTTCTGAAGTGAAGAAGAGCTTCCATCCTTCCCATTTGCCTTTCCCACTAGCTTGCTTAGCTAGTGGATACATGAGTATTCTCAAGAATTATGCATTTTGGGGCCTGTTTCCAGCCTAAGCACGGTGGTCTGATTTCAGATGGGTCACTCAAGTGACCTGATAAGACTGCGTAATTTTTCTGTTTTACAGTTGTAGGCACTCGGCCAACTGTTGGAGATAACTGCACTTTACAACATGTATCCTCTCATTGTGTAACCGTATAAGAAAACAGACACATTGCGAAATAACAGGCATGAGTGAGGTTTTATTATTAGTCTTTTTTATTATCGTGGTGCCCACCAAGACAAGGACTGAATTCTGCGCAAATGTGCAAAACTGAATACATTTGTTGTATATTGGACCAGCTGATTGTCATCAGGCCTGGAGAGATTAATTTTATACTTTTTAAAGGATTATTCCTAACCCAAAGATCCTTAAAGTCAGAGGAATGACTTCTATGTAAATTTCGTTGATTTTGATTGAAGTTTATCATGAAACTGGAGCTTCGCTGTTCATGCTCTGAGTCAAGAGCTGCACATGTGAACAATGTGAATGTCTTCTGCAGTGAACGTCTTCTCCCAGCCACCTCTGCCCTGCTCTTCTTTGGCTTTCAGTGATGGAGAAAGCAGCTCATGGTTCATGGGACCTGAAGACACAGATGTGGAAATTTGGGAACTGCCAAATACTGACCTCTGTGACACTCAAACTACCTGCTGCTTAGTTATTCTTATAAGCTTGCACTCTTCTTGGCAGTCTGCTCATTCAGTCATGTTCACAGGCATGGACACCAATAACCTGTGAGACACTAATGAAATTATCACTATCATCTAGAAAAGAATTACTGGCATAAAGCTGGGAAGAGAATACAAATCTAAAATTGGTCCTGGCAATTTTGCCTGTAAATAGAAAGAGCACTGATAGTTTAACTAGAAAAATGTAATGTGATTTAATTTTCCCAGAGAAATCTGTGAATGTCCCATCTTTCCTTTATACGGTTGCCTAACCATGTCTGGATTTTGGAGAGGGGTGAAAATCGGCTGGGAAATATTTTGCATGTGGGAATATATGGCATATATTTCAACTCTGTATGTACATACTCATGTATGTATGTACATCTCTTGCAGGTGTAAGGTTAGTAATTGTCAGTTACTCACAGACACATTCATATCTTTTATCACTATTCAGATCTTGCAATTTAAAGCCTGGAAAGAACGCATTTTGGAACAGCAAACATCCTTTCAGCTCCAGGTGCAGAGGAGTGTGTCCAGGAATGCTCAAGGCTAAGTGCTTTTGAAATTGCAGTTTTGTTGCCTTAGAAAAAAAATACTGACCATTGTTTAAGGGAGATGACTAGAAGTTGTCTTTGGTTCTTACTCTGCTGAAAGACGTTGTAACTCTGAACAGGGCACTGGGAAACTGCGTAGAATACGAGAGAGGGAAAGTCATACAGTGAAATTAAACCTAGTACTAGACGTGGGTAATATTTTAAATTTTTCACAATTTAAAAAATGTTATGACTGACACTGCTCAAGGCTGTTTCCTCAGCTGGTCTGTAGTTCCAGAGTCAGCCAAAAATGCCGTAGGTGTGTTGAAGAATCAGACTGAGAGGAATTACATATTCACAACACTCAGATGATGTTTGAGGAGCTACACTGATTTATTCTTGCTGAGTAGCCTGTCAATTTCTTTGCAATTAGCTTGCATATCATCTTACCCTAGAAGCAGTGCTGTGGAATAAATGAAGTAAGAATCATTGAGGTTTTATCCTTTTTTTTGTCACCCTTTAAAGAGGTCAGTAGTGATACTTATTTTTTATTTTTTCAATCTTGTTTTCCTAAAACAGAAACTACACTCACAGTGACTTTATCTGAGATTATTTTTTTCTATTCTTCTCTTACAGTCATTACAGTGCCATGCAAAGATAGCAATTTACTGAAATGTTCTGACATTCACAATGCCCATTTTCATTAAGTTCTGTCCTTGAGTATCATTCTGAATTTTGCTTTGCAGTCACTGTGACTATGTAGGTCTCAAGGTCTCAAGATCCTCTTTTACACAATTTCTGTAATCTCTTGCTCTAAGGGCTAAAAATTTTAAACAACATAAGTATAAAGAGAGAGAGCTGGAATCATGGCAGCTACAATTCAAATAGCAAGACTATTTAGAAATTATGTATGTTAAAACTGGAGTTATATTTGTTGAAACCAGAAATATTTGATGGTCTTTGTAAGTATTGCCTATCATTTATTTGGGTGGGGTATGAAGCTTGGATAAGATTAACCTCACCTTTTACTATTGTTTCCTTGACTGAGGTTCTTACCACCTCAGTTATAGTCTGGATATAGAAAGAGTAGCATTGGGTTTTAAGGGTGTGAAGACATCTGCATAGGAAAGAGAAAAAGCAGGTGAGAGTCAAGGCATCAGACCTGATGTGGATCTTACACTAATCAGTTAACACTAATAAATCAATAATTAGAAAATTATTTGGAGTTTTCTGTTTCTGCAGTTGTCCCATATGTCCAGTCCAGTGGGTGCCCAGTGGGTGCCCAGAGGGAGTACAAATGTACAGTAAAGGGGAAACAGGTAGTATGGAAATGGCTGAAAATGATTGTCTAAAAGCAAACTAGTGACCATTCATGAAAATTGCAATTAGGAGAACAGATTCTTGCTTATAGCTCTAACTGAAATAGTATTTTATAAGAGAAAAAAAAAATTTCCATGCTTTTTAGAGTATTGCTGAAAGCCACAGTATTTCCATCATAGTTCTGAAATATCTTGAGTTTGGAATTTCTAACCCCAAACCTACCCTTACAGAATTTAGATGCTTACATTTACAATAATATGTCTGGAAAAGGGCTGTACTTCATCAGATCTAATTAGTATAGTACAGTAGATTGTATTTATGGATATCATTCCTTTGGAAAGCTTTTTGTCTCAAAAGAATTGCATATAGTACCATGAACAACTTCCTCCCCTTCTGATTTTTTTGAGAAAAAAAAAAAGAATACAGTTTAGGTCTTCTAGCTTACATATGGTAAATTCCTGAAGATGATGGACCCTTTTTTGCTGCAGGAGATGGCACTGACAACACTGCTAATCAAAAGTAGAATATCGTAGAAAGTAGCACCAACCTAAATTCACCTTTGAAAAGAGCATCAGTCAGTAAGCAACATTAAATAAATGAAGGCTTGCATGTGGCCTGCTCTGTCAGTTGTAACATCATCTGAAATATTGCACATTCATCAGATATTTTTTCATGACCTTGGCAAAAAAGTAATAAATGGAAATGAGGAGTTACTGTGCCTATATCCAGTAATGATTTCATGTACTTACATGCAGTCCTGATATGCTGACGGCTTGAATCCTATAGCAGCCACAGCAGGTCAGAGCAAACCCTCTAACCTATTTTCTGAGCTTCATTGCTCATTTTTCAGACTGCTGGTAGCTCTTACTACATGGAAAGGAAATTGCTGTTTTGCTGATAATCTATTTTTGGTATGATTCATCTTTGGTACTTACTTCAGATTCCTTTTTGCAGCCCATCATTTCTCTGTTCTCAGCATGTCCTCAGGAACACCTAAATTAAGGAGTTTATATGAGTCTGTCTTCTACATCATCAGATGTTACCTTTTTGCCCATTAATATCTTTTGAAGCTCTTGATTTCTAGCCAAATATCTGACAGTAAAATCAGTATGATGCTTTTTTCCATTTCTAGAAATAAGTTAATTAAACTCCCTTAGGGCCCTGAAGAAAAGCCTCTTATCTTTTGTCAGTTTAATTTCTGTTCTATCCATTTGTGTTAGTGTTTTGTGAAAGAATACTTCTATTCTATTGCTTGTTTAGTTTCCCTTTTTCTTAATTTTTGGTTGCTCTTCGCAGATGTCAATATATCTTAAGTAATGTGTGAGGAATTAGAACACAAGAATTAAAAAACTCTTCATATTTCTCAAAATATCTTCATATCTTCAAATTTCTCTTCATATTTCCCTCTTTCTTAAATTCATGACACTTGTTATGTAGAGGGCATATATAGGCAACTATGACCTATTGCAGTGTTTATTTACATGAAATTGAAATTAATATGAAACAGAGAGTACAAAGCCTCCTCTCATTTACTCCTCTGAAATTTTTTAATCTGTTTTTACAGGACAATATGTTGAAAAGAAAAATCTGCAAGAGAAAAGGAAAATAAATGAAAGAACTGGGTTGTGAAGAAAGGAAAATTAAAGTACATGCATAGGATATTAAATAGCTCATTTACAAACAGCTCTTTTGTGCATACATGATGTTATTATGTTTTCTCTAAAATACCAAAATGTTAACATGATGTAAAATTTCCATACATTCAAAATCATATATAAAAATTTAATTTTGAACTCCTCTGTTCAAATGGTAATTGTGGATCTGCTCACATGATGATGGTTTTATTCATTTATCAATAGGAGGCAGTTTGAGATCCCAGCTTGGCAGCCTGAGAGAGTAAAATATTAGATCTTCTGGGCTACAGCTGCTTATAACATGTTCTTATCATTAATGTGAACCTCTAACATTCATGAACACTAACATCATGAATAAAGAGCAACATTATGGAACTGGTAAGAAGCAAAAGAAGGATAAAACTTGACATGGAGTGTTCATTTCTCCTTTGTTGCTATTTTGTCACAGGTCACACAGAGTCCCTGGGTGCTGCTGTTCTGTGGCTTGGTAATTCTTGTCAAAGGATAAACCAGAACAACTGTTCTACTGAGCTTGTGTCAAAGGCAATTGTGAGAGAAAAACTGTGCAAGAATCAATGAAAATGGGAAGCAGGAGAGAAGGAAGCTCATGAGTGTTAGCACATGTCATCCTCTACAAGGATGTGCAATTCAGCTTTCAGAAAGGTCGTTTTTCTTTATTCTATTTATACAGCTGCTTCCAGTTAAAATGGTTATTTGCTGAAAATTGATACTGATACATTAAGCATAATGATGATTTGAAAGATTTATGAAAGGCAAGTTAATGAGTTGAGCTGTTCAGTCTCTTCATTCTTGGTCACCCTGTACTTAACAGTAAATTGCTTATCTCTAACTATGCCTGGTCCAGGAAATGTGTGCATTATTGCATTGAAAGTCATGGTAGTTTGACAGATACACACCTCATTCTAGCCGCAGTTATTTATCAAGCATATTATGATTATGAATAAAGGAATATATGGCTTAGCTCCAGTATTACCACTTACTCCAGTGACTTCCCTTTTTATATAGATAAAAAAAGCTATAATATTGAGATATGCATAAATGGACCCTTTTGGTATGGCAGTGGATGCGTTTCCTGGGTCAGGAGTAGTAACAGGACACAGACATGCATGAAAGTGAAAGAAATAGCACAAGTGGAAATGTCTTTAGACAATCCACTCTAGTGGTAGTGGTTTGTTTGTCAGTCTTCAAATGGGTTCATGCACAGTAATGCAAAAATCAGAAGTCCTCAAAAGTGGTGTTTAAGAATACCACGTGTCTAAATCTAATAAAAAAGACAAAACTTGAAACAAATTCATCTAAGAAAAAGATAAACTTATGGACCTTGAAGTAGCTGAAAACACAGTGACTAAAGAAGAAAACAGTAAGGAACAGAAGCACAGAATAAACTTGCTATGTTAGATTTTATCATACAAAAAATTGCAGTCCTCACACTGCAGTGGGCTGAAGCAATTCCCAGCTTTCCTTCTGCTTTGCTATTAAAACACTTCTTTTATATCTCAACTCTCTGTGGCCCCATTTTCTTTGATTAAACAAAGCCATTAACCCATTGATATCTCTGCCAAAATGTGACTTTCCTCCAGTGAGTAGCTCTGTATGTGGCTTTTCAAAAGTGAGAGCTCTCTGGAGTACTCAAAGTGCATTCAATTGCCCACAATTGCTTTGAATGGGTGCAGTAAGTGGATAAGTAAATTTCCAGATGGCAGTTAAAAAAATGAGATCAGAAAACACATCTCCCACACCAAAGAGTAGTGTAAACAAGACTGTGAAGGACCCCAGGAGGTCCTTATTGAGTTCTGAATATTCCTGAAATAGAGTGCTAGCAGCTGTGGTGCTAAGTACAACAGAGCTGCCCCTGTTGACCAACACCTTGAAATACAGAATAGCCAATCTCATAGAGGAGGGCTGCTTTTCTCTGGTTTTTTTTTTTTTTTTTTGTTTGCTTTTGTTGTTGTTTTTTGTTTTTTTGTTTGGTTTTTGGTTTTGTTTTTGTTTTTGTTTTTTTACAGTGCTTCCATGACAACATAGCCTCAGCTACAGCTTTCCTCTCTCTCTGACATAAAGCAAAATCTCTTGGCTCATTAAGAGCCTGCTCTGTGCATACCTTCAGCATCTCATTGCATTAGCTCCCTGGAAGCAACATCTTGTCTCTCTCCATGTAAAAGGATGGTACTCTGAGTGTAAGACACTGCGTATGTCCCGTGTCTCTGATCTTTCTCATTGCCTACTCCTTCCTCTTGTCTTTTTTGTTAAGACCAGACAGTTTTGTGAGGTTCAGTTTTCTTCCTTCACTCCTGAATTCTCCATATCCCCCCTGCCAGGGGTTCTGTGCTCCGTCTCTCTTCCCCTCATGATCCCTGCTCAAAGGCAGGAGCAGCACACACGATTTGCCCTTGGCCTCTGCCCTAGGTATGTGCCAATCAGATCACTCTGCTGAGGGGTTGAGCAGGGCTCTTGTGTTGTGACAAACTGCTAGTGCAAGCAGTTATTTGCTTTGTAGCAACTCTAAGAAGTGAAAAACACCTTCCTTTCATTTTTCCCCCGCATAATTATACTCCTGGCTATAATAATAGAAGACTATTATTGCCTGAGATTCTGGAATTCATCAATGCCTCATGGAAAATTATCCCAAAAATAACAGATGAAGAGAAAAAAACCACTTAAATCCTGTTGAGTTCAGCCTAAATTGTTACAAGTCAAGTCTGGTGTTGCACTCCTCCCAGACTTGTGGAAGAGAAAGAATTCAGCTTCAGTGAAGATTTTGGGAGATTTCATGTGAGTGCATGATGATCTCTCATGTGACTTGGCTGGTGCCCTCAGCCCTCCTCTTGTGAGATGGCCACAGGACAGAGTGTCTGATTAGTGTGGGTCATCAGGACGCTCGAGGCTTTCATGTTCATTCCATGGCCTTTCCAAAAGAAGTAAATTTCACTCAAATTAAAAAAAAAAAAAAAAAGACCAAAAAGCAAGAATATGAGGAAGTTTGGAGGAATGATTGAGTAGTTTCTGTTTCTTTTCTGCTCCTAATTTCACCAAAAGCTGCATGAGTCAGTTCAAGTACCCATGAGACATTTTTAATTCATTACTAGCATAGCAAAATCTTTTCCTCTCACTTTATGTGCTTTCATCCTACTGACTATCTGAATATGCTTTGGAATATGAATTATAGGTTCTATTCTTAAGGAGAATGTCTTTAACATAAAATCTTTCCCCTAACATAATATTCTATGATTCTATTTTTGATGCATTGCATAACATATTTATACAATTAAGTTTCTTATTAAATTTTTGTACAAAATTAAACTTTTTTACAAAGTTCTCTAATGAAGATAGCACATGAAAAGCCGAAAAGCATTCCTCCTGGATATGCATATTTCCTCCTGGAAAGAATACCACTATCCTAATTAATTTCTGTCTTTTCCTTGTTTGTTTAAGAAGCTGCCTTTTGGGATGTCTATAGCATTTTTGAATGTCAAGAGGGGCCTGGTACTCTTCTGGTTGAACAAGAGCATTCCTCATGTTTCCTTATAAATGTCCAGCATTGCAAGTTCTGAAGGTGCTGATGAGAATTTGTTGTTTTAAATACTGCAAAATAACAGTGTGGGGACACCATAGGAATGGGATCTGGAGAACCAGTATGATTAATGTTTTAAAACAGGCTGTTACAGATTTTCTACAAATCACAACTGGTTCCAAATTGGAAAGTGTTTGCTCAAATACTACTATACTTGTTCTTTTCTGCTTTTGATGGCATCTGCTATGGCCATCTTGAAAAATTTTTTACATTTGAAATATGCTAATGTTCATAACATGCTCCGTGAATTCTCAGACTATTTTTTGGACCCAGGGAGGAGAATTTTGGGGTAGACTAGGTCTTTTTGTATAAGGATTACGTTTTCAGGACTCTAAAAGATGACAATTGTAAAGAGTAATTCATATTTAGCATGATTTTTTTTCTAGTTTCCAGAGGCAACATATTTAAGCACACTATAGCAGAGTTTTTAATAATTAAAATCACAAGATTAAAGCAGAATTATTTTTTTATAGCAATCAAAAACCATTCATCATAGATTAGTGAAATATAGATTTAGTTTTTTAATATAATGACAGGAAATTTCAGATTTCACTTTCTGATGCTGAAACTTTTTGCCTGTGGTTTGAACATTACATCAACTTAACTGAAATACAGTTTCATTGTGTGGGTTGAACTCATGGATAAAAAGCAATTATCACGTTTGTATTGGTTTTATTCTCTTGTGCGCAAATATAAGGAATTTTTCCTTATATATTCAATGTTATTTCACTTCACATATCACATCATTGTTTTTGAAGATAATATTAATATTTTTCAGGGCTTCTAGGGCTGTTTTTCAGGCACTTTACAGAAGTCAAAGATATGATCTTTGCACTGAAGAGTCTGAGGGAATGTGAGTGTTTGTGTTAACAGATAAGCTACACTTTAATTTAAATCATTCTTGACAACATCAAACATCCAGGTGCAACAAAATCTGATATTGCAAATTGAAATTGATGTATGAATAAGTTTATCATATATTCAAGTTTCCCTAGTTTGCTTCTTTTCTTCACACAGAAACTTTTTGAAGCTGTATTTGAAGTCTGCACGTGTACCGTGAGTCCATTTAGCCATTGACAGAGAGCTTCTTGTTCAGAGGGGTCTTGCACAGATTGCAAAGTCAGCAGTTATAAAACTATACCTTTTTTATTGTATTGGTACCACTATACAGCTACAGAAAGGTATAGGGAGCAGAGGAAACTCAGAGCAAGTTAGGGTATGAATGGCTAAGAGACAAATTATCTGGAAAACACAAGCTTCTGTCTATGTTCTTGACACGAAACAGCAAGCACAGAATTGCTTGTCTTTGCAAAGATCACCATATTTATGGTCTGAATTAAGTTATTAGTGTACAATTCCCTGATTTATATTTCTGCCACCTAAATTCAAGATTTTTTTTCATTTTTCAGTATATATAATAAACGCATCCTTTGTGATTAGACACAAGACAGATTACATTCTGCCTATTTGCAGTAATGAAACACACTCCTATGTCCTTTTTCATCAGCTATTGTCTGTTTAGACCGCAGTAAATCAGTGAAATATTCTCCTTCTTGCTTGATTGTGAACTAAATCCCTGGCAAAGAATCGGTGATACATTTGTATTGTATATTATGACATATTTTTGTAAGAATTGGCTGTGATGACATAAATTTGGAATATTAATATATGTTCAGTTATTAAAACAGTCCTATTCAGATTCATTTATATTCCACAACAAAACCTGGGGAAAATAAAGAAGTGCTGCTAATTGGTGGGTCATGAGAAATGATGTAGGGAAGCAGTATAGTGATGAGGGCTGAGAAATAATAGATCTGTATTGTTCCATTCACTGATTTGCTTACTCATAATCCTTCTATAAGGCCTGTAAACACAAAGAAAAACTTAAATGTTGAGTCTCAAAATGGAGATTCACAAATAATAACTTTGTTCTAGGGAGAGTGGTCTCTTTGAGTTCTATTTACAGTCAAGGGTGACAGTCAGGTTACTTTTAGGCAGTTGCTTAACTCTTTAAAGTGTCCAAATGCCCTGCAAGAACCGCTCCCCAACCATGGAGCACTGCTTTGCAATCTTTCACCAGTTTCCCCAGTGGAAGTTCAGACCTCATTATAAGCTGTAGCTTCCTAGCATTATTAGCATCACTCTTCTCAGAAATGTTTCCAGACCTATTTCCAGCATTTCACAGAGTATCTGTGCTCCGCAGACCACACATACAACACCTCTGCCATAACTGGAAACAAGGGGAACTAACCTGTTGGAGCTATACTGAGCCTTTCTGAATTTTCCAGAGTTATTCCCCTTCCCCACAAACACAAGAGATGTCATGGAACACAACAGCATGTGCATTTCTGGACCTGGTGCCAATGCTGCTTAGTGCTGAGAATCGGGACAACTTTCTCTGTCTTACATTAGTTGTAACTTTCTCTTTTGATTCTTTATATACTTTTTCAGTGTTCTGGTAAGGAAGGAGCCTTTGATTTGCTGTAATTATTGTAATTATTGTAATTATTGTCAAGAAATTACAGAATAAATGTTACTCAAAGCTATACCTAATACAAGCCAGATATTGAACAGAAAGAACAAATTTCTTAAGGAGATACAACATGAATATGATTACAAAATGTTAGTAAGATATTAACTGAAATATACAAAACTTTTTCAAAACAAGTATTTTGCTATTAGTTAAGGAGAACAGACGAAGAGTACTGAATGCTATCTGAATGTCACTAACTACAACCACCCATCTTCATTTGCTTTTGTATTTTGTGACCCATCAGATAAAACAATGCAGCTTCCAACTTGGACTATGGGGTCAGTTTGAGGCAGACAGGTATTTAGGGTGACATTAAAATACAGTAAGTTCCACCTGCCTTGTGGTATGGTCTTCTCTGTTTAAAAGCAATGAGACCAAGGTTTTAGTAACATGTATTTGTGAATATTGCCTTTTTTTTTTTTTTTTTCAGAAACAGGGTACATATGGTATGTGGCAAGCAAGCTACATTAAAATATTAAAATAATTTTTTTATTTCAGTGCAGCCAGATATTCCATGTACAACTGAAACCTTAGTTCAGAGAAAGGTCTAAAGCTCTATTTAGTACTATGGCACCACCACCAAATACGTGTATGAGTTCATTTGTTTTGAAAAACAAGCCATTTGAGTGGGCTTTGGCACAAGGACTCAGCCACTCAGCCTTAAATGCTACCATGGAGATATTTTGCCTGCTAACTTCATGTTCCTGGAGTAAAGTCTTCAGAGAAAATCTCGCTTGTCAATTAGACATGCTCTTCTCTTGATCTTGCTCAAGCCGTAGAGCTTGTTTGCATAGAGAAGTTCACAGTGAATGAAGCTGTGAACTTAATAACTGTCCAGAGATCTTATGCTATTTCTCTGCTTGGACACCTTTGGCTATTCTCTGGGCTTTTATGCTTGAGCTATCAGTTGGAAGTCCCCTTTGAAGAAATTTAGAGGCTGAACACAGACTCACAATTTAATAAAGTATTTAACTTGCTTTAATCTTCAGAGAAGGGTGAGGGAAATTCCAAGTGACTGAAAGGACACAGAATAAGTAAAGCCTTTGGAATTGAAATCTGTTAAAGCTTTAGCTAATTTTATATGCCTCAATGTGTGCACTTTCATGTTCCCTGGCAGGCAGGGAACGGTAAGCAATCAAGCAAGTCTGAAATATGTCCCTGCAAGTCAATGAGTTCGTAGTGTATCATGAAGCATTTCTCACTGTTTGTATAACATACTGAAGAGCTACACATTAATGAGAGATGGCCTGTCCCCACACAACTGTAGGTTGCAACTTCTTGTTCCGATGTCTGCTGCTCTTTCACTAAGTGAATTTGAATCCAAATGGATCTAAAGATGGAAAGC
Organism: Pseudopipra pipra; assembly: GCF_036250125.1. NCBI lineage: Eukaryota > Metazoa > Chordata > Aves > Passeriformes > Pipridae > Pseudopipra > Pseudopipra pipra. The sequence goes on along the minus strand of NC_087550.1, from coordinate 100,914,879 downwards.
ACTTGGAAAATTTAGTACGGTTTCAGAATGTACAGCTGCAGCTTGGAAATTTTTAAGGTGCTTTGTGTGTTTTTTGTTTGTGCTTTTATTGATGTGACTCATATTTTCCTGACTTTCTGCTTTTGCACAGAGACTTCAGATTGCCTGTGACATACCTGAAGAAAATTCATCTTCTGCTTTATTAAACTCATCCAAATCAGGTTCATGGACTGGGAACTACAAGGTTATCACAATGGTTGTGTGACAAGATTTTGAATTTGAATTGATTTTGAATTAAAAAAAAAAATCTTCCTTTATCCTACTGTCATTTTTAATAATAAAACTCAGTTTTTCTACCTGATAAAATTGTTATGATTGTACTTGTTCTACAGTGGCTACCCTGAAGTTTAATCTGATACCTGAAAAAAAAATAATGAAACTGAAACAGAAAATAGTGTACAAATTTGAATTTTAAGAATATAGAGAACCTGAATATAAGATTTATCACTTTTTTAAGAGTGCCATTATTTGTTATGCCTATGTACCTTAAATTGCTACAATTTATTGAATTCTCTTTGAATACTTTCAAAGTCTGTAATAAAATTTTCTTGGAAAGGCCTCCTTGTTTCATAGTGGGTAAACATTAGACTTCTCTGCCTGTAGGTCTTAGTAGCCTTACTAACACCAAGTCTAGCTGAGAGAAAAGGAATTGATTACCTTGTCATGGATTTGGATGAAGAGCAAGTGACTGTATGTACTTATTTTGTGCAAGTCTTTCTGTGTTATGGCGTGTTCAAGCTGTACTTGAGTGAATCGAGACTGCCATCCCATGGTTGCTCACAGGTTAGTTTTCACGGTAATTCCAGCACAGAGTGGTTGTCCCCCTCACCATCTCCCTTTGAAGAGTGTTTGTACTAGGTAACACTTTGTCCTCGCTGTATTTTAAATTTCATGTTTTGCCATGCTGTGCACTGTGTTAAACTTCTTCCCAGCTGCCAACTTCAGTTGCCTGCTACAGGTAACTTTCATAGTTCTGGAAAGCTACCAAAGGGTAAGAGAGCACAGGAAAGAGATGAAAGCAGAAGTATGGCATAGATAGATAAAAAGGACTCTATGCTATAGACCCCCAGGCTGAAAAATAATAGATATTTTGTCATCTTAAAAGAAGTATTTTGGATGCTGCTACTTGCCAAGCTAAATCCTGCAGCTGAGCTATCATAGAATCATAAAATCACAGAATGGTTTGGGTTGGAAGCGACCATAAAGATCATCTAGTTCCAATCCCTCCATCATGGGCAGGGACACCTTCCATTAAATCATGTTGCTCAGGGCTCCATCCATCCCAACCTTGAATGCTTCCAGGGGTGGGGCATCCACAGCTTCTCTGGACAACCTTTTCCAGTGCTTCATCACCTGCACAGTAAAGAATTTTTTTATAATACCTAATCTAAACCTATTCTCTTTACAGAACCTTAACTTTACTTAGTAAAGAGGCAAACTGTGAGGCTACTGTAATTCCATATTTCCATACTACTTCAATATGCTCTAGCTTCTCAGAGGAGATGGTCTAATACCTAATATTGTTTAGGGACCCATGATAGCTTGTCCTTCATAGATGTTTTTATGGATGCTTTCTAAGATAAGCTAACATCAACTGCTTGTTCCCCAAGTCCCCCAACTGCAAGTTCCCCAACTGCTTGTTGTCTGTAGAATGGCTTCAGAGCTCTCTTAATCTAAGCGTACTGCTTCTCTTTTAAATAGAAATCCTCAAAGTAAACCCCAACAACTGGAGGGAAGGACTGAGAATTTTTTTTTATACAAGTCGAGTAGCTGTTTGTTTGAGACTGCTTGTTGGTATGTGTCCCGCTAGAGATGTTGGCTGCTGCTGCCAATTTTTGAAAAGAGCATTTATGATGTTATCTAATATGGATTTCTGCTGAATATGTAATTTTTATTCACTGCATTGTGCTTGACACTAATTAAATCTGAAGACATAGCCATATGTGAAATATAAGAGGGCTGGTCTGCACAGGAACAATTTATAAATGTAAGGAAATCAGCTGAATATATAAAGTCAATACACCTAAATTACTGTATCTTCAACTCCTCTGTAGATAACATCATCCTTGACTAAAGACATTTCAGTTTGCTGCAGACTAAGCCAAATGGTAAAACTGCTTTACAATGTTTCTATGTTTACTACAAACGTTACTATTCACCACCATTGATCAGTCAAAGGTTACTTACTGTACAGGTTAAGTGAATGGTTACTTGGTACAGGTTGAATGAGCACTCTCCGACATGTTTCAAAATAAATTTAAGCAAACCACATTTGTACTTTTTTTTTTAACTAAGTCATGTTAAAGAAGCTTTGAAAAAGCACTTTACTGGCTTGGTACTGAATTGGTAGAATAACATTCATGTGACACAGCTTCAATCAGCTGGAGGAAGGCAGCAGAACAAATTTAGAGCTGATGTAAATGAAGGTGAATTTCTTCATCCAGTCTAATTCTTGGGTTTTTACTGGCAAAGCTGGTGCTGGACCAGAATCAAATGCAACTTGTCTTTATCATTTACCAAAATTCCTGAATTACATCTTGTTCGGGTTTTCTGGGAAAAAAATACTGTTGTAGATATGATTAACTCTGCTCATATAATTTTTTTCTTCAGAATGTGATGCCAGTCTGCTTTGATGCTGCATAGGTTATGATAATTAGCAGTGCTTTGAGTGCAGCTAAATTCATTGACTGCTAACAGCAGAAATGATACAATAGATTTATTGATGCGTGACCATTCTTCAGCTAGACTGTGACCAGACCCTTCCAAAATCTGGTTATATTTCTAGTACCTACACCCAGCCAGCAATTGGGATCTATTCTGCTTTAGTAAAACATACAAAAAATATGTCTTCCTACCTCAGATGTTGTGTGTCTAGGAAAAAAGCCAAGTGCAGGCAGACTGGGACACTAATTTCATTTATGAATAGTCATATTATACCCTCTAGCACAGCCACATATGGCCACATGATGGAACCTCTAAATGTACAAAACTATTTTACCAATATACGTTGTAAAAGGAGAAAACTCTATTAAGTATAATTTCCTCACTGAAAAAGATGGCAATCATTAATTGTTCTACTATTACTCTATATAATTTTCATATGGAGAAAACAGGTGAATGATTTCATATACTTGAAATCACCAGTTTGTTATATTGATATTGCAAGGTAGCCAGTAGGTGGCAATAGCTATTTAATTTAGTAAAGGAAGGCAGCTATCCAGCTCTAGTTACAGTGCTCATGCTAGCTTTGAGCCTTACCAAGTAACTCAGTCCCCAGGTCTTGCCAAGTGTATTGTCAGCTTTGTAGTTGAAGTACCTGCTGTGCAGGCAGGCTGTAATTTGTCAGAGTAGTCAGAGTTGGGACTAAATTTAAGTTCTAGTCTCCTATTCTTCTATGTATTCTATATATTAGCTCATTGTGAACTTCCGATCATTTCTTCTTATCTTACATACAAATTTCTGATGTATTCTAAAGACTCTATGAACAAATACTTTCCCAAGTCCTCTCTTTCTATAGCATTCTTTGTACGTATTGAGAGCCACTAGAAAGCTGTAGATATGCTTATGTGTGCACACTGTGTGTACAGATACAATATCATCTAAGACATAAAATGACCTTTGTTTTCTGTGGATGATGCAGAATGTTATTATCTATAGGATATGAACAAGGAAGGATTTATATACAGTCCTTAATATTGATAAGAGTAGCTGTAATGCTCAAGAGTGCTTAGCACAGCCATGAGTGTTTTCTCAGATTAACAAGACATTACTCTCATAAAGCATTATGTCCAGAATTTTTGGCAACACTACTGCTCAGAAGCGTATGTAAAAAATCAAAAGGTCTGGTCCTTGAGTTGTCAATTGATTAGCTTTGTTTTCTGCAAACAGACATCAGGTGTCTCTGCTGTTTGGACCAACTGTTCAGCATATCTTCAGCCAGAAATTTAATATGAGGTGAGAATGAAAGAGAATGTCCATGAGAGAAGAGGATAAACAAGAGGCAGATGGTCCATGTGTGAAACTTGCAATGCCAAACAGGGGATTAAGCTGCTCTTTTAAAATGCTACTTCACAACCTGAAAGCAACTGAGAAAAGTTACATTTTCAGTAGCTACAAAATGAGAAAATTTGGTCTGGTCTTCATCAGAACATCTCCCATTTGTTGAACTATTATAGGAGCTGCTTGTCTAAAAAGTGACCTGTCTAACAGCAGTTGATTCTACTCTCTAAGTAGAGGGAAGCATAAAAGTGCCATCTCTCTGCGGGGTTTATCAAACCAGTTACCAGACTGATCAGCACTGGGTTGGAGGTAAGATGCAGAAGAAAACCCTCTGGGCAGTCAAACATTTGCCCAGCCTCAACAACGTATCAAAGCTGCTTCTTCAATCAGTGCTTCTGCCACGATGCTGTGGGATGACTCAAGTTCTCTGATGGTGTGTGCTGTACACAAAGAGGCAGCATAGGTGCATGGAGCTTTGGTATGGAAAATATGATATTTCTGTCAACAGTTCATGGGATCAGTAGGGAAGTCACAAAGGAGACACAGTGGTAGGAGTCTGATATGGACTGCCAAGTCAAGAAGAGAAGGTGAGCAAAGCCTTCCTTAAAAAACTGGAAGAAGTGCCCTGATCACAGGCCTTGCTTCTCATGATGGGTCTTGAACCACTCTGACATCTGCTGGATGAACCCCACAGCAGTGTGCAAGCAAGTTTATGTAGTTGTACCAATGACAACATCTTGTCTGCTCCTGTGTGCCTGCAGGGACAGGAGCGAAAAGCTGAAGGGGTTTAGTGTGCCAGGAGCCAAACTCTTCTCATGGATGGTGGGAGAAAGCAGAATTTGGTTACATCTGGGATAAGGGGAAAATTAGTGTGGGAACAGAAAAAAGAAAAAAAAAGAGAGAAAAAAATAGAATCCTTGACAAATTGGAGTTCCCTTTAGCTGTGCCATGTGTAACAGCAAAGAGGTGGTGGTAGAGCTGATGCAGGGCTTCTCTTACGAAAACTGAAAATGGTTCATGTCTGAAAAGAAGTGTTTCATGGGAACATATGGTACTTTTGATCAGTTTAGTCAGGAAAGGTTTCTTTGCTCCATGGTGGAATATCCAGGTAGGAGCAAATCTCTCACAGCCACATTTCAGAAAAGCCATTGATATGGTGAATAGGACATTTGCTTGGTGTGAGTTCCACATCCAACACTTGCTGTGATGCTGTTTGCAATGGGCATTAAAAGTTTGACCACAAAGACTATTATTTGGGGAGGTAGGTGGGGAGTGTGTCAGATTTCTTTTACTGCCCTGTTGGAGTTCTTTAAATAATTTAAATTCACATAAAAGCAAAGAGTTGAACATGACTCTCCTGTATTGTATATGAAGGATTTGAACATGAGGCTGCAAAGACATTTGGAGGGGTGGAAAAAAGCATCCAAACTCTCTTTTATAGGACTAAACACTGACTCTTTATATCGTTGCTATATACCATAAACGCAAAGCCTGTGGCTACTCCAAAATTTATCATTAATTGTCTTAATTGTTTTTTAATTGACAACTTTGAGAGTTTCTTGGAGAGGAAAAAATCTGAAATATATTCACAAAATGGGATTTTTCTTTCTGAGGCAATTCCTTTTCCAGAAAAGATGATCCCCCTTGCTGAGCTGTGCTGCCACAAATGTCATGGCTGGTTCACAGTGCAGAATCATTACTGCTTGTTAAGTAAACATGTCCAAGCAGAGAATAAGTAAATCTCCATCATAAATGAGGATTTGGGAAGTGGTAATAGAGAACCATGCTAGGGTACCATCCCAAATGTATCTGATACCAAGCTGTAGCAAAATTAACTAGCACAACTGGCACAACTACTTTTCTCCACACAAAGGGTGGGTAAGAGTGGGCAGATGTGGGGTTTATTAAAGAAATTATTGAAGTCCATGTTTAGGGAGGGAGGAAACACAGTTATATATGAGGAAGGTGCAGGCGGTAAGGGCTTCTATTCTGCTTCCTGCTATAGACTTCATTGTGAGCTGTCAACCTCAGCACAAATTCAGTTTGTAGAGAAAAGACCCCCACATATCTCATTTCCAAAGGCTTTTATTGTGTTTCAATACTTGATGGTACTGGAATATAGGTAAATATTGCGAAAGAGCCACATGGTATCTCCTGTCACTCAAGTGAGTTTTCTTTTACTGTACCCCCAATGAACACATTATTTGGGAGTTTACAATGACTGGTGTCTCTGACAGAACGACAGTGACCTCCAGGCCTGACCTTAATGCAGCAGCTGGAATGTGTTGGTACAAGTTCCTGTTGTATAGTTGGGAGTTTGCATGCTTGGATTCACATTTTGCAAAGCTCTGGAGAAGTGACAGTTTACACAAGATTGCAGGGGATGAAAGAAGACCTTTAATAAACTGCACGGCACACTCTCTAACCAGGATGAATGTCTATAAAGGCTGATGACCTAGAGGTAACAGTCCATATTGTCTCTTGGGAACCTGAGAGCAAAATGGTCTCAATGCATGAGCTTTCTATTTGGGAATTCACTTTTTTCAGTAGTCCTAAGGAATGCAAAAAGCCCTCACTTTAAGGCACATTTGAGACTGCAATTGTTCATTCAGTCTTTGCCTCTAAAAGTGCAAGGTGTTTGTTTTTTAGATAAACCTTTTTGTAGATTTTCGATGGATAGCAGTTGACTGGTGGTGCATTTTTGCTCCCTTATCACACTATTTCTCAGATACTTTCATTTTAACCTATTTATGCTACAAAGATAAAAACAAAAGTAGACTAAATGCTGTGTCTATTTTGCTAAATAAAACAGGACCAGTTTTACAGTAGATTTTTGGTGAAGGTTTTCTTCCATTAAAATGTCAATTTTTCCAAAAGGCTTTATTTCTATGTTAAAGTCTAGAGAAACATCTTTTTAAAACTTGGTATGTCTACTTTAATTACACTTTTTTTATACTTTAGTCTTCAGAAATAAAATTTAAAGGGAATATTTTGTGGGTTAAAAGGAAAAGCAAGATGTGTAAAGACTGTAGCAGATGTGCTCTGATGCTTAGAGTGAAGATTAATAAAATTCTTTCAGCAAGTGCAGTCAGAACAGTGAACTTCAGGAAAAATTCACCACTTCAAACACATAGGCTGTTGTCACTGAGTCAGAAACTGGGAGTAATGACACCAATATACTAATCTTAAAAAATGTTTGGTATGAACATGAATTCTTTTCTCTTTGCCTCACAACTCCTCAAAATGGAATTCTGTTTTGGGTTTTAATATCTACCAATGAACTGTCTCCTCTCAGTATAGTAAAATTATTCACACTGTAAGGTACTGCCATGGTGAAAGAGAGGATCAGGTTAAACTCATTAAAGACCCTAGGCTGAGATGTAGCACTCTCCCTGAACCCTTCTGCTCGCTGTCTTCGCTTCTTGCTGCTGAAGGGCTGTTCAGTGCCTGCACTCCAAGCCTGTTTTCACTGGAGACACAGGAGGCCAATTCATTGTCCAGATTCCCCAGTCAGCCACGTGCTTTCTGTGTGATTCCAACCAAGTCATGCTCAGACCCTCCAACACATAGAAGAATTTCTGCCATGTAGGAGTCGAGCACCTCACTGTGTTTGAGAATCAGAGCTGTAGAGTCTCTGTGCTTCTGGTCTCTCCCTGTGCAACCGGGATTTGAAAACAAAACAAACAAACAAAAAACCTAAACTACAAAGCCTTTCCTGTTTCATAGGGAAGCCAAAAGAAAAGAAATTCATCTAAGAATGAGACACTCACATATTGTAGTGATTGAAATCTGAAGCAGTGTTAAAAAAATACATGAAAAAAACGTCTATGTGGAAAACAAAAGTATTGATATAAGGGCAACTTCTATAAGGTTTGGCAAGGATCCTGCCCCACTGGGAACTCAGCTATTAAAATAAGAGGATAAGAGTAAACTGATCCAAGCAAAGGCAAATGTTTGCTATCATCTCATACATATGTTCAAAGCTCCTTTTCCAGATCAGATCTTGCACTAGCAAAGTAGTAATCACTAGGATTCCTGTGATTACAGAAAACTGAGGTGTAGGTAAGGGTTTCTCTGCCCAGATTTACCACTTGGGTTACTTTCCTAGAGTAACTGCCTCTTATAAGAACAAAATATAAGTGTGTAAAGAAACAAACTCCCTAGTACCATATGTGAAGCTAGTGTAAGACTTGTCCCCTCACAAACCCCCAGGGAGAAAAGCTCCATAATCTCTATGCAATATTCTTCTTCTTATATGCATTGAGGAATGCCAGTTTCATCTCTGTTAGCTGTTTAATGAGTTTATTCACTTATCAAATAGGACTGATTATGCCTTAGCATTGTCTTGACTTAAATATATGGATTTATTTGTTTTAAAATGTACTTTTACCATCTGCTTGGCTTCCGGTCCACACTCCATCCCCAACAGAAGAAACTGAGTTGCACACTACCAGTGCATTGCAAATTACAGCAGTTCTAATACAGGTTTTGCAATGGCTGCAAATCTGGAAGCGGTGCAGGAAGGTGAATCTTAGAATCACAGAGTAGTTCGGGTTGGAAGGGACTTTTAAAGGTCATATAGTCCAACGCCCCTGCAATGAGCAGGGACATCTACTAGATAAGGTTGCTCAATAAATACCTTATTCTAGAATAATGATGATTGTTCATCACTAAGAGAGCAAGTAGAATGTATTGTTTACTGGCAAGCCTCTTAATGGATGCCTGGAGACACTTCTGAGCTGCATATGCTGAGCACCAGCCACCGCTAGTCACACTGACCACAGCGCTCTGACTTGCAGTGGAGACACTCAGGCACTCACATTGTCTCTGCAGGTCTCAGCTCCTAAGATAACTCATTCATTCTGTAATGTTAACTTCCAGAGGGTGCAACTGGGTGCAAATTCCACCAAATTAAACATGGCCCAGTAAATTAGCCATCTCATTTAATTCAAAACGTTTTCTTTCATAAAAAGAAATAAATGTGGTCATTGGATAGTCATGATCATGGATAGTCCAACGGAGCTTGTACTGCTCCCTACTTTCTATGTATGTTTTCCTGAAAGAAGGAGAAATCAATTCAGAAGTAGCATTTTGTATGCATTTGCAGTGTGTTGCAGATATTGTCTGCTGTCTTAAGGTGTGTTAACACTTTAAATAATAGACTGGACTGTTTCTTAGCTGGCAGCCTCCTCCTTGTATCTCCTTTGCACCTCCCTGGCTATCCGACTCCAAGACACATGTGCTGGAGGGAGCTGGTCATAAGCAGCTTGGACTTGAGCCTGTCCATACTCTTGGTCACAGAGCTAAGCTTCAGAAAAGCAAAATTAATATAGATAGATTCCTAATATCCCTATTGTACTTCCTTGCTTTTGCTTAAGTTTAAAGCAGCCTTTTAGAAACATGATTGATCTTTAAGCAGTGGCTCAGGGTATGTAATGTTCACATATTAATAGACTAAAAGTATCATGTAGAACCTATTCAAATAAACAGAAGCTTCACTCAACAACAGTGCCTGGCTTATCCTACAGTTTAGTTACTTCTGCCTCTCAGCCAGGAAACGTGAATGTGTATCTGCTGAAAATGTGTTTGGTGCTTTTCAGTTTGAGAAGATCCATCTGTCTTTACTTCATGCATCCTCACCAGCAAAAAGAGAATCAAGTTTCAGTTTTCAAAAATCTTGTGTGTAAGAATGATTATGTGGCTTGCATTGCAAAAAAAAGGCAGAAAAAGCAGCTGAATATCTTGTGGCTTAATTTTAAAATTCCCATCAGTGATATAAAGAACACAGTTGGGTTTTAATTACTGTCTTGGTACAACCAAGATGATCTAAGAAAGCTCATTATTTTAGTGTTTGCTATTACTTGTTTCTTTAAAATAAAAACAGAAGTATCTTCAAAATTTGTATTAGTATATTATTTTAATTACAAACTACTTCAATAATTTCTTTAATAAACCCTGCTATAATTACTTCAAATTAATTCCTGGTTACTGCCCATAACATCTGGATATTGCAGCAGTGCACATGCTTTATAAAAACATACACTCAGATCTATCATATCCTGAAGCTTCACATGGATGAAACTAATATTCCATCAAAAAAGAGAAGAAAGTGGTTGTCTGTGTGGATTGCACCTTAGCCAAAAAGGGCACTAGGCATGATGTTAGGTACTTAACAAAAAGAGAATAAGAACAGTGATGCACTGGGAATCCTGGCCACGGTTTTGACCCTTGAAATATTTGTTTTAAAAATGCCATATGCAATAAAAGATGAACAGTAATATTGTTCTGCAAATGCAAAAAACTGAAGCACAGAGGCTGAAACATGTCACACAGCAATACAGCAGCAGACCCAGTAATGAAACACAAATACTTGCTCTAACAATTTACTATGAAATTTATTCAAAAGCTTTTGGGCAGGTCCTTCTGCAGTTCTGAAGGCTGAAAAAGGTTATGTCAACTTTAAATCCCCACTTGCACACTTGTGCAAACCCCAAAGGCCCATGACACCCCTTTACTTGCTTTTGGAGCCCTCCCAGAGCCTCTTTAGCTCTGAGGGGAGTTAGCTACCTGCCTGTGGGTTGAGTGGCAAATCACAGGTGAGAAGGGGTTTAAGAAACAGTTTCTAGCTGCCCCTCAGCTGTTTGCTTCCTGGCTGAGACTGCAGCCCATCTGTGCAAGCGGCCTCCTTCATTTCTGCCCTGGCAGCTGGCAGTGGTCTCAGCTTCGGAGCAGTGCCACGAGCTGTGCCTTCCAGAAACAGAGGAGGATGGATGCAATGTGTTCTTGCAGGTGTGCGACAGCCTGTGGGCCCCAGCCACAAACATGAGAGTAATACAAAAAGGAAAATGGGAAAATGGAGTATCCACAGTGAATGCTTGATTTAACAGCCACAAACTGTTCATATTTCAAATACCGCTTTCTGCATTCATAATGTGACTCCGCAATAAAGTTTTCTCTTTAATTCTCTTCAAAGGTGTTACTTTTAAGACTTCCTGCCACCTTCGAGTCCAAAACTTTGAGTTTGCTTAAAATAAGCATGGATTCTTCTGCTTTCTATCAGAATGAGAAAACAGTGACATGAATTCTTTCATGATTTCTTTCATGATATGATCTTTCCAATGTGGCCTGTAACAAGGGAGTAGTGGAAATTTTATGAGGAAGCAAATAAACTTTTCAACTTTGGTCAAGGCTGTCGTGTGTATTTTATTTGTATCAACCATCTCCCCATTCATCTTAGCTTCTCATTAACCCCACAAGTAAACACTTGCTTGCAAATGTCACCCTTGAGAACAGCCTGTTTCCAAATGACCATTGTTCCTTCTCATGCTCTCCTTAGATCTTATCTCACATGCATTTCTTCTGAGAGCCACCAGCAATAATAATCACACCTTCTCCAAGAACATGTGAGTAAATAGCTCTGGGGTGCTGCTGTTCTTTATGTAAGTGGGAGTTGGACTGGGATGAAACAGAGGATGATAGCACTTAAACAGACTACTGCTAGATTGTTTTGGTGAAGCCACAGCCCTCTAGCTGAGCAATACTGTCTGTGTAATTTAAGAGACTGTTTCACTTGTGTCTTTGTCATACATCAAGTATAGAAAATTTCTTCCCTGCTTGTGCTCACAGATGCATGTATGTGTGTAACTTAAATCACGGGCTAGGCATACAGCAGGAGAGGGGCATGGGAAGAGCTGTCCTGATTTTCCCATTTTCACATATCAAGAGGAGGTTCCTGTGTTTGCTCAGCTGAGGAGAGTTGCCCCAAGCCTTCCCAAGGTCTCCTGCTCAAGTGGCACCAGGATGTAGCACTCAGCCCAAGGGCTCTTCCCAGTAGGAAGGCAATAGGAGCTCCTGCTTTCAGACAGTGAGGGTGTTTTGGAGCACAAATAGCAAAGCAAGAAGTGAATATTTGGAGCCGAGAATCTGAGGTCAGACTCTTTTTGAGATGTCTTTATTTGCAAAGAACAGGGGTGTTTCACAGCACCTTGGTGCTTATTGTTCGAGGTTTCTCTGCGACACCAGAGGAAATGTCTGGGAAGGAACACCAGCTTGGGATGTGAAGTTCAGGCCGGATCCCCTGTTGTTTCAACATCCTCCTGGAAGGGGCAGCTTGTCTTCACTTAAAGCTCCGCAAATCTTCTGGATAAAATTCAGCATTGCCGATTCCATGGAACGTGTGCCGCTGACAGAAGCAGCCTGCTGTGCTTACCTGATGCCCTCCCTCCTCAGTGAGACGCAAAGCTGACGTACTGCACAAAAAATGGGGGGAGACACATTGTCTTCCTTTTAGAAAAGCCATCCTGTTAGAGGCACTTTCCTCCAGCAGTTGGTGGTGCAGAACTCGACATCAGATCACGGACAACTGTAACAGGATCCGCCCTACCCTGCCCGCCAGCTCCCGGTGCTGCCCCCGCGCTCCCCGCGGCCGGAATCGCCCGCGCCCCGCCCTGCGCGCACGGCTGCAAAGCCCTGCCGAGATAACAGGAAACGGGGGCGGCGGGGAACCCAAACCTGAGGTCGCAAATGCCTCGGAAAGCGACTTTTCCTCGAGAGAGACGCAGCGCTGGGGCTGGGGGAGGCCGGGCCGAGGGAACAGCCCCCGCCCTGCCGCCAGCCGGGGCTGCGGTGCCGCCTCCCGCCGGCAGGGGACGCGCAAGGACGCGGAGCCGCCGGGGGCTCCCGCCCCGCCCCGGCGTGGGTGAGACCCCCCTTCCCCTGCTCCCAACCGGGAATGGAGGCGGGTCACGGAGGGTGGGCAGGGCACCTCCGGGAGCCTTTGACAAAGGGAACCCGCCCCTGCGCCTGGAGAAGAGGGAGTGGGATATTTGGAGCGGCGGGCACGCTCGCCTGCGGGCAGGCGCTGTCTGTACGAGCAGGGATTCGACGTGCTCCGCCGCTCTGTCATTCCGGCGTCAGGGACTGGGAGGGAGAGAAAGGAGCTGGTGCCTGTGGGGTGGAGGGGACCGACCGCCTCCCCGCCTCGTCCCCCAGCAGCAGCTGTACCACGTGCGGGGACATTTTGGGAGGAGTGCTCCCGGCTAAGCCAGCGTGCATAAACACCCTGCAGGAGCGTGCGGGAGCGGCCGTGTGTGCCCGCATCGGCAGAACGTGTCCCTGTACGGCGGCAAGCAGAGCTTGCTGCTGAAGGAAAATCGCAACTATACAATAAAAAGCCCTTTAATCAGTGAATGATGTCCCTTTTATGTATCAGTAACACACAGAATCCAGCAGACCCTCCCCCTTCCCCGGCTCTTGTCGCTAAGGTGGGGTGTGCCCAACCCTCGAAGGTTGCTCTTCACTACGGCGGCAGCATCCAGCGCTTCACTGCGTTGTGGAAGCGGCTTCTCAGCAGCCGCATGGCGAGGAGCGCTCGTCAGCCATCGCTGCCTGCCGTCCTACGGCCTCTCAGCGTGGGCATTGTCAGCCAGCCAAAAAACAACACGCCACAAGCTTAGCAACCCTCCTTCTTTCCCCGAGTACGAGATTTCCATGATGTCTCAGCGTCAAGCGTGACAAGAAAAGGCACAGTTTTAAATGTGGATTCCTTCAGACTCTTGTTTACATCTTTGCCCAAAGCCCCCGGAAAGCAAATAGTTCACATGTTTTGTGAGGTGGTAGGGTAGGGGTTTTTTTAACTTCTAACTCTTTTATCAATATATTTACACTCTGTCCTTGAATAGCATTTGTTAAGATTAATGTGCACTGTAGCATTTTTCTGATTACCTAAGCTCTACAGCCTCATTAATAGCTGGGTTAATCCCCCAAATCTCTGAATATCTGAATCGGAGAAATTTTAGAGATTGATCTAAGATGTGTAAGTCGGTCCCATTTCCTCTTCATTTGCTTGATGCAACAGAGAAAATCAGAGTGCTGGCAGCATTTGTGAGCAACTGAGGAATACACTACCCTTCTTTACTAAGGCTCCCTTGCATACAGCTTTTTGATCTCCTATAATACAGGTGAAAAAGCTGCTCAGCTACTGTACAGGTCTACAGTTATTACTTAGTCCGTGAAGTATAACCCAAGAATAGGCAGAAAATATCTAAAAAATTTTCAACATTTTCCGTGTATTAGAATTTAAGGAAAATGTATAAGCTGCTCTCTGAACCATGTTTCTTGTGAATGTGCCTGAATGGTACTTACTGAAAGATACAAACTGATTGCAGCAGGCCAGCAAACATTTTTTCCTGTAGTCTGCTGAAGGAGCCTTTTGTCTCCATTTTTTTGGCATTTGAGATAGTCCCATTTCAATGGCATCTCACAGTCCGATAAAAATTATCCCGTTATTTGTCTTTTAAGGTATACAGCCTTAAGGAGCTCAGGGCTTAGATTGGGTACAGGACAGAAAAAGGATGATCTGCTTAGATCCCTGTTTTTGGGCCTGGGATTTCTCGATATGAATTGGACACTTTAACTGCAAGTACAGGTAACAGGGGAGGTGCTTGGAGATGGTAATCAGAACTGCACAATAAGTGGGAAGATACCTGAGTTTTAGCTGATAGATACCATGAAGTGTAGGTACCTATGACCAACTCACATCCTGCAGGATGCTCAGACTAAATGGGACTCAGCAGAGGCTTAAAGTCATCCCAGGGGATGCAGGTGATACAACGTGCATTTATTTTCAAAGTAGCCACAGGTAATGGTGTTTTTATACAACATTTCCCTACTTGCCTGGGGGAACTTACCTGAAAAATGGAAGAGCTGGGGCCTGAAGGGGAATGGCCAGGCTGCCGCTGGGGTGCTTGGGCACCACTGAGGCTGTCCTACTATGGAAACGCAGTCGAAGGTTTGGAGAGGAGGAATGCATGGGAACAGGCTTTGTAGTTCAGGCCCTGCAATCCACTGGTGAGAACACTTAACAAGGAATGGGGAGTGCAGTTTCAGTCCCAAGTATCTATGTACATCTGTCACTTGATGCCTTTACTGAATGCACAGTGGTTATTAAATCTATCACAATTAAGATTTACTGTTCCAGCTTGTCCACAATTTCCCAGTGTTTTTTTCTCCATTTCATGAAGCAGAATTGTGTCTGTGGTGCCCTCTGCTTAACAAAATGCTGTCGATGTGTGCTGTTGTTCACTGAGCATGCCTGTCAGCTTGGTTCCCCCAGGGAACATAAGCAGCGGGAGCCTCGTTTGTAAATCTCCAAAGTGTGGTAGGCACAGAGAAGCACAGCTTAGCCTAGATGGTTGCTTATCTGGGCATGCACAGCACTAAATATTAGGCTGGCAAGTATAAAAATAAGATGGTTTCTGTAGTGGCTGCGATTTTTTTGGATACTGGTGTAAATTCAGTCTAAATTTTACAGTAGTCTTTTTTGTTCACAAAGCTTCAGAAGTGTTCAGAGCCAGTTTTCTGACTGCCCTTGCACTTATATTTTTTTGCCAGCATTTGTATTTCCTTTTCTTTGTTCCCTTATGCAGTTTCTCATGTGGGTGTGAGAGCTATGTGCTCCGCTGCCATATGGAGCAAAAGTCTTGAATTTATCTGTTTTCTGTATTAAATCTCAGCTGAAAAAACCCATTTGCTGTGTTGTCTGACTTCTTCAGAGACTGCAGCTTCTCTAATCAGTTTTATAACAACATCAGTTTTGTAATGGGGGAGGGGGGATACAATTTGCCTCATAGATAACAGGAATAAAAGTCTGTAGGAATCTCATTCACGTGACTGTTTTGCTCTGACTGTGCCTGGATGTGATGAGGAGGATGCTCAGTCATGCTGGTGTGGGAGCTGCGCTCTGTCCCTCAACCAGCCCTGAAGGGAGCATTGCACAGAAAAGCAGCTGGATGCTCTGCTTTGACACCAAGGGGGGGGTGACTCCAGAGCAGATGATGGGGAGAAGTGGTGACCTTGTAGCTGTCTCATTTCGTGCCCAGTTCCAAGACATCTGTTAATTTAACATTGGCTGTGAGAACTGTCAGAGCAAATGGCTTGGAAATGAGGTGCCATAGTGGGGAAAACCTGATGCTATATAACACTGCTCCTTCAGAAAAAAAAAAAAAATCTTAAACCTCATACACCCTCTCTCCCTTCGTAGCTACAACATGCTCTGTCATTGTCAGTGTCTCCCATGTACAGGGTGATGAATCGCCATTTTAGGGAGGCGTTTTATGGCTCATAAATACTTGGGTGTGTCAGACTGTAATGGATCCCTTAGGAATGACAATACTGTTTGGACAGTGGCTGAGCACATCCCTCTGAATTCCCATCCCTTTAGCATAGAAAATGGATTTTAATGGTCACAAACAGATGGTGTTCATGAAAGGGAGAAAAAAAATCAGATTATAGCTCGTGTCAGACAGGGTGGAGAAAGTAATCTGCTATATTTAAAGCTTTATTTTATTTGGAACAAGCTTCAAGCAGTTGTACAAAATAAAATCTCAATATTACTATTAGCAATAAGGGGATCTCAAAAGACAGAGCAGTTCAGGTCAAACTAGGCAGAAGAATCTTAAGTCCAAGAGTGGGGTTATATTTTAGCTTGCTTTTTTTTGTTTCTTTGTTTTGTTCAGGTCAGAGGAGTTTGATTGCCAAAATTCAGCCGTCAGGCAGCAGAGAGAGTTAAATTGAAGCGTCCTACATCCCGGGAGAATGTCATTAACAGTACCTTAACTTTCTGAGCATTATCTAAGTCAGCTGGAAATTAGTTATTTCCATTTATTAGAAAGTCAAGAAAAAAAATATTCAGGTTTGATCGCCCTGAAATAATTATTTCAAACAGGATACTGGACTGAAAACTCCTAGTAGTTTTGGTTCAAATGCTTGTTCAAGCCTCTAGAGAGCACATAAACACCCATTAGTGCACACTTCATGTGTAATATAGTGATAAATACAAGACCTACTGTTGGCTGAGGCTCAGACACACAAGACTTAAATTTCCTTGTAGACATTTAACTCAATTGTGATCTGTTAAAAAAATCTGTATAATGCCTTAGATATTTCTTTCCATTATCACCTCCAATCACTATCAACAAACAGACACAGAGTCCTGGGATTCAGGACCAAAGCCCATAAACTTCAGTTCTTTGCTGGTTATGGCTACAGATTTGCTGATTTGCACTTTCTGATGCTTTGAATCTTACATTCTGCCCAGTTTCAAAAGACATAGTTGTTGTCTTTCTTTTTCCACTTTACTCAACAGAGTGCAGAAGGTGGTGGCTAAGGTATGTCTTCTGAAGTACTACGTGCTCTTCTGAATGCATTTACCTTGATGGTAGAGAGAGCTTAAATGTGAATGGCAGCTGCTCCTCCTTGAGCCACATTTTAAAATGTAAGACTATGCATATGTAGAGGGATAACAGGTATCTGAGCATATTAGTAGACCTTTTGTGAGGAATCTTTTTTCTACCCTGTCATCTCTCACAGGGTGGCAGAAAAAATTCACATCCTTCCTCTCACTCTTTGCTTTTCACATGCCAGGGTTGCATATTATGAAACAAAAATTTCTAAGTATTTAACACTGTGTATGGATTTTAGACTACGGCGTGCATTCCTAGCATCCAGTGTCTTTGGAGTCAAAAGAAAGGTAAAATATTTTTGCTACTCTGTCATCAGACAAAGCTTCCAGTGAACAATTTGCAGGGCTTGAATTCAAAAGATAGCTGAAATGGGACCTTGGATTACCAGATTAGCAGGAGTGGGGTTGCTACCCTACTGTATTTCTGCAGTGCCCTGTGATGCCTGGCTGCCATGTAGAAAGGTCTAGCACAGCACTGTTAAGGCTTGACTGAGCAGTGATAAGGTTTTCATTCCTGAATGTGTCGTCTATGAGATTTGCAGGCCATTTCCTTGATATAAGGGGGAAAACCAGAGGAAGGGTGTGATTAAACTGCTGAAGTGATTGATGTAGCCAGTTGCTGTGGTCCTGGCCCATGGCCAGCAACACTGAGAAGCTGCAGTGGGCAGCCTGGAAGTACAGGAAGCACAGGGATATGGAGGAAACAGGTAGTGGGCAAATAAATCAAATGATATATGTGAAAATGGAAGAAGAAATTAATATTTTGAAGACACAATGTTCTTTGGCATAATCTTTTATATGAATCCTCTTGTAGGGATAATGGCACAAAAGGGAAAATTAACTTTTAAAGTAAAAACAAAACTGGTGAAATATTTTTTGTGAAATGATCAAGGGACTTCTATGCTTTTTAAGAGAGCATAAAGACTTAGTCTCTGCAGGGAGGAGTGTAAAGCAACTGGGACCACAGTTCTGTTGAGTTTGTACCAGAGAATCTGAATTTCTTTACAGGCCTTTTTTTGAGACTTGCAGTAGACAAAGACCCAATATTCATCTCACTGGCCCTGAACCAAGCATGTTATAGTTGATTGTCCATCTTACTAACCTCCTCTGAGCTCCACTGGGAGCCAGTTACTGACATTTGCACTGTGCATGGAATGTATCAGTGTGTTAAATCAGCACTAGCATACAGTGTTGTCAGGTCCTATTTTTTATGAAAAAATAATCACAATACTTCTTAAAGTCTGTGCTTCTGGATCTGTATGAGTATCTCAAAATTCCTGAGAGAAGGAAGGAAGGAAGGAAGGAAGGAAGGAAGGAAGAAAGGAAGGAAGGAAGGAAGGAAGGAAAGAAGGAAAGAAGGAAAGAAGGAAGAAAAGAAAAGAAAAAGAAAAAGAAAAAAAAAGAAAAAGAAAAAGAAAGAAAGACAGAAAGAAAAAAAAGAGAGAAAGAAATAAAGAAAAAGAAAGAAAGAAAGAGAAAGAAAGTTGAAAATATGAGCCAAATACAAAAATCAAAAGAGAACTGAACAATAGAAAATGGAATATGCTTTTTAATGCTCATGATTCTTGTGGCATGGTCAATCACTTTTCAATACTTGGACTTGGCGAAAGTGGAAAAACTGCAGAGAAGTGTAGACAACATTTCTCGCAGATCTTTATAGGGAAAGAAAGAACTGAAGAACAAAGGGGACATGAGAAGGTCTTTGTCTCTTTCTCAGTGGGGTGAACATGCCTGTTATTGTGTGAAACAGAAGGCAGCAGTGTATGCCTGGTGGCCCTCAGAGCTTCAGGCCATTTGGGTGATTATTGGATAGCCGTGGCTGGAGCCTGGGAGAACAGTACGTGCTGGGTAACAACTGCGGGGCTGGTCTGTGTGAGCTGGGCAGCTGTCCCTTCCCGGCTGCACGGACACAACTGACTCATTTCACTGAACGCCCCTCTGATGGTAATAAGTTCTAGTCCTGGCTAGCTGAAAATGGATGGAAACTAGTGACCTGGAGGTGAAAGGTGCCATATCTCATTCCAGTGCCCTGAGTCACTCGTGCTGTCATTACAATGAGCTCTCTGTGCTGCATGGAGGGATGCTACTGTTTTGCTGCTTTCCAGCACTGCCTCTGAGCTGTGGTTAAATCAGATGCACTGCTTTCCACAAGCTGTTCCCCTATGGCCCCTTGTTTATTTTAAAGGGCATAGTAACACATTTATGTGTAGCCTATGACTGTATCGCTAATTACAAATATCACCTTGCTCTGTCTTCTCTTGCCTAAAAAGTCAGATCTTTGCTAAAGGCTGGAGACTGCACAACTCATAGCAGAGCGTGTGGTGTGAGCTACCAGATGTGAGTGAGCACAGGCTGTGAGTGAGTTCAGTGCAAATTATTCCTGTTTCACGTTTTGTCCCGTTTTTACAGCAATGTGGGCCTGTAATTCCTGGAAGCTGATAGCATTTCAGCCGAGGAATCTGCTTGTATACAAGTAAAAGAGCTACTCTTTGTAGCGTGTTGGTCTAGCCTATAAGGTTTTGCATCTTCGTAATGTCCCTGAGACTACACAGTTTAATACTGCCTGCATATAAAAAGGACCAGGAGAAGCTTGTCTATCTAAATGACTCCTGTCTGGACAAGTCAATGGTGATAGTGTACTGATGACTGAGGTGTTTACATGCATATGGAAATGTAGCTCATTATTTCTGCAAGTACCATTCAACTCTGATGTTGTGCAGCTCTCCACCTTATCTAGTGTACCACACATTACAGACACCGTGTGCTATGTCAAAGTAGGATAGACCTATTGTGAGAAATCTACAGCACACAAGCCACATTCAGAAAACTATTAACTAAAACTCCGTCCTTCACCACTCGAAAAACTTGGAAAACCTATTAATTAAAGTAAGATCAGGAGAGTCTGAATGAAATTCCCTCTTATTATTTCTCCTCCATTATGCCTCACTTTTTTCTATTTTATGATATGTTCATGTTTGCCTGAAGTACAACACTGAAGCACAAATCTTCAACCAGTTTGCTCTGACTGGTTAAAACAATGCCTTGATACTGTTTATTTTTGTGAAATGAATGCAGGCCTGTGTAGGGGCCTTGTGCCTCAGTGTTTTGCAGTAAAGGTCAGGAGTCTATTCATGAGACTTCCAAAGTATTATTGTTAAAACATGTCTTTGCTATGTCACTGTTTTCCCTTTCCTCTCCTCATTCAAAATAATACATTGTCGTTAGTGACTTATAAGGCTCTCCGTCTAAATGCAGCATATCCAGCTTTCCTTGATTCCTACCCCCCAAACTTCCTTCCTATTTAAACAAAGAATTGTTTCAGTCTTTTGGGACCAAAATATTCCTAGCCTTGCTATCATGAAAAAAAAATCACTCTCTTTTATGGAGTGATTTATAAGCACTGCAGTTTTATTGCTGTTGTGAGCTGCAGCATCGTGATTTGTTACAACAGAAAAGTTATATTCTAATACTGGCATTGTTGCAATGTTGACTCTAACCTTTCTATGGCTAATGTGGCCAAAACTTTAAACTTTTAATACATTAGTCACTTTATGAACCTCTGTAAGTGACACTTCAGCAAGACGGGAGAAAGGGAGGAAGATGTTCTATTGTAATTCAGTAATGTTGTGTACAACTAATCCTTGTACTCATTACTGCATTTTGTCACTTTCATAATATACCTTGATTTCAGATATCTTTAACTTAGCATTTAATTTTTATTCAATTGCTTTTAAAGTAAAAAAAAAAAAAAAAAAAAATCCATAAGATCATCCAAAATGACATTTTCAGTTATTTGGACTCTCAGTTATTACTTAGACAGTTTTTAGACCAAGCCTCCTTGTGTGTTGTCTTTGACCAAGTTGTGTCCTATGGTAAAGTCACCAGTCCTTCATCTGGACACGCTGAGGGATGCTGAAGCCTAAACTTGCCCACTACATGCCAGAAATTAATCACTGCATTGATAACCTACTAGTTTTTTCAGATTTATCTGTCTTTACATTGAAACCATTGATTCACACTGCAGTTTATTCTACTACATTAAAAAAAAATATTTATTTTCCTCTTTTGAGAACATTTATTCACTATAACCATGTTACCTCTCAGTCTCCATTTTGATGAACTGAGCAGAGTAAGCTCTGTAGATGTCTTGGCAAGGTAAGTTCTACAGCTGAGGAATATATTCTGTGACTCTTATAGCACTCACATGAAATTATGAATGAGGTTTCTGATGGAAATGCTACTTATGTGATCACAGTGCCTGTCCAACACCTTCTCATTCTTTTCCTCATACCTTATTAAATCTTTGGCTGGTTTAAGTCCAAACAGTCAGAGGTGTGGCAGTCTAAGAGTCATTACAGTCTGCATATTTAAAGTTTTATGAAAATTATTGCACTAGGAAGAGGTGATACTGAGAAAAGAAGGGCAGGTAGAGCTCAGACAACTGGCTAGCCAGCCTGTGCCCATGGGCTGCCCAGCCAGCGTTGCCTAAGCTCTTTTCTCAGGGTGGTAGTGAGGAGACAGCAGAAAACACATTAGGGGCAAGAATTCCTATTGCATAAGTGTCAGAGAGATAAAGAAACAAAGGATGCAATTTCATAGGAACTCAACTTTCCTAAATTGTTTCTTGAGCTGCAGAATTAATCCTGAACTTCAGGCATCACTACTAGATGGAGTGCTCCTCACTCAGAAGAGACTTTCCTGTGTTAAAATTAAAGATGCCAGCTATGTCAGTTATTATTTTCATACTGGGAATATATTTGATATTTTGAGATTTTTATCTCTCTATGCCTGTGGCTTTGGGCTTTGTTGATCCTAGGAAACATTATGATTATTTGGCCACAAATGTGGACTGCATTATAGAACACTCTACAGTGCTATGAATAGAAGCCATGCAGGGTGAGGCATTCAAGACATTTCTCTGTCATGAGAAATGTATCTGCCATAACAAACAGAATAAAATACTCCAACCAGCTCTGACAGCCAGCCACCTCTGGTAACTAATGTACTTTGTGATGACTTTTACTATCCTTACCATGTTGTGAATTGTCCTGCCTGTTGCTTTAAACAATTAGTAACATGTATTCCAATAGCCTGCCCCATCATACTCACAATCCACCAATTACATATCTGAACATTTGGACTCAGGAGTTAGGCTGTCATCTCTTGGAGGAAGAAACTGTAGGACAGTACGTGTCAGCTGGAAGATTAAGGAGTCCATGCTTGCTGAAAGAGTTGAGTACCAATTCTCACGCTCTGCCATGTCAGTGACTTTGGGATGAATGGCCACCTGAGATCAAGATGATTTGCATAGAAACATTAATGATGGTACAGTACAGTGAGTGGAGGTCAGGACATATGACTGGTGATCATTATTCATGGAGCTCTTGGGACGACTATCACACATCTGGGAATGGATTAAAAAGTAATTGATGTAAAAATTGCTTGCTTGTAATTTTAGACAATTTACAGGCCTCTCTATATATTTCCTTTATGCTTGCATTTTTCAAGGAAAAGTTCTTTTAAGTAGCCGTGTGATGACATGAAACCACACTTTTACTTGCAGAAGCTTCGGCTGATTCAAAGATTAATAAATTTTTCAGTCATTAAAGTCATCAAATGCACACTTGATAGCGTGTGAAAACAAAATGAGTTATGTTTCCTACCACACAAAAAAGCTTCTTGGCAGGTTTTGTCTAACATATTATATTAGAGATGCATATTTCATATATATTATAAAATAAAAACATAAATACATAATATAGATATAAACCAGAACATATAATACATAATACTATAATTATATATTACTATGCACTTTTTATATTATATATGTATATTATAGCATCAGATTCCCTGCTGAAGCAGCATTTTTATTTAGCTTTAGCATTTATGATAGTTCTGGATTTGTTGTGTCTGAATGGATAATAGAACAGTTGCAAGGAGGTAGCCAGAGCTGGCATATTACATGCAGTAAGCTAAAACTGTGGAAGGTGCAGTAGTATAAAATAGTAGGGAAAGAGTTACTATGAGCATAGATAAGGGAAACTAGGCAAAAAACAATGGATTTATTTATTCTTTTTAATAGTTTCTTAGCTGTGGAAAATTTGCATCACTCCATCACCATTAGAGAAGCTACTTCTCTGCTGAGGATATTGCAGAACATAGACCTGGGCATCTGTGAAGGGTCACAATACACATGTAACTGTTTCAGGGAAAACTACTTGAAGCAACCCAAAGGAGGGCCAGAGTTTGGTGGTATAGACAAGCAGAAACCCTTTCCTCATTCTCTTGTATTTCTGCAATGCCATACTCCATAGGGGGCTAGGCAAGAAAAACTGGATCCACATTCAATTTTGTCCTCAAAACTTTAACAGATGGAAAATCTGTTATAAGTCTATTAACCAGTGGTTTGTTATCATTACTGAACTTTACAGTCCAAGGCTGAATTTGCTGAATTTCATCTTCCAACTACTGTGTCTCACTAGGCATTATTTTTGTTAAATCTCTTCCTCACTCTAAATGTATGTAGGCTATAATCAAGTAATTTCTTAACCTCTTGAATATAAACATAAATAGATACAGTTTATTCAGTTTCCACCTAACAGCTGTATTTTCCTGCTTTAACTGTCCTTCTCTAAGCCCTTTACAGATTTTCAGCCTCCTTTTCTGCAGCATGGATTCCCCAAAAGGACACCATATTCTAGCAGTAAGCTCACTGAGGACATATGCAGAGAAAGTACTGTCTCTTTGCTACTCAATATTACTCCCTGTTTCTTCATCCAAAAATATTTTTTCTTTTAAATATGAGCTATTCTGCTCAATTAGCTGTCTCATAGAGCCCCCGAGGTAATTCTCCATTGCAGAGGGCTGATCTCCATTCTTTCTTCTCACTTGCCCAAGCTTTTGTTTTGAAAACACATTTTGCTTGACTGGGCATTGTATACAGGGCAGACAAATTGCTCTAATTGCTCTTTTAACCTTCGTGGTACCTGTATATTTTATCAGCAATTCTGAACTTATTTTGAGACAATTAATGAAAATGATGATTCTGCACATTCCCCATTGCTTTTTAAAGATCTGTGAATCAACCAATCCTTGTTTAACTTAACATGAGTTCCAGTGATTGATATAGGATTGCATTTTTCCTACAGTCAGGATAAAATGGCTCAAGTTTAATGAAATAACATGCTGGGCTGTTACTTAAGAGTATGAAACCTTCATACTTGCTTTTTGAATAAAACTTGCAGTTTCAGAGAACAAAACTGGATTTATTTGACATGTCAAATTTTCTTTAAATCATAGTGGTTGTTCTTGGTCTGTAGCCATTGCGCAGAATAACTGGACTTTCCATTGATTACCAAACAGTTTAGTTTAACCCACCTTTTCCTGTGGCTCATGAATTTACTCTCAGAGGGTCTATCAAGGCTTTTATAGTCACAATGCATTTTTGCTTACTGTCCTGGCTTTCTCTTTGGTCTCCAAGAGGGAACAAGAGAGATAAGGTAAACATTTTTTCATTAATTTCTGTTCAACTCAATATGTCTTCTATTATAGTAGCAAAGCAGGAGGATAGCATACTGTACAGGAGTAATCTGCTTGAAAGACACGGCACACACACAATTCCCAGGGTTTTTCTACTACTGTAATGACTGATAGACATGATCAGAACATAATTCACATGGCAGGTTCTTCTTAATATTAAATAATAAAGCTGTTCCCGGTGCTCTAGACTAAGAGTAATTGTCTCTCTGTCTGCCTTTGATAGCATCAGCAGAGAAGCATGCATTGTCTCCTAGGTTGTTAGGTACCTAACAAGTCTGGGATTCAGAATTAAGTCAAAGAAAGAGATACCTTTGAAATAATTTTGCATTGTGAGATACCTGCCTGCAACCTTAGGTGCCTTGCCTTAGCCTAGGTGAGTACAGAGACTAAAAAGAGAGATTCACTAAACTCCTTGCTGCTGTAAAAAGCTGTAAAGGCTTCAGAAAAACAATTGCAGTGTGGAGAAGGGCATCCACCTCTTCTTCCACAAAAAAAGACTTCCCCAAAACATATGTGCAGATAGGAGCTAAAAGGGCTGTGTCACAAACTACTTATTCAAGTCTTGGATGTGAGTGCACAGCACTGCTGTCTCAGGAGAGTTCTGACTGACATCCACAGGGCTCAGTTCTGGAGTTCAGGATACCAAAGGCATCCTTGTGCTTGTGCACCAATTTGTTGTGGGGAGATGTACCTTTCATGTGTAAACAGCCATTCTCTTAGTTTTGTAGGGTGAAGTATCTGTCTGATGGCTGCCTGGTTGGAAAAGCATTTGTGGCTAGAATTGGCTTTGTTCTTTTTGGCTGATGAAGGCAGATAAAGAGTGTCATCAGCAATTTGTCTATAAGAAGGCCTATTATAGCAATTAGCTTCTAACTTGCATTTCACATTTTCTACTCATTATCTTTGATAAATGAAGAGTGCTTAGGATCAGAAGTGCCTCCTGAAATGGAAGGGCTTAACCATGACACCTGCACATGCAGACATGAATTGAAATCACTGATACAGTGTTTGCTTCGTATCACCACAGTTCTACCACCTGCTAAATTGCTTCACCTCAGTGCTCAGGTCACGTTCCAGTAAGCATGACGTGCATAACCTACCTGTGAGCTTAGGCAAGCGGAGTAAATTCACACTCCACCTCCACTGCCTCACTTGCCTTCCTCCTGGTGCTTTGCATGACAAGATGAAGTGTGTGCCACTGGACTGGAATAAAAGAGAAAGCCACTTGCAACTTCTTTAACATGATGAGAATGGTGTGGTGAAGGGAAAAAATTTTCTTAAAAAGAAAATTGCTCAGCTTATACTTTAAACATTTACAAAACTGAAAAATAGTCATAACCCCAAACACATCCATCACCATTCCAAATCCTTTTCTGATTAAACTGCTTGGAATTCTGCTTGGCAATGATAAAGAACGGCATTTGGGAAAGGTCAGAAGAAACATTTTCGAATTCACTCTCCTGGAATAGACATGTGTTTAGATTGCTCAGTTCTGGTGTGTTGATCACTACGGTGACTTCAGAGCTGTGCATTTCTGGTAAGGAGGATGATTGTAGGTAGTGGGCTCAAACCTGTCTGCCCTTTGCCATGCACTTATGGCACAGCCACAAGAGGAAATTCCCTCATGGTAGAGGAGATACATCATGTGGGCTGCTCCAACTGTGATCTCCTGTGAGGAATCTCAATGAAACTGATCCTTCCATGCAAGTGGGGCAGCTTCTTGCCATTAGGCTTGGGGTAAGAGTGTGCACTTTGCCTCAGAAGAGCCAATGCATTGGATCAACATTCAAGATTGCCTCATGGTAATTGTTCTTGCATATACTGTGTATTCTGGCCTTGAAATAAGTTACTGTTTTAGACTATGGCAGATGCTCTTCCTGAGCTCATAAGCCACATATCAAAATCTTCGGATGGCAAACAAATATAAGGAATGCGGCCCAAGTTCCGGGATGCCAGTTGCTGCAGGAGCAATTCACAGTCAGGATGAGCCAATGGCTCCCTCTGGGTTCCCTGACTCCATGAGGAATGGGACAGTGCTGGGGTGACAGCTGAATGCAGAGCAACTTGGTGATACTAGCAATGACTGACCCTACTCACTCCATTGGGACTTAATTAATTGGCATTCCATGTGGTGGTACAGTGGCTGTGGTTGTGCAGTGACACACTGGCAAGCTCCATTAGAGCAGCACTTTTTCCAGTACCTGCCTACAACTGAAGAGCCTCTGCTTGGAAACATATGTAGACTAAAGGATGCTCCTCCTGCTTTTTAAAAAACAATGCAAATAAGAAACCAAACTCATTCTATTTGCTCTCCAGACACCACAAACACCTTCTAAACAGTCCAACTCTGTCCAGCTTGTTGATACTTTACCTTTGATATTCAAAGAGTAAATCCCACCTTCCCAGCAGAGGCCTGAGCACTAAGGCTTCTGTATGTGAGAAGCTGTTCTGTAGAAACAGAGATGCACTTGAGCTCCTGCAGTTATTACTTGGCTATCAGACTAACTCACTGCAAACAAATCTGTAGAAAATTTACTGATTTGTATTTCTCTCATTTGTGTTAATGCTGCAGCACTGGAGCCAGAGAATGGAGAATGGAGTAGCTGAGCTGCAGAACTACAACCCGAGATAATTCACATAGTGTTTTAAGTCCCTTTACTCATCACTAATAGAATTCCTGCCAAACCCAATTACTCCCACCAAAGCTGAATTAACTTGCCTCTGTCACAGTAAGTTTTTTGCTCTATTTCAGTACAAACTGAGGGGAAATGATTTTACCAAGTAAAATACTTATCTGTCTCCAGAGTTTCCTTATCTATAGGTAGGTACTTAAGTAAACATTTCAAACCACTAGACCAACATTTTCAAATTCAAATACCCCTGCTTTTTGAATTAGATATCTCCTGTCATTCATCGTCTAGGTATTAAATGTCATAGGGTGTGTCCATCCTTTAAAAAATTTTTAAACATTTCTGGGGAAAAAAGGGAAGAAAGGCTGTCACCTGCAGTGGGTGCATATTGAGTCTCAGTCTCCTGATCTTCCTCCAAGAAAACTACCTCATTGAAGTGGATGGATTTATGTGAAGAACATTCTGTAGAAATTTGTGTCCAAATTAAAACACTGGCTTTAATCAGTAAAGGGCAGATATTGAGTAGCAAAGAAGTAGGAGTTTCTTAGACATGTCTCCAGGTTTGAACTGTAGGACAGGCCTAAAATTGCCAAAAATCGTGTCACTTTGTACACATGGTTGCTTTGCACATGCAGCTCAGCTTGCCCACAGGAGCCGTCCAGACAGCAAGTCCACAATTTGTCAGGAAATCCACGTCTTGGCAGGAAAGCTCAGTATATATGGGGGAACAACATTGAAAAACAATCTCATTCCTTGCCTCGTACCTGAATTTGAGCTTGGGAGACCAGAAGAGATCACTATCTTTCTCATCTCTTGACTTATATAGCACAGAGTGTTAAAAAAGTTGTCTTATTCCCCAGCTCTAAGCATGTGGTTATGGCTGAACCAGAAAACTGTGTTTCTGAGTTCAGAGCAGAGTCTGGTGAAGCTGTGATATTCTGGCACAAATCGCATTTCTCCTTTAGGCTCCTTTGGAACAAGACTCCTGGTTAGCCTCTTCTCTGAAAATGTTTGTATATCAAGGCTTAAAATGCTTAATGGTATTAATTAAAAATTGTTTAAATTCACTCTTGTGGATAAGAAGTGGCATAAATGCATAATATCAGCAATAGCACTAGAATGAGGCAAACTAGGACATCCAGGCCTGTACACTGTAAGGTTAAATATGTGATATGAGAAGATTAATTGTACATATGTTTGTTGCTGCACAATCCAGGGAATGCTGACGAATGGAACATAGTCAGTCCAGCGAGAAATACCAAGGCAAGCCAGGAATGTGTTGTCAAGCAGCAATGACATCAGCCTACAACCCTTGCCAGCCTCCCTCCGCCAGGTTCACAGTTCCAGATCGCTGCTCTGCAAGGGCTGCCACTCCCTTCCTGTTGAATTACTGCACAAAGGACCAAATCTTAAAGTGGTTGTTTGGGTTTTTTCCACTTTACAAGAATATATTCTGACTACCCAACATCTAATGTTGAATATATAGGGACTTTGTTTATATGAACAAAATATTCAGCCTTTCAGGTGGCTTCCTTTCTTCTTGTCCTACTGTAGTCCTCCCTTCAATTTTGCTTGTTTTCCTCAGAGCTTGGTAAAAGTATGAGGGCTCCTGTTTTGACAGCTAGGTCACCCCCATCATGGTGTGGTTTGTTACCACATGGTTGTGGTCTTCATCTACTCCCACAATGTTCTACAGGCTGCTTCTGAGAGTGTATATAACATCAGAATTCCTTAGTAAATAGTCTGCCACTGTGGAGGTAAAACGGATGAGGAAACTGGTGGCTAACTAAAGGTTTTTGCTTACTTGGCTTGTTCATTTCTTAAATATCGGAAAATGTTCTTCATTCAATGACCGATTTACTTTCAAAGTTTAAAAATGTTAGAAAATACTGTGTGGGAGTTGGAATTTAATCTTCCCAAAGGAGACACTGGCTTTCAGTTTTCAGATATTACTTTAAATGTACCTAAAAATCATCAATGGTTAAATAGAGCTGCTTCCAAGAATGTTTTGATGGCTTAAAAAGGTCAAACTAAAGGTTAGTTTAACTATTTTAAGTTGCATAACCTTCAAAAGACAGTGACAACTGAAATAACTCAGTAATTTTACATAGCAATCAATATAATGGCTGAAAAAGCATGCAAAGGGATATATAATTTTCAGAACTCACTGTAAAATCCAGGTGGAATATTTTTTACTGAGAAAGATGTATTTTTCTTCAGTTTAGATAATGTGCTTTTCTGTAGCATTGGGAAAAACTCAGAGAAGACAAAGCACTTCAATTTTACCATGAGGCAAACTCAGAAAAATCAATTCTGTTGTCCTCATTGACAGTTATTGAATTATCTGTGAGTACAGCTTAGAGCTTCCTTCTGTTTTTATGTTGGAATAGTTCATGGAAACTAGTATTACTGATTGTTAGGATTCATCTAGGTAAGAAATGTGAAAACTAAATCATTTCACTTATTCTTGTACTCAGTGGGACCTAAAATCCCAGAGAGTCTGATAGAAGTTATTTTTTCATTTTTTGTATCTATCAAGCAGCATCTTGTCATATGAGCACTCTCATAATTTTGAGGTGAACATGTTCAAGCCTGAATTTTGACAAAGGTAGGAATTTCAAGTCTGTATTTAAAAAAGAGGGGGTGAAAAAAAGTAGCATCAAATATATTGTTGACTGAAAGATGATCTTATAGCTGCAGCTGTGGTTTTGGATTTGGAAACATTGTGGTCCCTCCTATTTCTTCTGTAGTTGTCCTGAGAGATCTTTCACCTGTTTGATTCTACCCTCCACTAACCCTGACTATTACCTTAATCTGCAGATATCTCCATTCTGAGTCTTAATCATTTTCTCACAGCTCTACCACTCAAAGTCTCTGCATTTTATGAATGAGGATATGATATTTATTTGTGTCTGACATTACAATAGCAGATGCCATGAAAACAGATAGGATTTTTGGTAGGAATTACACATGAACATTTGAGTGCACAATTTAGTTTTTATCAAGACCCTAGAAAAATAATGCCAGGAAAACACTGAGAATAGAACATTAAAAAATATGGAAAATAATTAATTAATATAACTAAGAGCTAGTGCAAATATAAACTTCTGAGTACATTGAAATGGAATATGATATGACCCATGTCTTAGTCTTCCCATGTCTTCCAAAAATAGCTTTGAACCTGTGTTCAAAAAGTTGCAGTAAAATATATTAGCGTGATTGAAAGAACTTATTTTTTCTTTACAATCCTAGCATTTGTTTGTTAGAATTCCAAAATTAAAACTTGAATAAACTTAATATATATAATTAATTAAATTACATATAAACCCTAATTTTCTTTCTTTCGAGATTGAGTAGCTTTACCATTTATTTTAAACCACTGGGTTAATTTAATAAAACTATAAAAATATTTTCCCCTTTTTAAAGAGATTAAATATTTCCTGAATCAACATTAACTTTTTTTACTAACTTCAGTTGATTTGAATCAGTATCTGGGGGAATTATTTTTCTAATTATTTTTTCAAATTTTATCCATCTCTAGTTTATATATATATAAGTATATTTATCTACCAGTCTTTGTTATCATATATGTCAGCCTAACCAGTTAATTATTCCTGGAAGTTTGCCATTATTAAAAATTAATTTACTATAGATTCATCCATATTTTTTCAAATGTATGTTTAAATTATGTATTACTTTCTTCAGTCATTGACTAGAGCCATCAATAGCATGCATGAGGTTTGTCCTTCATAAATATAATTAAAAATTCCTTCTTTAAATGGAAATAGAGCTTCGTAGAGCTTGTTCTGTCGTGACACAATTACAGCTGTTTTCCTGTTCCAGCTCCTGGGAAATGTGTATCCATTAAAGAGTCATTAGATAAAAACTCACAATCAACTCCTCAGTGGGAACAAGAACCCACTCACCAAACCGTGGGAGCAGTCCAGGCGACAGCTAAATGCAGATACTTTCTTACTTACTCTCTTTCCCTGACTTTATTGATCTTTTGCTCCTTCCTGTGTGCTGATGTGGCTTCAGTGCACTGATGTTAGTACTGGTAAGAGTTAGATAAACACAGTGATATACTGGACTAGATCTGCATTAATAAATTAAATGGACGAAGATCTTCCTGCACACTGAAGTCAACTGGCCCACAGAATAGCCCACATCTATGGTAGGGACTTTTTTTCACCCCCGCAGCTGGGTGACTACGTGCATGCTGCCTGTTGGGAAAGGACCCTCAGACCCTCCAACTCCCAAACCATGCTCAGGAATTGTTTGAGAGAAAGCTGGGTGATGTGGTCATATCTAATACCATGGGCCATCCTCAGAGTTTATTAGTCTAGACGAACATCTCTCAGTGGCCAGAAATGCTCCCACGGGCTGTTTCATTTACCAACAAAAACCCAGGAAGCTTCACTGTATTTGGGAGTGAGGGTGACAGCTTGCAAGTCCCAAGTGAGGGTGACAGCTTGCAAGTCCCAAGGTGCTGAGGTGCCCTGCAGAGTCAAAATGACTTTTGGACAGGCATGGTTACAAAAATGCCTGCCACTAGTGACTTCCAGTTAGAGATGGGAGATTTTTTTTGTACAAGTTTCTTTCTTGGATGAAAGTACCTAGATGCTACCCTGGGAGTCCTTGGCTTCACTGCTTTTCCAAGAAAGTATCACAGTGAGGGTAGTGCAAAGCACTTCGGAGTACCTGAAGAGCAATAGCTAAACTTAAAGACAGGGCCAGTGCTTATTGCTTATACTGGCTTTAGACACTACCATGGGGTTTATGTGAGTGGGAGCACTTGGCCAAACACAGCATAGACAGAGTCACAGAGGAGAACACCTCTCAGAAGATATTGAACAGCTACTAAACTACCCCCTAATTTTTCCATTTTTGCAGATCCCTTCTTTTACCTTCTGAGAGGAGGGCACATCCATCACCTGAATGGGAGGTAAGTGCAGGTCTATGAACCTATGATGTAACAAGGCACTCTAATATGGGAGTTTTTCTGGTCAGTTTGTGAGGTGAACCTTTATGATTAATCCAGCTGAAGAAATCATGGAGCTGCTGTTAGTTAAAACGTTACTTACGTTTTTCTAATATGCTACTGGAGTGGAATACTCTACTGGAGTGGTGGTGCAGACTTCAGAAACCTGACTTTTTCAGTAAACTGATATAATTCAGAAATGAATCTTGGAAGGGTCAACTCACAAAAAAGAAAACAATACAACTTGTCCTACAGCTGTTTCCTCTTGGCTAAGACCCTGTTGTACCCCACAGACAGCTTTTTGGTTGACTGACCTGCAGGTAGATCTTTAGGTTACTATCTTCAGCTTTCTTTTTGATTCCACATTTCTTCTAGTTTCTGTGTAAGTAGCTCGAGCTAATCACACAGTCTCAGGCTCATAGTTTAGAAGTTTGCAAGAGCTAGACCTCTATTTCTCATTGGATGGTTTGTATTTCTGTGCAGAGAGAGCTGAGCTCTGATACAGAGTTATCAATTGATGTTTATTACTATTGGATCTCTTCTGGTGCTTTCTGTTGTCTAAGCTGAAATTTCAAGATAGATAAATGTCATGTTTTATTTTCAAATAAAATCAGAAGCAGAAAAAAGGAAACAGTTAAAAGCTTTCTCTGATCCTGAAGTTAAAAGGAGTACATATGCTGGCTTTATTTATACAAAGAACAATGAGAGGGAAAAAAGGAAAGAAAACAATTTATGCAAGAAATTTCTTTGCTTAATCTCTTTGTACGTTTCTAAATATTTGTTCCCGCTTCTCACTCACTTTGCCTTCCCAAAGTGGAATGACTTTTTATAATTGTTTTGGAAGCAAGATAGAAAAGGTACAGCCTTTTAATCTTTATTCTGCTTCAGTTTACAATGCAGGGTATCTGACCACGGCTGTTCTCTGGGTTCTTATAGTAGATGACATAAAAATATTGACAGAAATTGGTATTGCTATCAGTTTTGCATATCCTATTTTGTATCCCAGGTTGGTCCTATAGGCTGAAGTTTTGTGGGATTTCTAGACAGGAATAGATTTGCCCACTGATTTTATGGGTAAGATTTACAATGAAGCAGTAAGTATAGGCGATTTCCAATGTTTGTGAGTGTTCATAATGTAAAAGACTCAGCTGCAAGACAGGTCTGGATCCTATCCCTATTTTTAGGACAATCTGAGACCCTAGAAATGAACAACACTGGCTTTTGTCCTATTAAAAATCCAAGACATTTCTCCCCTTGTGACACAGTCTTCAAAGTAAACTTGACCCTGGCTATGAAATTCTCTCATGCATTGAGATACCACCTTTTTGTGTCTCATGGACATGGCAGGTTTCTGACTGATGTTTGGTTTAGACATATACACAAAGTGCCTGAGGCACCCGCTGGCCTAAACAAAGAAGCCTGGGAAAGGTCTCACCATATCTATTGTCTTACACTGACATCAGCCTTTCCATTACAAAGCCTTTCAAGACCAAAAGTAATCAATAATGATGAATGTGGTTTTTCCCTGTGTGCATCTGAGACAGATGGAGAGTCACTGTGGACACAATAGCCTGCAGGCAAGGGCGCTGACATGGTTGTTAAAAAACATCCCCAAAACCGCACATAAAAAAAAGGTATAAAGTTTTGTGTGGTTTTTTTTTTTTTTTACATATTTGCCTGCTTAATGACAGATTCCTTCAGGGAGCAGTAACTGCGTTACCTGCTTGCATGAGGATTGGTGCTCTTGCTGAGCAGCATCCATCTCTCAGAGAAATGACAGAGAGTTTTCCACATGGTTTTCTCTCTCTGCATCTGCCTTCTTTTCCAAACTCCCATTTCCCAAGCTTTCCTTACTTACCCCTCTCTCCATCTCTCTTCTTTCTTGCTTAGGCTGTCTGATTCAAAACATATCTGTTTACAGAGGCATCATACAGCTGAAAATACATGTCTCAGTTAGTAATTCTTGGAAAGAAACTGGTTTTGGACTATGCTGCATTTTAAACCTCCTTGCAGGAAGCAGTCCCACAGTGGCAGATCCTCAGAGAGGCTGCAGGTATCATTGCAATGAGCATGGCTGTAAGAAAGCAGTCTTGCCAAGGGGCCAGGAGGTTGGCTTCATGTGAGCAGATGCTGCATATACCTTATCCCATCCCTGCCTGCTCACATTTGTTCCACCCATAGAACATCTCCCCTTCGCTGGAGGTGTATATCAGTCTTCTGACAAATGCAAACAGAAGGGAAGTCAAAGGAGACTGGAAATGATCAGAATGATGATTATTTTTCCAGTATTGGTTTCGTATTTCATTTGCCTCAGCAAATGAAAAAGTTCTTTTGTGATGCCAATAGAGGTACAGACAGGTGGTTGGGATGGATGATGATGAGTCCCTAGTGAAACCTATAAAAGCATTTACAGTAGCACTCACCTAAGAAAATTATTTTAATAAAGCTAGAAACAACAAGAGAACAAACAGGAACACAAACAGGAACCTCTGAAGTTGGATTTGGCCCTCAGTTCCAATGGGATGAGAAAGAAGCTTTCCTGTTTAATTGTTAACAACAGAAAGCCCAATGTAAGCATATCAGCATTTTTTTATTACAATGTATTAGTAATTAATCAGAAACTGTCCTGATAATATTTTACATAGAGCTCAACAAATTGTGCAGTAGTAGATATAATCAGGGAAATATTAAATGAAGGACACAAGATATGTTAGTGTTTTAATTAGCCTATAATAGGGCTACTTGATCTGAAGGTGTGACTAGCTTTGTTTCTGAACATAGGATCCTCTCCCCATCCATAGGCTATCCTGGCTGTGTGAACTGCTCCATTGGTCTAAGACCATATATGCTGTCAGTCACCTACAACACCTTGGCTAAATTACTGACCTGTATTCTTGTCTTTGTGCATTGGAGGGGAGAAAAACCCATTGGAGATGAAGTTTGTGATATCCAGAGAATGCTTCTTGATTGCCAGATTCTAATTTACATGGACGTCAGAAGTGAGTGTGTTTCAAACCTTTCCCTACAGTCTTACAGCTCCAGAAGGGCTCATGTGGTCTATTCACTTCAAAACCCATTTCTCCTACACCAGTGGAAAGGAAAGGGGAGGGCTGGCATGTTTAATAATTTATTCCAGTCTTCCCACATGGGGGAGGCAGGGGAAATTAGAGGCTTCTGTAGTTAGTGGGGTTGCACTGTTGCAAATGAAGGCACCATTTAGATCAGGATCATGCTAATTCCTCCCTGTGGACACCTTTGGAAGAAAACAAAAAAGCATACCCAAAGACAGATTGCTTCCTTTACATTAATAACAAAAACGTTTATTCTAGTAAAAAGTTGAAAAGGAGCAATTAGAGACTTCAGGGAATACACTCAGTGAAAATGTGGGGGTTTTTATCCTGGACTACAGATAATTTACTAAATTGCCATATTTTACTTCTTGTGGTCACAGTGACCCTGTTGTGGTAATGCTCCTCTGCCATGCTCTGAAAAATCCGATAACCCCTGTGGCTGTCCCAGGATGCTGTTTGTTACAGGCAGCCCGAGCCTCAGAAATGTGCTGTGTGCCTTGTGGAGCTGCTTGCAGCCACTGGGCTGTATATACCGCCCTGGCTACAAGTCAAGCAAGCATGTCTTGTCTTGGCATGTGAAAGGAAAGGGATGTCAAGAGGAAAGTGACCCTAAAAGGAATTTCTGTGGTTTATTTGTAGCAATTCTATATTTACAATGTGCCTAAAAATCCTTCATCCAAATCTGCCCGGCAAGCTAGTTTGCAGCTCCAGCCCAAAAGCTTTATTTATGTATCTAATCTCTATTGATCAGAAAAGTTGAAGTAAGTAGGAAAGAACAAGATGGATAAGTTAAAATGAATCACTGCAAACTTTACTTTTAAAGTAACTCTTGCCTTATTATTTTATGGTTTATCCTAAAGCCATGCTTAGTCCCCAAACACAGATAGGTGTTTGTATCCTCCCCCTTCCCTCTTCATACACCAAGTTAAGCATTTGCCCTGAGCTCTTGCATCTGAGAGGGATGCCCAGCCACTGGGGTGGGTGTCAAGAGACCTCCATGCTTTTCAGCAACTTCAAAATCTCTTGCTCCAGACTTGGTTTGCTGGAGTATGAGACATTGTGAGCACACTGTAGCCATTTGTGTGTGTGTGTGAGTGCACTACAACATGTAGCAGTGGTGAGGCTGTGGAATGTTAGTGTATCTTTCTATATACCTCAAGTCCTCTGCTGCTCTGAAGTCATGGATGTCTTTCCTTCAAGGAGATTCAACAATGTTTCTTAACAAAAATGAAGGAAACATTGAGAAACTACTACCCTTGCCCAGTTTCAGTCTGGTATGGCCGCTAGTGTGGTGCCAGCTGTTTTCATTGCTGTCCGCTATATTTAAACAGAATTAAAAAAAAAAAAAAAAGAATGCTTACCTATCCTAATCTCTACTATCATTTAAAGTTTCCTCTTATCCCTTAAAGACAACAGCTTACAAAGATGAAGCCTAAAACTACCCCAGTGATAATCAGGTAGAATAACCCATTCTCCCTCAGATCATTTCCCATTTCCCCCCCCCCCCCCCCCCCCATCAATCCAAATTTTAAAAATTATATGTTTTGAAGGTCAGCAGACTTGTAGGTACTGAACTACCTGATAAAGCATCAGACTGAATTCCAGCATTGTAACCTGCCACTGGATGCCCCTTCCTTCCTGTAGTCTGAGATCTATTGCTCAGCTTTCTGCTGCATGGATGGAGAGGGAGGCAATAGTTTATATGGAAAGGTTATTGCTCTCTCTTGCAGATCACTAGTTTCATGCTTCTAATAAGACATTCATCATCAACCAGTTGTAACTTTCCATCTTCAGATAGTTTTAAAGAAATGTGTATTTCCTCCTCTGTGAAAAATATTGCAGTGACCTTTTTTTTTGAGATGGCTACACCCTGGGCATCATTAGCAAGATCCACAATTGAAAGGAAAGTCTGTACATTTTTGACCAAGCAGAGGCAAGAAAGCACTGGTGTGGCTAAAGCTGTCACTAAAAGCATCTGTTGCTATAAAAAGCTGTAAACCATGAACAGAGAGCAGATGCACAGCCTTGGTTGGCTGGTCAGTGCAAACCCTGCCAGCTTTGAGGTCTTTTCCAAGCCTGTCAGCAATGTCTCTGTCTTGTGTAGGCTGAGCTTTGGATTTCTTGGGCTCTTGCAATCAAATCCTGCTGAGTCACAGGAACTAGAAACATGCAAAGGGACACTATGTCAACCCCGTGAGACACACTGAACTCGGGGACTGGCCATACCTAGTGTTATTCCTACAAAAGACAGGCATCCTGTGTACAATTTCCTGATGGACTTCTCAACAATTGCGTGAATGTGTTGTATTTTGTCCTGTGTTAGGGAGACCTAGGCTGGATGCAAAAAAGGTGTGGCCATACTATCTCCTGTGTACTTCCCCTGTGCCTGCCTAACCGTCATTAAGTCCAAACCATTTCTGTGGCACCTTTAAATCAACCATCTTTTCTTAGTTAAACCACAAGTGATCAATATATTGACTAGCAATGGTAGATGCATCAGTCCAAACTGAAGAGATGGAACCTATTCTTCCTTAGAGATTTGGCTCCCTAAAAAATCAGTGTTGGCAAGAAGAAAAAATTTGAAATGAAACTTCTTGATCTGGCTCCACGTCTTCCCCACTGGCTCACCATTGACAAAATGCAAGGGCTACATCCATACCACTGGACTGAACACTCCTGGGACTGTTTTTAGCAGCTGGCAGGGAATGAGCCATCTCCCCCCACAGTATCACCTTCAGAGCGGCTGCAGGAAAACAGCCATCTGGGAATGGTCTCTGGGCTCTGCTAACTCCCAAACCACACCTGCAAACTGTGATATTAGGATGTGCCAAAGATTTGCCAGTAACTGTGCTAATAAATTAACAATGCAGATGATCAAATTTTGAGGACTACAAACATACCTTGGCACTGTCATAGATGTACTACAGTAGATACAGACAAGCAGCCCATGTTCTGGACAAAAAGTTCTGTATTTTCAGTCTACAGTAACTGTTTTCCGGTGTCTGAGACACCATAGCTTTGGATTTCTAAGGCACACTAAAGTTGCCACATCAACACAGACAGAGGCAGATGCTTGGTCTGTGTTGGACACTCCTGATTGGTAACTTACTCTCCTTTTAATCTTTCTCCATTTCATCTCCTAGTTCTAACTGTAACCAAAAGCAATACTTGCAGTCCACAAGGAGTTTAAATTATAATGCTGATACTGAAATTACAGTGTTCATGCTTTAAATTATACTTCCAACTTGAGCTTACCTTTTCTTACTGCATCAGGATCACACCCATGGGGCTTTCCCTGTCTGCATTTAGTCACTGAGTGAAAATGCTTTCCTTCTCCCTGACCCATGTGATCTGCTGTGATGAGCAGGATGGTGTGATCATGTATCAAAGCACAGATCCCAGGGGGTGCCTTCTTGAGTTATTTTTACTGTACTGAAACTACCACTGCTCCTGTGCTCCTGTGTGATGGGAATTACACTGTGTTTGACAAATTCTGCCCATTGTAAATTGCCTCATACACTCAAATGATACATAAGTAAGGCCTAATAACAAGAAAAGCAAAAACTGCTCCAAAACACTACTACAGACCATTCATAAGCATAGCAGAGTTCACTGTTCAGTTCTGCTCTTGATCTTGAAGATATGCTTTACTGGGTATTTTTTACTGTTCTGACTATCTCTGCACATGTGCTCATTAGGAACTTATGCTTGGTGTAGACTCCATCCCATGTTCATTAATGAACTCCACTGGTGCACCTTGTCTCTTGCCCTCTCTCCCTTGCCCTGCTGATGGTTACTCGCAGGCCACAGTGCCAAGCAGATTGCATTTATGGATATTGAGGTGGGAGAAATCCCTGTAAATGTCATTTTGGTTTCTGTTATACCATAGATTAGTTTTCAAAAACAGTTCTTCAGTTCAATTGTGTGTTGTGCACCACTGGGCTACTCATGCTACCACATTCTTATGGTGGAAAATGATTGCACAAGATAGTGGAACTGGTGCATCTTTTTCTGCTCCTTCATTATAATTCTGAGGGTGCAAAACCCTCATGACCTGCACCCCACTCACCTCTTCCCGCCAGAGAAGCCACTCATTATGTTTCTTTCAGCCTGCATTGTGTTGCTGAGGAAGTAAGTGATGTATCTCAACTATCCTGTCATGGGACAGAGCTGATTTTCTTAGGTAGCTTCAACAAGCAAGTGCTTTAATACTAAAGTACTTTCAAAATCAATGTTTCTGTCACCTCAGTTGATGGTCTTGGCACAAAGACTAAGGACTGAAAAGGTCTGGAAGTCCAAATTCCAGGGAAATGATGAGTACTAAGGTTTAATTTCATATTCAGGGCATGCATCCAGATTGGAGTTGAGGAGTCCATTTTTTTCTTGACACTTTTGTGTCAGTTGCTGTTTTTATTTTTCCAGCTGTTCTGAGCAGGCACTCTTGTTGTGCACTGTACTAAAAGTCAGGTAAGGACTAATTTGAGTTAGAGAGGCTGTCGTGGCC
This sequence comes from Pseudopipra pipra, assembly GCF_036250125.1. Lineage (NCBI taxonomy): Eukaryota > Metazoa > Chordata > Aves > Passeriformes > Pipridae > Pseudopipra > Pseudopipra pipra. The sequence goes on along the minus strand of NC_087550.1, from coordinate 100,874,873 downwards.
TTACCCCCTCACTCCATCCCAGCTAGAGTGTTGTCCCTTCTTGTGGCATATGAGACAGTTGTTGTGGTAGGCTGCAGGGTCCCTCTCCATTTGCAGCAGGGTTGCATTCGTCCCATGTGCTTCAGTTTGGCAGAGCAAATCCAGTTCTTTCCTCTCCTCGCCATGGCAGAACACATTAGCTGTGATTAGGGCTTTTTTTTGCTTAGGATGTTTTTGCAAATCACTTGTGGTGAAAAAGCAAGGCCTTACATTTCCAAGAAAATGAAGGTGACAAATGGAAATAGATAATCTGTCCTTCAGGTGAGCTTTCTCTACAGCACAATATGTGAGCTATCGGAGCCTTGTGGAGAAGAACAGTTCAAATTGCATGGTCAGGGACTTAATAATTCTTAGGTATGAATCATTGCTGTCAGAGTTTCTATGGGAACAGAGAAATAAATTAATATTTAGGCTATTTTCCAATTAATTCTATGAGAAGATCCAAAGGTTGTGCAATGTCTAGAAATTATAGAAGAAATAAATAATTGTATCACTTAGATTTTGCTAGTTACTGTTACTGGGTTTTTTTGAAAAGTATGGTTTATACAACTTAGTCACAAAATGTTTAAACACAACAGAAGATAAACAGGACATTTGGCTGTAAGTTCAGAACAATGAACTCATAAGGTTTATTTTTATATGCAAGTTCAGCTTGGATTCATGCCATGTAACACAAAATCCAGTTACCACTTAATGCTTTTTTTTTTCCCCCTTGAAGTGATGAGGGCATCTGGATCCCATTTTAAATTGCAAACTAGGCTTTTTAGCTTTTTAAAACAATTTGCATAGCTTGAACTAATTAGTGCTTTGGTTGATGTGTAGGCAGTAAAACAACATGACCCCAAGCATGAGAGAGGTGAAGGAGAATTGCATGAATTTTGGCATTTCTTAACTTTTGAGAGCTTGAATTAACTACCCAAACATTTCAATACAAGCAGGGTATGCACACAGAGGAAGTAACAAAGTAATACTAGAAGGAGACCCCCAGGTTAAGCTATGTGTGTTTCCCAGCATCGTAAATAAATGTTCACAGAGCCTAAATATGCAGCTTAATGTTCTGTTACCTTGAGCAAAGCCAACAGCCTCAGCCAGATGCATCTGTCCCTCTTGAGCTGAGCTGTTCACTGCAGTCCCTGGAGCACGTGGGAGCTCCAGAGGTCCATTTTCTGTGATCTGCACTATTTCTGCTGATATTGGGTTGATGTCCCTCAGTTCCATCTGGCTGGACCAGCGTTGGCCAATGCCCAGCCAATTTCAGGTTTTGGAGTGATGTTTTCCTCTCTCCAATCACACTCAGGTCTCTGCAAGCAACCCCCTGGTTATGTTCAAGGATAAATAGAATGTGGTGTCTTATGGCTGAACTACCACTGAAGTGGGTGCTGCAGGGAATCATAAGTCTTCGGTTGTATGAAATAAGGGAAACCAGAAGAAACAGATAATTTCTATTCTAGACAAATCTAATTTGCATGAAAATGAGGAAACCTGAACTATACCCTTCCAAACCCAAGCGTCAGGTGCGCATACCTGAAATAGATGGCTTGGATTAGGTTTTGCCCAGGTTGCAGCGTTTTGCAGCACTATAGTGAGGATGACAAGAAGGGATTGCCCTGCTAGAGTGGAGTGCTACAGACCAGTGAAGCATTTCTGCAGAGCTGTGCAGGAACTCAAGTCTTGATGAAACATTTTGGTTTAATGATACAGCTTGTTCTGCCAAAAGCATTCTGGCATTTCAATTCTGCTATGCTTCAACCTTCTGCAGCCTGCAATTCTTCATAGACAGCTTAGATACAATTAGGGCTTTTTTTCAGAAGATGACAGAATGCATTCCCTGAATCCCAGGCACTGAGGAATGACTGTTGCTTGAAGAAAATGTTGCTGGATATTTTTAAACTTGGACAAAACCATCTTTGTTCAGAGAAATAGTTAAAATTATTTACCTGAAATGTTCTGAAACGTTTCTCTATGATGCAGATGCTTGCTTGGCACCTGGAAATGATGAGCCCCTGCAATGACAATCAGGGGATGGAGGGACTGGGGATCACCTCTGCAGTAAACCCCTGAAGTGCTGGTGGTCTGAACATGAGCCTGTGGTTGGACCTGATGATCTCAGAGGTCTTTTCCAACCTGGCTGATTCTATGATTCTATGACAGCAAAGGCAGCCAGCAGCTCCTGAGCTGTGTAATCAGGGCTATGGGGAAGATCAAGGGAAGGGATTGTCCTCCTCTGTGCTGCACTCATCAGACCACATCTAGATACTGAGTCCAGTTTTGGGACCTGTCACAGGAAAGACGTGGAGAAACTGGAGGGAGCTCAAGGGAGGGCCCCTAAGGTTGTAGGGCTAGAGCACCTGCCCCATGAGGAGACGCTGGGGAAGCAGGGCAGGGTCAGCCTGGAGAAGGGATGACTGAAGAAAGAGAAGCCTGGAGAAATGATGGGACTTAGTCCCCAGCCCTGACAAAGAGTCATGGAAGAGATGTAGTGGGGGTCCTCAGAGTGGTACAGGATGGGAGGGCATGAAGCAATGGCCACAAGTTGGAATGAAAGAGGTTCAGGCTGAGTATAGGAAGGAACTTGCCCAATGAGGAGGTGGAGCAGGTCACTCTGAGTGGCTGTGCTGCCTCCATCCCTGAAGGGTTTCAAGCCCTTACTGGTCCAAGCCGTGAACAGCCTGGTCTGACCCCAGCATTGGTCCTTCTTGGGGCAGGAGGGTAAACTGGGTCTCTCCCAGCCTATCGTCCTCTGATCTTAATCAACTGAAAATGGGGTCCTGCTCTAAACACACTTAACAAGTGGTACTGCTGCCAATGCTGCCTTACAGCAGCTGCACCGAGCCCGAGATCAGACCACTCTTGTTGCAGAGGTGATGGACAGCATCCAACCAGCAAATGGCAGGCCACCTTATTCTTTCCTTCTGCTTTTTAAAGGTATTTGAGAAGCTCTTGAGGTCTGTGCAAGTCTTCCAGATAGAAACCTAACCACCCACATTCATCTGTAAAAACCATATATGGCCTTAAACAACTGTACTCAGGTCAATGCAATGTTACATTTTACTATAGGCTATTTGATACAGATTATATTTGCAAATTGAGAAATACTGTAGCAGCCCTTGCCAGGGCTGAGCAATCCAAGAAATATTAAGTTTCAGGTCGATTCAGATCTGCACACTGGAGCTGTATCCACAGTCTTGCACACCATCCAGCTTTTCTTAGTATCTATCACTGTTACTATTTGTTATGACAGCTACATTATTTGTGAGGTAACGGAACGTTATAAAACAAAGCAGAGCTGTTTAAAGTATCAAAATTCCCTTATTGTGTAAACTTTCGTCTTAGGTTTCACTATTTTTTTGGGTCATCCAGCATGTACATTTGTATACTATAGACATGATAAATCTGTATATTAATCTTTGTGACCTCCGTTTGCCCTGGCTCATGTGATCTCAGTATTTCCATGGCAAAAAAATAACAGAAGACTCAATGTAGAAAATTTAAGGCATTTACTGTGTTTATAAATCTCACTATGGGCCTGATCTTGTAATTCCTTTACTTGGTTAAATTTTCATTATTCATCTAAAGACTGTTGCTGAAGTGTAACATTACGTGTAAGGGAAGATTTGTAACATCAGGCCCCAGTGAGATGTTAAGGTTAGCAGCAATCATCTCTGTCTTCCATCAAGTGGGGGAAGTCATGGAAAGAAAACAAAAAGTTCTTGTGGAAATTATTAAATCAGCTGCATCTGCTGTGGAAAGCCAGAGCATCACACAGGGAAGCTGCAGGTGTGCTGGGGCAGGAGGGGGCTGAGGACAGCCCTGTGCCCAGCTGAGAGGCAAAGGGCCAGGTGAGGGCAGTTGGAGCTTGGGCTCAGCCCCTCTGAAAGGAGACCAGGTGTCCCAACACAGGGCAGCTGGGGGAAGGTCTAGTGTGAAAGAGGCAGCTATGGGGGATCAGTATGAGAGCAGCATCATTTTCAAGAACTGTTCTTCACATTAGCCTCTAATGTCAAGGCATGTAGTGCTTTATTATTGATATTCCATTATTATTGTTATTATTTATTTTATTATTCCATTTAGTTTGATACTAAACAAACAAGCAGTAAGCAAAAAGGACACATACAAGGCCTGGGCACTCTGCATGTCCTCCCAGGGTAGACCCTTAACCACCCTCCTCTCACCATCAGCACCATCCAGGAGCCAGTGAAGGCTTTCATTGCCTCCCCATTAGGGTGCAGTGGCTAATTAGGAATGGCCTGTGTGTATGAGCAACTCTGCAGTCCATGTCCAGCCCCAGGAGGGGATGCGATGGCAGCAGCTTCAGGACATCCAGCCAGGGCTGTAGGAAGGGAGAGGGCACTTGCAAGAGTGGTTAGTGCTGGGAGGTTGAAGAGAGAACCTGGTACCATCTGTAAATCCCAACCTGGCCATTCCCACAAAGCCTGAGAACAGCCCCTTTTCCTCACTTGCTTTCATGGGAAATAAAAACAAGTCTCAAGTCTGGCTTAATATATTTTCCTAGCTAAAACCGTAAGAAAACAAACCAGGTTTATTAGGAACAATTAGTTTCACTTTAGCTGTTGCTTATCTGTGAGAGAATACAGTAAATCTGATTAATTTGAGGAAAGAGGAGGAGAGATTATGCACTCTGCTGTTGTTTGTTTCGTTTAGATGAGTACTAGATGTTGCTAGAGGCCTTCAAGTTTCAGTTTTTAAATCTGTTGCCAAAGGGGTGGGGAGATGTATACAATAGCCAGCATGTCCAATGTGATCAGTTTTGGCTATTTCATTTCAGTTCTCCATATTCTCCCCCCTTTTGACCTCTTGTTATCTCTATTGGAAGCACCTTATGCATAGTGCTGATATTTCTATATTTTTGAAAAAAAATTCATCTTTGGCACATGAGAATGGTCAGGAAGTCAAAGAAGACACCGAACTCTCCTGACTAATGTATTTGTATAATATATAATTTTGCAGACTGTGCTGGAGATTAAAATTTAATAGGGCAGGCATCTTTTCTCTTTTAACCTCCTGTGCCATAAGGACAAGTTCTCATGAATTTTCTTGACTCTCCTGAATAAAATTAATTACTTTTTAAAAGCTGCTCTCTGGGAGACCTAATTATCTTTTTATCTGTGCTGCTGACATATTCCTAATCTGATGTTGATCCAAATGATTTCAGAATCTGTGCTTCTTTTTCCTCAAAAACCTGCTGCCTCTCTAAGAGAGATCTGAAGAGCAATGGCTCAGAAGCCCTTATTTCTGACTTTCTGAGCTGCCTTCAAATCCAAGAGCAGACTGCTGCCAAGGAACAGCAAACTCTGTGTGAATAAGGGATGTGGTACCATAGGAGTGATTCAGGGTATGGGATGCATTCATCTGTATGCCAAAACTGGGAATAGATGTGGTCTGCTGCACTGCCTGTTGTGGTGGGTAGAGCAGAAGTAACAGAAGTTTAGAAGCACTGCTTTATTTACCTGATTTCTTGTGGCACGGATTGCCCACCCTCTTACAGCCCACAGAGAGGTTAACAGACTTTTGGGTCTGGCATGGTGCAGCTGCTGAAGGAATTTCAGTGCACTTATAGTGCAGATTTACAATGGAGCTTAGAGTTAAACTGTGCTTGCATTTTCAGGGTTACTGAAACCTGCCATTATTTTAGAAGGAAGCAATAGAAAGGGGGGGGGAAACAAAAGACATTAGGAGAAACGAAGGGATTCAGGAAAGGTGTGTGAGAGCACGACATTAACTAAAGACAGCCAGCCACACTAATTCTTGGGGAGGGAAGGAGCAGAAGAGGTGACTTGAGGACTGTCAATCCTCAAATAGGAAACACATGCAGTACTTAGTACTTTATGCAGTGTGGGAGCCGTTGCAGCAGGAGAGTTCTGGTGGTTTGAGACCTTTCTTAGCCCTGTGCATGTTTGATAAATGCTGCAAGACCAAGTGGTGATGTGACTTACTTCTTTGTGCAGACCTCAGTGTCCCTATCAGGTGCTGCAGTAACTACACATGAATAGATATCTGGAGCAGAAGTTCCGGTTGTTTCCTCTGAAAGGAATCTATCTGGTTTACGTGTGTCAGGGACATTCTGCAGACTGGACTGATGTATGGTAAGCTGGGTCAAGCAGAGGATTTACTTTGAATCACCTTACTGCTCTGGACCACAGGAGCCTTCAGGGCACAGCCTTTGTGCAGTGGAGTGACTAGTCCGCATGAGTTAGGAGGTCAAAATCTGAAAAAGTGAATTAAGCTGTTGCTTAAAATGGAGTTTATTATCATCTGTTTGCAAATAGATTTTTTTTCTCCCCAAGAAACTTAAAATCAATTAAAAAATAACTTCCTGATAATAGTATTTATTTAAGTAGTTCTTAAAGAATTCAGAATGCATCAGACTTTAAGATGACTTACACCTCTTTTGTAACTTCATGAACTCTATGATTTTCAAATCTCCACAATAATGTCTGACCTCCAGTAATACTTTCTCTCATTTTGTCCTGTGGTTGTGCCAACTGTCTCATTCAGCACAGCAATAGAGCCCTGTAAATTTTATTCACTGGCTTTCAGGTGTTAGTTATTGGCTTCTAGGTCTGACAGACAGTAAGTTGCCACAAGCACAGTGACAGCTGACACCTCTGAGTACAGAGGAGGGTGCAGTGCTAGCAGGCACATCATGAATGACCTGGGTTTGTGATGTCCTCTTCTAGCTCTACAACTGAATGGGCAATACCAGAGAAAAATAACAAGACTGGTGGTATAATCTTGCCCTTATTTAGTATAAAAATCTAGCTCATTTGTGATGTTCAGAAATACTGAATTTCTTGCCTTTCCAGGAGAGAGATGCTTTCAGTCTTATAGAAAAGAATAGACAGCTTTATCTTTTCCTTGCACCAGCATGCAAAGAAGTTGTTTTGAAAAAAGAAAACTAATTAAAAACTGCTAACGCAATCTTCACAGCTGAGTCACATTCCCAGGTTCCTCATGCTCCTCTTTTGTGTCAAACAATAAACATCTGACTCAAGAAGAAGGGTGCTGCTCCTTGGGCCAGGCATCTGAGTGCTGGGGTTTGTGCTATTTGTTATCACCATGTTTGAGACCCTTTTCACATCTAGCCGTGAGCCTTGATTTCTCTGCAGAACATTTTGCTTTTTTCCCCTCCAGTTTCCTAAAATATTTTCTCTGTCTTCTTGCTGATGGCATTCTTGGAACTGTGAGGATCCTGAAGAATTTGTGGGTGCAAGTTGTCATAACTTGAAATGCAGGTGTTTAGAAGCAAAGCTGGGGAGGGCACAGAGTTTGCCCTTCAGATCAGAGGAAGCCTATGTTTGCCTGCAGAAGGAATAGGGAAATAAAAAGAAAATTATTTCATTTGGAAGAATAGTAGAATGACCAGAACTCAATACTAGTGGTACTGCAAAGGCTACATGAAATATTATGACCAAATGAGTATTTGCATTTATGTTTAATGGATAAAAATGTTACCATCTGCTCATATGAAGATGTGTAAAACTCATCTGCTTACACTGGAGCTAATTTGTTTTGCCAGTGGGATTAACATACTTATTGATTGCTAGCTCTTTTGGGATGTTGATTTGTTTTGTTTGCCTTTTTTTCAATACTAATTTAAGATAGTGGAGTCATCAAAAATAACAGTGTAGTTATTTGACAGCTAATCATCTGGGTTGAAGTTCAACCTAAGAGCCAAATAAATCATAGGAAGTCATTCCACTTAGATTCTGGATCAGATACTATAGCTTATGTTGTTGATATTGAAATATCTTCTTAGTGTGCCACGTGAGCTGTCACAATTTTATGTGGGGACAGATCACAATTTTACACTGCTTCTGTTCAACAATCTATCGTGCAATACCTATCAAAATTTTAATTTTTATCTTTTATAAGTTTGATGCAAGAAAGCATGAATTTATAGATGAATATTACACTATAAAACCCTTAATAGAAGCAAACCAGTGTCTTTGTTTCTGTGGCTTTCTCATTTTCTAAGGAATAAAGATTGGAAATATTTATTGCTTTATAAAAGGTATTTTCCTACTAATCCAGTTTCCATGGGAGTATCGTATTTAGGTGTAAAACAAAAGAGAGGCAATCCAAAATGGATTAGGAAACATAAATATTCCCAGAGACCGTGAAATCCCAGTCTGTCAGGGAGCGTGGACAAAGGCGCATAGTAATGCACAAATACTCATCTCCTGCTCTAGAGACCTGATGTGTTGGAAAGCTAATGGGATTGATGCAAAAGGGCAACGTGGAAAGAATTGGCCTAGTTCTTGCAACCATAGACTGTGTTTGATGTGCAGTGACATTACACCAGTGCAAATAAATTATTTAGGTCGGGCTGAGGGGGTCGGCAGAGAAATTCCTGTGGTTAGACATGAATTATCTTACAACACTTCAACTGGCTTTTTTACTTATTTGGGGTCTTTTCCAATTCCTGTTCTTTTTTAGCTGTGAAAGTGGTACTAGACCTCAGTGCTCAGTGTTCATCTGCTCCTAGATCTGGCTGACAGATGACACTTTCACACAAGGGGAGAGAATCGCTCTCATTTACAGTGGCATTTACAGTGGTTTTTCATTTTGGACGGCAGGAAAAGGCTGTCTTCCATGAATAACAGCAGGGTTATGATTAAATTGTTCTTTAGGTTCTGTCACAGCCTGAGCTGGTCCTTTAAAGGATTTGGATTAAACTTTCCCTATGTTGTCTCTTTAGCCTCAACAGGAAGGGAATGAGAATTTAGGAATCAATATCCATATCTATATAGTAACTGGTGTAAACGTATTTTGATTTGTAGTCATGATATGTTTGTGGATTTATGTCTGAACAAATGCTTTATTTCCCAAGTTATTTTTTCAATATGGGCTTAGCATTTTTCTGAACCAGAAGTAGTAGGTCAGTGTCCATAATGACTGTCAAAAAGACATTTCGTAATATTTGCAGAGGACATGCATTATACATGACTGCTAACATAAAAATCTAGCTCTGTGCCAAACCTGACAAAAAAGATCTCTTTTGGCAGGCAGGGGCCTGGCCTCAAATATTTTGTTCTCTTATTTGTATCTCTGAAGAGCTAAATCTGTGGTTGCTGGGAGTTCTTGCTGTACAGTGCCTTCCTCTAGTACTTGTGTGTTCCTCAAGTGTCTTTGAATCTCTACAAGAGTCTTTCTCAAAGGATGTTTGTTCATCCATGTCCACCCCAGGACCAGATTAACCTGCAGCTATGTAGATTGTGTGTTAGACTTTGATTTCATTCAGTTCCAATATTTGTCATTCACTCTACTTCAACTAATTTTTTCCTATTTTTATGTACAAAAGAGTTTTACATTGTTGGATAACATTTCATTTAGAGTGGGACATGAGAGTAAGAGGGCAAAGGAACCATAAGCCTCTGTGAGACTTCAGCCAGCCAGGGCTGTGGTGGAGAGTAGAGACAAGTTTTGGGAGATTTTCAGCCTCTTGTGATATGCACAAAAAGAATCAAGTTTTATATTTCTGTCCTTGAAAGTGTGCTTTAATATGCACCTGATGAAATTAGGCTATGGGCTCTACTAATTCTAACTACCTTGCAGTCAGTTAGAGGAAGAAAATATTTACAATATTGATAAAATGGAGCTTTCTGTTTAAGCCAATTGCTCCAGGGAAGTGAATGTTCTCTTGTTTTGAAGGAAATTGCTCCAATTTAAAGGTATTAAATTTTTAATAATTTGTTACTTGTCTCACTTGCAAGTACTACTTTTGGTTATGTTTATTTAGACTGACTCTTTGAGAAAGGAACAGTGGTTAAAAATCTTTTAAAGTTTTTCTGAAGCAATGAAGAACTCATGAATTGTAAGATTTTTTTTTTCCACCTGAGCTGAACTATGAAACCTGATGTTTGACAGATAAATTAGTGAAAGAGGGCAGCTAGTTTCTGTCTGTTGTTAATTGGAATTTCTATACAGTGGGTGAAATTTTGCTCTCCTTTATGAAGACATACATTTGGAAAAATATAAGCAAAGTCATCTGAGTGTCTGCTGTAAAACTGGAGTGAGAGCAGAATGGATGATTTTCACAGGATTATTTGGCCCATGATAGACAGGATAAAAGTAGAAAGAACAATAACTTTGGACAGCTTTATCTCATCTAGGAGGATGGGGGGGAAAGGAAGACAGGAACTGCTGACCCTGTGTGTGAGCAGCAGTCCTGATTCCTTTGTACTGAGTCCTGCCAGTTGTGTTGGACATCAATACATAATCGAAATTACATAAAAATACACATCACTGTAGTATATTGTATTGAGAGGATTCTCTTTTGAGTTTAACATTTGGCCAGCTGTGGCAGTTGGCCAGTTTTCTTTTACTTCCTCTTGTTAGCTCACATTAGGGATGAATGTTTTAAAGTAGCTCTTCTGATTTAATTACTGATCTGTCACTCTTTATTTTCAAATTTCTTCTTAAAAATCAGTTTTGAAAAATTACCACTGTTCCATGGTGGATTTACCCACATAGTTGGTAGTTGCCTCACTGCTGAGAATTGGTAGATCTCAGGAACTCTGAAAGCTAAGGACCCGAGAAAAACATCTTTTTTATGGAAAAACCTGTCCTAAAGATTGCTGAAATTACAAATTCAATTTCAATAATTTCTCACCTCTTTTGATCATGTTCTGATAAGGTGGGCACTTGTCTCCAGGGACAGGTTAGCGCTCTGACCCTCAGGAAGGGTGGAATAAAACTTTCTCAGTCTGGTCATTATGTTCATGGCCAAGACCAAAGTGATGTGTCTCTCCCTGAATGCAGATCTTCCCTTCTCTTTCCGCCTCTGCACCAGGCATTGCAACTTGCTGCCAGCTGCAACTGGGCCTTGCCATGTGAATGAATGCAGTGGTGTGTTTTTTTCCACCCCTGCCCTAAGCTACCTATATGTGTGGGCATTTGGATCATGCAGACCATTTCTGCCTTGCACCTGGCTGCCTTGGAACACAGGTAGAGCAGACACTGAGCTGCTTGTGCCCATCCTTATACTCAACTTCTTCCATTTATTCTATTTCCACCATTATGTTGAAGTTTGATGTCACCTGAAAAAAAGAGGATTTAGTAATGTCTCCTCTACTTTCCCTCCCTCTCTCCCTCCCTCCTTCTTTCTAAACAAGTAGTTTCTTAGGATAGATTCAGATGGATTTGAAGCCCTAGAACTGCTTACACAAGTCTAAGTGAGTGACTTCACTCCTTCACTTTCCCAAGGGAACAAACTGATAAAGGAATATGTTTCACTGTTTTATAGCACTGGTCATTTGCATTAACGATGTGTTTTTCTTCTGCGTAAACCTAATGGTTCCCATGGTGCTTTTTCCTGGTGTTCTTGGCAAAAATTTCCTCCCTCTGCTGTCCAAATTGTGATCATACTGAGCTGTTGTGTTCTCCTCCAGGAAATAGCTATATCTGCGTTGTGCATGTGCAGTCTGCTAATATATAGTGGAAACTTACAGGAAGAAAGAGACAAGATAAATTTAAGACTTATTAACTTATTAGAACTAAAGTTTCCAAGAGGTAATGCAACTGTACACAAACATGTTGAAGCAGGATTTGTGACTGGATTACAGTAAAAACAAAACATGCAATGTGTATATTGTTCTGCTTCCAGCAGATAGTTCACAGACGTAAATACTGGGACCAAAAATAGACAAGTTCAGTGTTACTTTATATAGCCACCTAATGTGCTACCTTTTCTTAACATGCCCTCAAATTGAAAGGCAGCAATTTTGCTTCCAGCTATTCTGTATTTTCTTATGTGTTCCAAGTTTCCTGGGATCCAATCATCAACTTTTCAGCTGTGCACTGCTTGCTGTTGTTATGACTGCTGCAGCCCGTGCTGCATGGCTCAATTCGTCGATGTGCCTTTGGCCACTACACCCATAGACATACAACAATCAGTTTGCTCAGCTTCATTGTAGGCTCACTATGTTCCTCCTGAAAATCTTCCATGTGACAGAAAAAAACTCCACGAATTAAGTATTTCCAGCAGGGAAAAAGGAATGGTATTTAAAAAAAACCTATCATGCTCCTGCAAAGCCAGCTATTCTGAGAATCATGCTTACCTTTCTGAATCCCATAAGGATTCAGAAAATAATTAAATTCATCGTCGTAAAGCACGTTTTTACAACATGATTTCACTCAGTGATATGAATTAGTATTGAACAACACACGCAGCCAGAAAAAGGTGCTGACAATCCTTGCTGTCTTAAAAAAAACCAAAAAAACATGCTGTGAATTGTTTAAGTGTTTGGGAAAAATTTTTACTTCTGTCTAGGTTTACAAAATTTAGTTCACTGTGTTTAATCACACTATTTTTCATTTTAAGTAATACAGTTTAAAAAGATGAGATAGTAATCACTGAGAAAGCAATTTTAGCGAAAGTTTCTAGCCTTGGAAGACTTTCTTAATGGTTAGTGCTATATAATTAAACATTTGGCACATACCAGGTTTAATTTACAAAACACTTTGTACCTTCTCTAATTGTTTTAAGAAGAGAACTTGCAGTTTTGAGATCCATCCTGCTTTATCAAGCAACATAAAGCCAAAGCTATGCTTTTGTCTGTTATTTGATTTCACACTTGAAGTGATATCTTTTTAACCATTTTGAATACAAATGCATGTTGAATAGGCTGAGGAACGGGAAATCCATATGAGTCTTCAGCAATCGTATAAATACTGATATACTCTGAACAGCATGTCTGTTCCCATGTCTGGAAGACAAAGGCAGAGAAAGATCTCTTTATTGCTCAAGTATTTTTCTTTTTCTAGTTTCTATTTTCCTGATTGAAATCAATATTTCAAGACTAATGGATGAGAACGTCTACTGTTGCTGCCTAAAATGCTGACCTTGGCAATCGATATATTTAGCTTGGAGCATTTGTGATGTCAATTACTATGATAATACTTCAGAATTTACTGCCTGCAAAATGTCTGGGTTATTGGGTTAGAGTTTCCCTGCAACCTTGTCTTTTCCACCTTTTCTCTTTTTATACTTCGTAACTGCTGGGGACTCCGAACCTTCGAGCACAACTCTGATAAGCAATTATTTTACTAGGACTGGATGAATGATGGTTTGTGTTTTGTTTTCTAATTTGTTGATCATTTTGGAAGTACAGAGGGACAAGCAAGCTGTTCTGAATAATATGTTTCACTTCAACTGAAAGTGCTTTGTTCTGATGTTTTAAAATCTTGTCAGGCAGATTTTGAAGCTTTCTAGTAACAATGAGGTAAAGATTGCCACAAAGTTATTACATACTGAAGAAACAGGACACCTTTTTGTAGAAAACACTGAAACACTTATGTTTTTCATTGTGATCTGTAACTGAAGTGAACAATTTGATTGTATCTAAATGAGTTCAGTGTCAGCAACTGAACCTTCTTTTTCCTCTGAAAATATTTCATGTACGAAATAACTCATACTCCAGGATTTTAACTTTAGTCATTTCAAATGCATTCAAAATGGCAATTTTCTCCCTTCTCCTCTTTGTTTTCTTCAACATCAGCTATCTAGTCAGTGGGTTTTTCCTGCTCTTGGTTCAACAAAATAGGGTTAGACACCATCATCTCTGCCAGCACTGGTGCTTTCTCTGTGTTACGCATCAGTTGGTTGCTGACCTTCTCTACCAAACTACCCAGAAGTGGTGAAGACCTTGGCCTTGACATCAGATTGATCCTTGTGATCATAAAGGCTCCCAACAGATCTGAGAGATTATTGACCTCAGTCCAGAGCTTCAATAAAGTCTGTCAGTCTCTGCAGAGTATAACAATAGAGAAGCCATTATAAATGATGGTTTTCTATTCATAGAGTAGTCTTGTACTGGGGCATCTAATCTTATTAGAGAATATTAGGTCTGCCTTGGAGCTTTAAAACCTGTTTGTGGGTCTCTGGCCCACAAGCTGTCAATCAAATGAAACCTGTCACAAAGGTTTGCAAAGACTGGCCATAAATTACTAAAGAACGACAGCTATTGAACATGACCGCATTGCCTTCAGATCTGTCCAAATCTGCATTCTTTGCATATCAGAAGGAGTCTGTGGTTAACAGAATAAATGGTTTTTCTTACAGATTATTGAAGATAATTGTGAGTATTGACATTATTTGTTTTATATGGCTTTTTTTCCCAGGAGGAGCAGAGTTCGCTAAAAATGAGACTGCAAAAAGTGTTATTCATGTGTACTTGTATCAGCCAAAATATTTATTCTTCAGTTCTGTAATCAACAATACCTTTGCAGACATATGGAGCTGTTTAAAGGGTTTTCAAATGCTTCTTGTAATGCTGAATAAACAAGGTCTGGCCTGAAGCCCTTCAAGGTAATTGAGAGCTTTTCCATTGACTTCAATGAGGTTTGGCTTAGGACATTAGTGAATTTAGTCTCTCCAAACCACTGGACTATTGTTATTCCCATATACTAGTAGAAAACTGAGACAAAAAAGTGAAATTACATGCTGTCAGTCACACAACAAGTTGGCAAAGACAGTACCAGAACTCAGTGCTTTTGCTACCAGTCCAGTTATTGAACCATCACTATTCTCCAAAAAAAACCCCCAAACCCAAAAACCCCAGAAAAAGCGAAGAAAAGCAGAGATTTTTTTTTAATACTGGTGAAATAGCCCTGTGAATGGCTTGAGACTAAAGATAGACAAGCTTTCGTTACATATAGGCTGTCCTAGCTAATGATGTCTCAGGTATGCCCTGAGCTCCCTGGGGTTTATGGCCTTGCTGCGTGTATTGCTCACACATGGATGCAGCAATGGGATCCTCCCTCCCATGGCCTGCACTGAAGTTTCTTGGTGCTGACATGGATCATGTTGACAGCTGTGAATCACGCTCAGCAGCTGCACTTGTGTGCTCTGAAGGTGTCCAGACAGGACACAGTAACAGACAGACTCCAGGAAAATATTTGTTAGATGATGCATTCAAGGAAAACAAATATTGACACAACAGCAGCCCACATGCCTGCATCTCTTCCCTATGACTTACCTTTGCCTGGCACTGGTGAAGACACTCCCACTTTGGACACTCCTGTAATGTCCCCTTTTTGACTTCACAGTCTGTTCCCATCAGAAGAAATCTTTCAGTGTAAAGGAATAGCAGGGTACAGGAGACTTTTTGGGAGCTAGTGTCCCTTGCAGTGATGATGCCTTCTTCTCGTGCCCCTCCTATGGCTGTGGGATGGAGGACAGACCCTTCTTGGAGCTGTTCTCCACCAGGAGACCTCTTCTTGTGCTGTACTTGTGATAATCCTAGCAGCCTTTGTTGTAATTTGATAATTCAGAATATATACTTCTTTATGGTTTGATTTTTCCCTTATTTTTTAGTTTCCATCTTTTAGACTGGGTGAGGGAACCCATTGTTCAGTAGTGGCATGCCCTGGTAGATCTGAGCTTTGAGTCCCCTGCAATATAAGAGGATGCTATTCCCCTCTGAAATCGATGTGTTTATTGCCTTTTTGTTTGTTTGTTTGTTTTGTGTCACTGAAGAGTAAAATGTGTTCAACTCCATGATTTCTTTTAGGTTGTCAGCTCCAGGCTGAGCAAACAGCACAGGGAAAAAGCTTTCTTCTCATTGGATCTATTCCAAGCCCAAGAGGTCACATACAGAATGAATCCTTTCCAATCTGGAAAGAAGAAAAAGGCAGTTTTTGATAGCAGTACTTTTGCAGGTTGCTCCAGGAGTGATTCTTAACTGTTTTCTGAGCTAAGGAGAGATTCCTGTTTTTTCCGTGCTGATAGAGATGGCCCTGCCAGTGCTGACTGTTATGAACTAGTTAGGTTTGTCAAAGGAGAAGAGAAAGTATATACAGCCAAAGGCTACAAAACCCTGGAGCTTATTCACCTTCTTTCCTTGATCTTTTCACTAATTTGATTTGAGGCTGCCTCACCACTATATTGAATGTGATTTACATGGTTCATTAATTAATAAGCCGAAATCATATTAAGAAGCCATGAGTGCACTGTTCACTAATAGGTCAGTCAAGTTCTTACTGAAGTCTTCAGGGATAATGCCCAAGGAGTGGAACTTAGATTAAGCCCATTCATATCAACTGCCACTACCTAAAAGATATGACTTAACTGATGAGCGGTTATGAGCCACTGTGACCAGGTCCTAAATTTGGCAAAGAAGAAGCTCTGAATTCTGCTGATCTGGAAGGCCTTGACAAAAACTGTCAAAGACTTGAGAGCACAGTCTTCAGCTTTGCCTGATGTTTTGTGTGTATCTGAGCTGCACTTTGAGAAAACTCTGGAAGGCAAGAGACTTTACTTAATGTAGGAAGAAGAGTTTAAGGTGTGCTTGCACACATAACAGATGCTGAGATCTGAACCAAAAAAAAAAGCCTAGATAACAACAACCAGACATAAAAGTAACAAAAGATCTTCAGGGTAACTGCAAAGGATATAATTTTTTCACCAGAAGTCTTTTATTTCCTGGTCATCGTTGCAGTTTCAATTGAAATCACAGGCAAATTCTGAATGACAGTCCTATTCCTGCAAAGAGAGACTAGTAATTGGAAACTGTTCTCCTGGAAAACCATTTAATTCCTAGTGAATCAAATAAACATTTTTACCTTTTTGAAGTGCTTTGCCTGGTCTAGGGAATGAATAAAGAAGAAATAATCCTACATTTGCTCTCTCTCTCTCTCTGAACGCCTGTCATTTAAAAGGGTGATGACTAGAGACTGCTTTTAGAGTAGGTTTGTATAGATCACTGCAGAATAAGATTTAGATCAGGTCCACTGAATGGACATCACTTTATTGAACATATGTACTACAGATACCACTTAAAGAAAATATTATTGGATACATCCTTTTCACTGTCTCCATATTTATGTATTTTTGAATAGTCACAGAAAAATAGAGAAGTTTGTTCATCAATGTTTTTTATTCTCTTTAGATATTTGTAACCATTGTCATAAATGGATCCAGTTATGGTGTTCTCTCAGGTGATGTTTTAGATCTCATCGCTTGAAGTATCAAGCGATATTGGTGTCAAACCTGTGTTTGGATCTAAGACAGTCTCTTGCTACAGCTGCCTTCATAGATGTGACATTAGGCCCCACAAATTGGACCAGCCTGTGAATATTCCCAGTTCACATTGTCCCAAATATAACTTTTTCCTGATACTATCAAATTGAACAATAACAACAAAAAGCAATCCAATTTCTTTTATGAAGTTACTATCTAGGACAAAGACATTGCATTTTTCAATGATTTGAAAGATCCTAATGATTTCAAGATTTCAAATGCCTTACCCACTGCTTCCTTAAATGTTAGAGCTGAGTTCCAGATCTAGGTCAGATCTTTAGAGTGTTTCTTATACATAAAGTTATGTTGCTATTAAGATTAATCAGGTCATTATATGTTTTAATTCCCAAACAAAGCAAGAAGTCTCTGTATCAGTACAACATGACTGAGCCTTTGTTCTTTCAGGCTGCACTGGAATCAATGATATTTCACAGATTCATAGAATCATAAAATGGCGTGAGTTGGAAAGGACCTTAAACATCACCTACTACCAATTCCCTGCCATTGGCAGAGACACCTTCAACTAAGCCACTTTGCTCAAAGCTCCATCTAACCTCTCCTTGTAGACTTCAAGCGATGGGGAATCCACAATTTCTCTGGGCAACCTGTTCCTGTGTCTCACCATGCTCATTGTAAAAAAATTCTCCCTAATATCTAGTCTATATCTACCCCCATTCAGTTTATAAGTGCTACCTCTAGTCCTGTCACTACTTTGTAAAAAGTCTTTCTTCATCTTTCTTATAAAACTCCCTTTAGGAATTTAAGGGCTGCAATGAGGTATCCCCAGAGCCTCGTCTTCTCCTGGCTCAACAACCCCAACCATCTCAATCTGTCCTCATAGGAGAGGTGCTCCAGCCCTCTGATCATCTTTTGGCCCTCCTCTGGACTCACTCCAGCAGATCCATGTCCTTCCTATGTTAGGGACTCCAGAGCTGGATGCAGCATTTCAGGTGGAGTCCCACAAGAGTGGAGTAGATGTGCAGAGTCCCCTCCCTCGACCTGCTGGCCACGCTGCTTTTGATGCAGCCCAGGACATTGTGGTCTTTCTGGGCTGCAACCAGACATTGCCAGATGATGTTGAGCTTCTCATCAACTAACACCCCCATGTCCTTCTTCTCAGGGCTGCTCTCAATCCATTTCAGTAGTAAAAGAAACCTGGAGAAGAGATAGAAAATAATAGGAATAATTTCCAGCAATTGTACTGAAGCTGAGCAGACTTAAGTTGTTTTAAGTCAGTAAGAGAAGTTGAAATACTCATCTCCTCTTACTTTGATTTACCACTGTTCATGTTGTAGAGTGAATTGTATTTGCTCTGTAAGCATAATTTTGTTCGATGGGGCAAATGCATCCTAACACTGCCACAATAATTGCTCAAAAGGCAATATATTGCTTACTTGTTTTTTCAAAGTGCCTACAGATGCCATTTAACACTTCACAGTCCTAGATGTTATGAACACAAAATAAATATCAATCCTTCTGTCAATGACCTAGTGATCTCAACATGTAGTGAGAGATGAAAGGCAGAGAGAAAAGGAGAAGAAACAGATGAAACTGTGTTAAGTAAGTAACTAGCTGTTACAATTGCGTTGGATCAGGCTTATCAGGCAGAAGTAGAAGAAGCAGGAGGGCTCTACCATCCCTCCAGTAACTCTGCCTAGTGCTACTTGTACACAAGTTCCATGATAGAGGAGACACTGCAGTGTAGTTTATTTGCCCATCAGCAGCTCGACCATGCCCGACTCTGAACTGGTGTTTTGTACACTTTTGCAATAAGAAAGGTTGTATCCACTGTCTCTTACCAAAACCTAAACGTGGTATGGACATGAGTGAGACCATGCAGAACAGGAAAGGATTTTTCTGTAGCTGTGCTACTTTTCCATTAGCAAAAGTAAAGTAGAACTTGGAGTGAGAATGAATTCATCTGTATTTTTGATGTCTAATGAAGCATTCCTCCTGAAGCAAGAGTCCAACTTCCATACTGAGTTGATGAAGATACACAGGTTCCTCTTTGCAGGAACCCAATCTGCCATAGGTTGTGAGTTCTTTCATACAAAAGGTATGAAGAAATCCTATGGCTTTGCCACCCTTTCTTTAGCTCTTGGTTGGAAAAAGTCATACTGTTATAGCTAACCTCTCAAGTGAATATCAATCAAAATGAAGGCACACTTCATATGTTCAGAGATGTTGAAATTAGTTCTAAGTATGGTGGGACGTGAGCAAGGACTCCCAGACCTTTGGAGCCCTATCCATGCCTTACCCATGCCTCAGTTATTAAAGAATGAGTCTTTAATATTGGCCATATTTTCTAGCTGAGTATCTAGAGAACAGAAAGGTTTAGTGATTTGGCTCTGTGGGCTGTGCAGCTTATGGGACAGCCAAAATTTTGAAACCTAAGTTTTGAAAATACATTTTAAAATTACCCATATCTCTCTTTCAGAATGAATGCAGGCTGTTCCATGGATATGTGAATGCTTTATTTAGCTGTGTGGTGAATGTATCTGTCTTTCTACAATGCTTAATGGATCTACATTTCTAAATTCTTGATTGCCAAAGCAAAGATACTGGAATGATGTATTTCTAGTACACAGATAGGTCTGATTTGTCTTGATGCTCCTGGATGAGTAAGATCCAGTGTTCCTGTTAATGGTTGCTTTCCATAGCCTAACTAGAAAAGAGTGATGCATTACTGAGGATTTTCACTGGTGGGTACGTTCTGTAGCAATTGCACAGCTACCAAGAGAGATAACTGCTGGTTTCCAGATGTTACCGCTGTGGTCAGGGCCACTTGCTGTTTAAATTTAATTATCCTCTGAACCTTCCTTTTCGTTAATTAAAAATTTATGAAAATATTTTCTCCATTCAACTGCACAAAAGAAAGATGAACAAAAGCTCTTGTAAAAGCCTGGTAGAGTCTGAGCACTATGAAAGTGAGAGTAGCTACCTAGCAAAGCATACCTAGTGAACACAAAAAACTCACACGCTAGAGGAGAAAGCAGAACTGAGATTGCTGTACTTTTTACATGATTCACAAATAAAAGCACACTTCATCGTTCATAACCCTGACCAGAACAGACAGATTTTCAGCCTCTATCTCCATGCTGTCTCCGGAAAAAGAAAACTCAGAGGCAATCTGCAGAGGAAGTGCTCCCGGTTCATTGTGCTCCCTCGCACCCTGAAGGCGCTCAGTGTGTGAGCGTTTGGAAGAATAGAGCATATGTTAATGAATTGCTTACTAACCTCAAAGCCAAATCCACGTGCTGTAAACCACCATTACCTTTCTGTTGTGCACTGTGCTATTGCCTGAATGAAACCCATAATTTCAGAAAATGTCAGGCAGAAGTATTGTATCAAGATGCAAACTGTGGAAAGTCAGCTCATACGTTTACCAGAAAGCCACTGGGAGAAAACATGTTTGTGCTGAAATCAAGATAAAAATAATATATAAAGGTATCCACAAGCCAAAACTATGATGTTTTATTATGATGAAAGATTCTTGAAAAACATTTAAATAACAAAGCAGATTCTTTCCTACCATAAAAAAAGCTTTGCTTAACACAGGAGGGCTTCAGGACTTCTGGAAAATATGAGAAAGGTAAACACAGAACAAGGATATCACCCAGACATTTTGAAACGAGGATTGTTTTTCAGACTGTGTGTTGTTGGGCTGCATATTGGTTTTGTGTGAGTACTATAAAGCTAACATATCTCTGTGGTAGGGGAATAATCAGGTACTTTGTATCTTCCAGTGATTTTCTTGTGCTTTTAAATTTTCTTTTGTCATTTTCTCATCTCTTTTTTGTTGCAGTAGCTTTGATGGTTCCCCATATACACTGCTTCTTTACCCTGCTGTTAGTCCTGAAAGGAATTGACAGGTCCCCTATCTGGCTTGTTAAGCTCTTGAAGCTTGCTGCATCCTGCATGTAGCATGTTTCTGATTATGTCAGCAGCATAGACATTTGAGCTCACAGCTGCTGTAGCTGCCAGATCAATACACTTACAAAGCACAGTGAGCCTTTTGTGTAGGTTCAGAAATCAGATTTCTCTTGTCTAGAGGGCAATCTGTAAAATAAAATCTCCTAACATGAAATGGTCCTCCTGGAGCTTCACTGAGATATGCATTTATCGGTGTATTTAACAAGGCACTAAGAAGTTCTCAAGGCTGAGTGACAAGAAGGGGCTTCCTTGCTTCAAATCAGTGCCACCTCCCCCTCTGTCTCTCCTCCGCACCGCCCTAAACTCCACTCATGATAAGGCAAAGCATATGTTTCTTCTTAGACTTGTCTGCAAAAATATCAGACTCTTAAAAACGCACCAGTTGCGGACATAAACCTGTCAGAAAACAATTATCAGCTGTATCTCTTTGTGATGTTATTAAGTCTCTTGAGTCTTGATAACCTTGCAGATACCCTCTGTAGTGGAAATAATCAAGGCGGAGATAATGCAATTTATTGATAAAACAAGGAATCTGACTGGGTCAGCTTGAAGCTCACTCAGCTGTTTGTTTGCAGGGGGTGGGGGCTGGCTGTTCTTAATTTCTGGGTTGTTGATTTTGGGTAGGTTTTTTTGTATGGCTGATAGGATGCAGTTTAAATTTTTTCCTTCTCTCTGAACAGACAAGCTCATTTTTTTCCCCTCCAACTGTGCTGAACATTTAGCATTAGAGCTGATATTCAGGAGTTGGCAGCTCAACAGACAAGAGAAAGAAAGGGGAGTGGGGTACAGGAAATGTCCACAGAATGTTGTGGAGAGCAAACTAAGGCCTAACTCTCTCTCAGACCTTTGTCCTACCACTTCCCTGGGAATGGTTGTGTTGGGGATGAATCTTGCAATGAGTTGCATTGGACTTTGACTCTGCAAGGGCATGAGAGTCTAAATCCATACAAACTGTGATACAAAGAAAAGGGGATTGTATGTATGGGATGAAGTAACTATTTTAGCAATTTGGGCTCACCTCTATCTGTGCTTATCACTCATTTGTAAATTATTTCCTTAGGGGTTGGATTTGGAGAATCAAATTTGAACAAATTTCACCTGATGGTAAAATTCAAGGCAATAACCTATTTTTCCACAGGGGAAACTGTTATTCCAGAGGAAGGAGGGTTGAAGACTGAGGAAATTGCAGAACTTCATTTCTGAGGAAATGGCTGGTCTCAGCAAAAATGTGGATATTTGGCTTACATTAACTTTTGAGCAGTCCTTTTCACTTTGTTTTTATTTTGGAGAGTAGCCTTGGGGGAAAAAAAAAAGATATTTTACAGAATAGTTTCTAAAAGCCCCTAAAGGAAAGGACATTAGGTTGACTGGCAGGATCTAGCACTGGCTTGGAAGGGCCCACGGAGAGGAGACCCAGGTTTCTTACTGGGCCCATGTGAAGGCTGTCGCAGCCTTGCCTTGCACGCCATCAACATGGCTGAAGCAAGTGGATGTGATTATGACTGAAGGAGTGGTTCCCCATAGAAGAAGAAAACTTAAATGTTTTTAAATTAAAATTAGACTACACAAATGTTTTTAATCAAGGATGACAAATTTAGTAAGGCTTGAACAAGAGTAGAGGCCTGAGGAAAACATCCACTAGAAAAAAAGCATTGGAAACACTTCAAAGTATATATTCAGGACGGTGAGTCCATTTTTATCATTTTAATGAAAACATTTTTATATAGTTTGCTAAAAATGTCTAATGGTTCTGCTTCCTTATGTTTTAGTAAGGTGTCTTGATTAAGATTAGTTGTCTGAATTTTATTTTAAAAAGGAAAAATACTAAGAAACATCCTTGCTGAGCTTCATGCTAGGAATTGTGGGAGGAATCTGTTTCTAAATTAAAGTCTAGGGCTGAGGATTCTTTGGATGCCTAATTTTCCCCAATTTGTGTGTTAAATTAGGAGCATACAACAGATTGATGGAAATCTCTGGAATGAAATATTTTCCTTTCGCTAAAGCAGCAGGGTGTAGGTCAACAGAAGGGAGCCCACCCTGTGCCTGTTTGGCTGATAGTTCCGGGTCTCTGCCTCCTTCTGTCTTTGCAGCCTTCAGTCCCAGAGCTTTGCAGCCCAGACCTGACCATGGCTTGCTTTGCTACACCCTGGTTTCCAGTTCCTTCTAGTTGTCTTGTACACGATTTCTCTCCTCTATCACAACCAGTCAAAGAGCTCAGTCTTCTGTGGTGATGAAGGATCAAAATTCTGATGGCAAGTAGTCTTTAAAAACATCAGAGGGTTTTTACTGTCTTACTGCCTCTGCAGAACATCTAACATAGGGGACAGTGAATAACTTTTAGAAGTGCCTATCTCCCTGCACTGACCAGGCCAGTTGCCTGCCTTGTAACAGATGGATATATTTAGTTGCAGAAATGCTACCAAAACTCAATGGACTGATGATATTTTGGGTCTTGCTGCCATAACACACTTGTACTAGCAGATCTTATGAATCAGTGTGAAGGCAAGGTCCAGAACAGCAAAAACAAGCCTCTCATGGAGAAAGTACAATCCTGGCTTTTTTACTCCTATTTTTACTTGGAGAGATTTTATGTTGAGGCTATTGAATGAAGCTATATTTGCCTACCCATACTTTGTCATGATATTATAATTAAAAATGTAACTATACCCTTGGTATCAAAGTAGCCTAAATTGCTCTTATCTGAAGAAAAGAAAGAGGCAATAAGATTTATTTTTTTACTCCACTTGCCTGTCTCATTGCATTTTTTCTATCCATTGAGTATGGTTTTAATTTTCCTTTCCAAATGCAGTTTTGTTTCCAATATTGAATATTATATTTATAAGGGGGATCAATTTCATCCATTTCATCCATCACTGTCCCTCTGCGTTTACAACTCAATTTTAATTATGAAATTTTCTAGCAAGCAAAAGCATAGGTAGGTACTCTGTCAGTACAAATCTGAGTACACATCCGATTTTTTTTCAAACAGGATAAACCCAACAGTAAGACACTGAGTACAATTAGATAGGTGTGCTCTAAGTTGAGGGTAAGGCCATAGAGTGTCACAAGCTTGGAAACTGATCCAACTAGGAAACACTGTGATATGGTTAGACAAAAGTGCTGTAGTCATTTGGAAAAATTACCAGTTACAGCCGTTTAGGTTAGTAATGCCAAATTAAAGACAAGAGGGCATGGTATCAAGTTGTGCCAGGGGAGGTTTAGGTTAGATATTAGAAAGAATTTCTTTACAGAGAGGGTGGTCAGACATTGGAATGGGCTGCCCAGGGAAGTAGTGGATTCTCCATCCCTGGAGATTTTTAAAAAGAGACTGGATGTGGCACTTAGTGCCATGGTCTGGTAACCGCAGCGGTAGTGGATCAAGGGTTGGACTTGATGATCTCGAAGGTCCCTTCCAATCCAGCTGATTCTATGATTCTATTATTTGTGCAGGCTGGGTCACATACCCTATCAAGAGACCTGTCCCCTGTCCTGTTATGAGTTGTATCTCTCATACATGTAAAATGTAGGCATCTTTTGAAATACAGATGACATAAAGCAGGTATGACACCACAGGAGGGGAAATGCAGAAGAGGGGAACTCTCCATCACAGCTGTTCTGTGAATAACCAGTCTCGGGCCCGGTATCACAGAACACAGGTCCTTAGACCAACCAGATTACTTTAGCCACTTGATCTTATATGACAGAGAAATGATTGCATGCTAACAATTTACCTGGTAGATCATTATGCATATGCTACATATACAGGACCCTAAGTATTCTGGATTGCTCTCACTACAGTCTCTCTGATGGAGCCAGATACCACATAACAGTTCAAAGAAAATGAAGTAAAAGTACTCAATTACTTATGACAAAAAATGTAAGGCCATTTTCCCTTCTTCTCCAATAAAGATTGCATCTCATGCAGAAAATTCTCTTAACTCCTGTGTGACAACTAATATTGTTTCTGTCACAGGTTGAATAAGTTGTAAAATTGTGTTTGTTGCTGATGAAGAGTATTAGGAGATATTGACATGAGAAAGTCCATATGCTTTTTGAAAGCAGGGCACAAGCTTGGGTCAACAACAGGAGAGGAAAAAATAGGAAGCAGAAGAGGCAGTATGTGACTAAAAAGCAAAGAGAAGAACAGTGGGAGATGTGTTTTGTTCCCCCAAGAAATACTGGAGGATTTGACCCTTTGCAAGTCTGTCAGTGCTGGGTGAGAATTGCAGTGCATTCTTCACATCGAGGCCTTGTGGTAAATAAAATTACAACAGGAGTAAAATGTTTTAATTTCTCATGCCTTAGTAGTAAAGAGATAATAATAAAGATAAGGCAGGAACTTTGGGTAGTGTACCACTCCAGACATGTGCCATTGGTGAGAGTAATACATGTTCTGAAGCCTGGATGGTTTTGATACATCTAAGTAACTGTGGGTTGCCTGATGTCCCACTCCTTCTGCAGTAAAGATATAACTGCACTTTTTTCTTTTTTTCTTTTTTTTTTTTTTTTATTTTATATTTCAACATCTGATGGTTTTTCAAGAAAGCAGAACTATTGATGCTGGTCAGATCCTGCATATTTTCTCCCCCTTTTTCCAGCCTCTTTGTTTTCTATTTGCTATGCACTTTTGGTGACACATCCCATCTGCTTATGCTGTGTTGCCTGATCCAAGAGAATACTTGGTGCCATTAGCGGTTGAGATGGGACATACTGTAGCTTGTTCCCAATGCGTGTGCCAAGGGCCTAAATCTTCTGCTTCAGAATTCTAAATAATTTTTAACTTCTTTTTAAGTTTTAGAGTGTTAAGCACCCCAGGAAGTGGTATTTCCTTGTTAGGGCTGATTCTGGACCTAAACAAGATTTTTTAAAACTAATTCAGGGGTCTTCGTACCAATTACACCTTAACTGGGCTGAAGGTGAGGCGAGCAGCTATTTCTTCCTGAATCACCCAGTCACAGTGCAGCCACCTTGATTATATTTCAATATCCACTGCCCTGCCTGGTACTCTTCCTTTGTGAGGAAGGGGCATTCTCAGGGCTCATTTAGGGCAAGTTTTTATTGTTGAGCCGTGGAAAAACCAGCTAGTGCAGAGGCAATGGACAGAGCCTGTAATACAAAAGCATTCTTTCCACATCCTCTGATTGTTGTGTCCTGTATTTGAGTTTGAAACCATGGTATTTTGAATTATGACTCACCAGTTTTGCTTTATTGCTGATAGTCTGTAGTTGGTAAATTTTACGAGTCTAATCATTCTAGAGGCTATATGCAAAATAAACCAAAACCAATACTATCTAATTTCTGCACAGAATAGGAAGAGATAACATAATGAGATTTTGTCATGTCCAAAAGCACGTAAATTCATCTGACATTACAGGCATAGTCATTGCACACACGCACACAAAAAAACAGGACTTCCTGCTTTTGTGTGTACTGTTTCCCATGTAGTTTGTTTATTGCTGTGATTGTTTTCATTAGTCAGGTGAACACATCATTCTGGGGTCCTGCAACAGAAGTCAGTCTTCTTGTGGGACCTACAGAAATGCCTGAGCTCAACTGGGGAGACACCCCAAAGGGCTACACTGTGATCACAGAGGAACAACAGAGAAATCTCCCCTGCTGGGCCCTGCTGAGGATTATACCCTCCTGCGGATGCCCTGATAATCTCATAATCCCTAACCTATGACTTGCCTCTGATCTCCTCTCACTCCAAATTATTTAGACTTCAAGTAAGAGGAAGTTTAGAGAAGAAGAATAATTATGAAAAGCCATTTCCATTAAGCTCCTAAAACATTCTTAGGCAGTTTAGCAGAGCAGTTAATGAGCGCAGTAGAAGAGACCTTGGGAGGGTAGCATAGATGTCTTTAATCTTTCTGTGCTCTTTTCCTTATCTCCACCACATCTGCTGAAGCAAACAAGAAAACAAGTTGTGTTTCCAGTATGCACTTAACACTTCACATGCTGCACTCAAAAAAATAAAGTGGAAAAATGCTTTATTTTTTTCTGTTGATTTAACGGTTTTAACTGATGTAATATCTATGACATGAACATTCCCTACACATGCACACACAGAGACTTGTGAATATTTGATTTCATTACTACTCAAAAGTAGATCCACTTTGCCAATGTTTGTTTTTATTTCCCCTAAAAAATGGATTTTTTACTACAGTCCTGCAGCAAGCCTTTTATACTACAGTAAGGAGATAGTATAACTTTCTTGTTCTGCCTTTTTATGTATTTCAAAGATAATTCTGAATTAAAATAGCCTAAAATGTAGAAGAGGCCAGCATCAATTATTTTTCTTTACTAATAGATGTAATTGTGGTTTTTTTTAATTTTGTTGTTGACAAAGCTCTAAAATATGGATTACTCAGCTTTATATGTCTATTTTTATACAGCTCCTGGGTAAAAGTGAAATTTACATAGCTTTTTCCATATTTTTTTAAAATTGTAATATTTAAAATATTTGACATTTGCAAAACAGTTCCCCTCTTCATCTCTTTCCCAAACTATTGCACTTTCTTTTATTCTACTGGAGTTTCTTTATAATATGCAAAAAAAATAAGAAAAATTTGCACATTCCAGGAATAACAATAATGAATTTTTTCATTAATACTGAAAAGCTACAATTAAGTAAGAATTGTATAAACAAACCTTTGAAAGGAGAAACATCACAAAACAGATTTTTTTCAGCTTAGCAGAAATGAGGGAATGTAGCTTGTCATAGGAGAGTTACAGTTGGAATTAATTAACACACGTTACCAAGTGACTCCCTTTCTCCTTCCAGGATATTTTCTGTTTGAACTGCATGTTTTTGGTGTGACAGTTGTTTTTTACTGTAAATTCAGCTCAGTGCTGTGATCTGAACTGTGGTTTCAAGGTGTTGCAGTTAGATAATTTGTAACAGCTAAAATGGCAAATATCTATCGTTATTTTCATCAATTTTTTACAAGGCTATCAATACTGCTATTTGAAAACTGTCACAACTGCTTGGCTTTTGAAGGCAGATTTAGCCCTTCTGGACTGAGTTTCTTTCAATATGTCATATGATGATTTGTGCACAAAACTGTACTCTCATATTAATAACAGGAGTAAGTTTTGTCATTATACAAATGCAAAGTAATAATGCCATCGCCACTAAAACTGTAATTCATTTAGAGGTGTCATCCATAATGGTGACATCCTTTTAAAGTCACTAGTAGTCTGGATTGTGTCCCTTCTTTGCTGATATATTAGAACAGTGATATAAAAATGCATCATCAATTTTGCAGGAAAATATCACTAAAGGAGAGTGTTATATCTTTTTTACTCCTTCAACCTCTCCCTCCCAGCCATAACTAGCTTACTGTAGCTGTATTCTTCTTTTCCTAAAGCAAAAATAATTACTCTACTTTCAAGATTTGCACAACCTCATATTACAAAAAGTACCTGGTCTTGCTTCGAATGACCTTGTTGTCATTGTGTAATTGAAAAATTATCTGAAACACTTTATCAAAGATCAAACAAATGCAAACTGCACTTATCATTAGCAAATTATTTGGCCTAGGCTGAGTCACCCATCCTGGGCTCCTGAGCTCCGTATGTTCCGTGATCATTGCTGGAGTGTGGCACCCACAGGTTTAACTAGACTGCAACATCTTTATAACTGAGTTTAGGTTTAATAATAGATTAGTGTGGTAATGGTCTTGTTTTGCTGCTGTGGTAAAGATTGGGCTTTTAAAAAGCACAAAATAAATTAAGATTAACTGACAATCTGGAGGAGATGGTTGAAGATGGATGTGTAAGAAGTGCCTCCTTCTCAAAATACTTCCAACTTCTGGTTTCACAACTCTATAATGGCAGTGTCCTCTCTCTCTCAGCAAGAGATGATCAGGGAATGCTGGGCTAATGTAAACACTTCCACCTGTATGTAGTTAGCTGTAACACGAATGGCAAAATAATGTTCCACTGACACACTGATGATTAGCTCACTTGGTTAGAGCATGGTATTACTAACACCAGTTTTGTTGGTTTGGTCCCCATATGGGCCATTCACTTAAGAGCTGGACTCCATGATCCTTGTGGGTCCCTTCCAACTCAGAATATTATTTGAAACTCTGTGTGCTCCAGTACTTGAGGGGCTCAGATAAGCATTGTGCCCTCCACTCTTCCTATTTGGCCCCTTTAATGCCCAGAGCCTAAGACAAATATTAGAAGCTTCCCGTTCAGAAAACAAAACCAAAACAAACAACCCCCCCCCAAAACTGAAAAAAACCCTGTTGTGACTGGGAGGTACTGATACTTGCCTTTTTGAAGACTAGCTCCACATTCTCTTCCTCTGTGGATGAGTCCTCTTGGGTGTCAATACTCATGTTACAGTATTTTAAACCAGTTCAGATCACTGAGAAGATGGAATTGATGGGGAAATGAGATCAAAACAAGTAGGGAGAAACTTTGTAGGAGGTGGAAACAAGTAAACTCAGAGGGACTTCTGCATAAAATTTCCCAAACTCAAAGCTAATTCTGATGAAGTAGAACTCTTATTTCTGAAGGAGGTAGCTTAGGAAAAAAACACCCTCAAGATGTGTCTATTTTTTCAACTCTTCATGCTTACTCCAGTATGAAGCTTTTGTTAATTAACTGGGGTGAGGGGCAGGGGTGGAAGGGAGGGGAGGGGAAGTGGTATTTCAATATATCATTTAAATGAGAAAGTTCTGGCTTGAGGCCAAGAGCTTAAGATGAATGCAATTTTCAAGCTCAGTTACTACTATGAATATATATTTCTCCTATTATTCTTGATTATTGTTTCAGCTCTGATGTGGCTAACCCTAGCTGAACACTGACCATGTTGCTATATTGGGACCTCAAGGACAGACATGTTTCATCTTCTCTTGGTCCACTGGTCTTTGTCCCAGGCTTGGCACCTCTGACAGACTTCTTAGATAACATATGGCTATCTGTTATCTATTTTCTCTTCGCAGAAATGGCCAAATGGCCCCTAGGCTGTCCTAAGCTTCCAGACACCACAGTGATTTAAACACACTGAATTCCTTAAATCTAGCCTGCAGCATCCTGGATTTACATGTTACTCTTCAGTAATACAGGACAGATGAAAGTTAACAGATGCTCAAGATGTATATGGGTTTCTAGATAAAATTATCCTCTAGTTTAGTTAACACAGGAAGGATACAGAAGTAGACAAAATAATAAACACACATGCCTCTGCTTCCTTCCCTTTTTTTTTTTTTTTTTTTTTGGTATTTCAGAATATTTTTTTCTTTTCTCTCTGAACTGTATGTGATTTGGGGTGGTAGTTGTTCTTTGGAGCCTCTTTTAAATATTCTTGAATCTCTCCTCTTTACACAGCCATTTTTTTTTCATTCTTGGTTAATCCTACTTGGAAAGAAGCATTACCTTCTGTCATGCAAAAAATAGTCCTCATGTTTGATATCATGTTTAGTTAAAGGGAAGCAAAATGGTATCTAATTCCTTTGTTTTGCACTTAGGGAGAAGTTCCACTGCTCTGAGCTCCAGCTCCCTGAAAAGAAGACAAACGAAACTCACCCTGGCAAACTTTACACATGGCATTTCCTATTTAGTTTCATTTTAATGAGGGTTCCTCAGGTTAATGTGTCATCATCTCCTTGAATTTCAGCTAAATATGGCAGTAGAAAGACAGTAGTGAAGGACTCCAGTATTCCAGTCACACTACAGTTTGAAATCTCACAAGAGAAGCTCCTAAATCAAATTACAATTCATAAGCTCCACATCACAGAGTCATAGAACATGCTGAGTTGGAAGGGACCCATCAGGATCATCAAGTCCAATTCCTGGCCCTGCACAGGACACGCCAAGAATCACACCATGTGCCTGAAAGCATTGTCCAAACACTTCTTGAACTCTGTCAGGCTTGGTGCTGTGGCCACTTCCCCGGTGGGACCTGTTCCAGTGCTCAACGACTCTTTGCATGAAAAACCTTTTCCTGATATTCAACCTAAACCTCCCCTGACACAACTTCAGATCATTTCCTTGAGTCCTGTCACTGGTTACAAGGGTGAAGAGATTGGTACCTACCTTTCCACTTCCCCTTGTGAGGATATTGAAGACCACAATGAGGTCTCCCCTCAGTCTCCCCTTCTCCAGGATGAACAAACCAAGTGTCCTCAGTCACTCCTCATACAGCTTCTCCTCCAGACCCTTCACCATTCTCATGGCCCTCCTTTGGATGCTCTCCAATAGCCTTATTTCTGTTTTATATTTTAGTGCTCAAAACTGCAAATGGGGCTCAAGGTGAGGCCGCCCCAGTTCTAGAGCAGAGCAGGGCAATCACCTGCTTAACTCACTGGTGATGCTGTGCCTGATCACCATCAATGCTCAGCTTTTTACTGTGTCCTTCCCTCTTCTCTCTCACACACACACAGGCACACACACACACACACACACACACACAGACATTTTCAGATGTTTTCAGTGCTTGTGTAAATGCAGGTGCTACAACAGGGCCTTGGAAATCTTGTCAATGCTGTCATGAATGCAGTTAAATTTTCCATTATTCTAAAAAAGATCTCTGCCTTAGTGACCTGCATACTCATTACTCCCGTTTTTCACTCCACCATGTAAGCTGTTTTAAGTGATAATTTACTCTCACGTGATTCACTTCATGCAGAAGAGAAAAGACTTCCTCTTTCCTGTCCTTTGACCTATGTTTGATTTCTATTTTCAATTATATCTCATGCTTTGTAGTGGGTTTTGATTTATTTATGACATTTATTCTATGATCTTTCTGTCTTTCTAACATTTAATGTCAGGGTGAAATCTTTTATGGTGTTGGGAACCTGCAGCCTCAGATCCAATATGAATTGAAGGCAGGGGAGAGCATGGTGGTGGAAGTGGAAATATCCTTCCCATGCTTATGGTGGTGGTGAGCTTAGGATGTGGCTCTGTGCCTCCAGCTCAGTGATTGCAGTGAGAGGCTCAGAAGTCACTGTCTTTCCTCCCAGTCCCATCCAGTATTAGATACAAACCACTGCCCTCTCTGGGGCCATTGGCTCCTTTGTGCTGGTGCCCCAGCTGCTGATGCCACACTCGACAAAAGAGATGTAGAGATAAGTCCTTCTTCTGGAGGGTCAGGAGGCAGGTGGTGGGGGTTGCCTTTTCTGCTCTAAAGGATTTCCCCTTCCTGTAGAGGAAAGTTACTCTGTTGTTTCCAGGCCTCTTTGTTTGCCCTTGCTGAAAGGGGGTTGTGCTTGGCCTACCAATTGTGTACATCCTGCATGGTGGTTGTTTTTCAGGATAAGTTTGGTTCTGGATGCATGAAGACCTACTGGGCCCAGGAAAGGGCTTAAAAAAATCAGAGCTGGATTCCCCAAAGTTGAGGAGATTCTGACCTCGTCTACCCTGTAGCCCAATAGTTAGGACTTTAAGTTATCTTAGAGTGTGAACAGAAGAAACAAGTGCCAACAGACCAGCTGGGTTGTGATCTCTGCTTCAATGAATAAGCAAGGACTATTAGAAAGGCCAACAAGAAATATCCCTTCATGTGTCCCACAGTCCATTGGTTAGGCCCAGCTGTTTGTGGAGGGGTTATAGTGTTCTCCACTATCTGATTAAAACATAAGCTCTCACAAAACAGGTGATGCTTCTAGCCCTGAGGATATACTAGAATGAGTATATCCTGCCCTCTTATTCTGTTTTGCCTATTTCTCTTTGGAAATACAACCAAGCAGTCGATATGTTATGTTTTGGAATTGGTATTTTTTGCCATTTTTTGGGCTACAATGAGTTGAAATGGGTTCAACTTTCATGTAGTGATTTCATAGGTACTCTGAGGAACAGATGAAAATGGCATGTTTTATCACTCATCTTTTTTAAAATCTGAAGAGCCTCACTAAAGGACAGTCATGATGCCAGGGCCCCACAGGGACTGGGGAATCCCTGGGCTCTGGGAACATCAGAAGCTCCCAATGTCATGGCAGGGCCTGGCAGCCAGGGCCTGTCTGGCCCCTCAGCCAGGAGCAGGGCTGCTGGGAGATACTGGGGCAGACCCAGCCCTGGATATTGGGCACCTCGCTGGGGAAGAGGACGGGCCAAGGCTGGGACAGACTACTGGTTCATGGATGGAATGATCATCAGGACCAGGCCTGGAGATGGGGACCAGGGGGAGACACTGCCCTGGGATGGCCACATTAATGCCCCCAGGATCCCAACCAACAGCACGGTCATGATGTGCTGGACTGTCAGCATGTGACAGGTAACACGCTGTAGATACAGAATTAGCAGCCTTTCCCCATCTCAAGTTAAAACCTGATATGAATCAGAGCCTTGCACGTCCCGTATTGCATTATGTCCTGAGCAAACTTAGTGCTGGCTGTGGGCCAGGAAGTAATTTTCCAGCCATTTTTCCAGCTGTACACTGGAGTGCCTTGAATGTAGCCTTTATACTCCTCTAACATCAGGCCCTGAAACAAAGACTGTGTGTGCTCTACAAAGACGTTTTGTTATAACTAGGTGGATTGTATTTACAATTGGGATTACAGTACGTGGGACTCAAGATACAGAAACAGAAATGAGAAAACCTCTTTCTGATGATATTGAATAAAATATCTCCCCCTGGGAATTGTTGTATACTTACATAATCATCATGTGGCTTACTGGGAAACCTGAGGGTTTAGTATCATAAAGGTCTCGGCACATCTGCAGTTATACCCATGAGACTGTTTCAATAAAGTAAAAAAAAATTGCTATACATGTTTACAACAACGTTAGTTTTACAGTTGCCATAGAAATTGCGTCTCAATACTTACTTTCATTTCACAACAGGACAAAATCAAAAGATTTTGAAACCTTCCTAGGAATGGAAATTAAAAAATTCTTAGGAGAAAATAATACTAAATAAATCTGGAGTTCATTGACATGCTTTCTTTTGCTTATTCAAAGCATCACAATGGTTTGTGTTTATTCATTTCAACACTGAACTGCAGATCATGACTGTGTATCGTCTTGAGGGAGCTGTAGTACCAGACCTCATTCATTCCCACACTGAGCAGGGTCCTTGGCCTGAATCCATCTTCTCTAATGCCTTCTGAATCCCAGGGCTTCCAAGAAAAATCCTACGGTTTTGTTCAGAAAGGCATCACGTGCATTACAAAAAAACCCAAAGACCATTTTCAGCAAAAGCACAAGATAAAGGAAGTCACACTATAGACCAAAGACATCCTGAAGTCCTAAACCATTAGGAAATGGTCACTGTATGTGTGTGCTTATTCATGTCAACTCAAAAAAAAAAAAAAAACAAACCCCAAATGAAACAAATCTTTGGAGTAATTCAGACCACAAACGCTTTGAGATTTGTACCCAACCACTCAAAACTGAAATATTTCACTTTGATTTTTATGCACTTAAAAAAAAAAATCTGCCATATAAGGCTCTTTACAGAGCATCCAATACAAAAAGCTAGGTGACAGAAGAGACACCCAGTACTTTTGTCCAGGATTTCTGACAGGAAAATGGATGAAATGCTTTTAAACGCAGGACTGGGGACTTCAGCTCTGAGAGAGCATCCTCCTGTGCTCCTGCCTCTCTCTGTACTGCCTTTGGTGCTCCTTTTTTGCTGCTCCTCAGTTGGAGACTGCTGCTTGCCATGATGGAAGCGTGCCTGGCCAAGTGACTCCAATTCCTATAGTTTAGCATATCTGAATAACTTGACTGATTTTAAGTGAAACAGATGAGAAAATCTTTGATAGCAGTGGAGCTGGCAGATGGGATGGCTGACTGATTGCATGGAGAGACAACAGTAAACACCTTAGAGCAGAGTTTGAAACTTCTTCCACTGGCACAGGTGCAGCTGGGAGGAAACCACTTGCAGCCACATTTCACCAAAGTGCAAGGTGTGTTTATGCTGATTTGATCCACAGTTTTAAAAGTTCTGCTTTTTTAGCTTATGTTACCACTAGGTAAATTAGGATGGTTTGAATAAAATATATACTTGCACTGAAAAAAACACATGGTACACTTCTGTAGGTATTCTGTAGAGTTTGGGGGGGAGGTTGAGGTTTTTGGTTTTGTTTAGTATTTTTTTGTTTGTTTGCTTTGGGGTTTTTTTGTGGTTTTGGTTGGTTGGTTGAGGTTTTTTTTATAGTAGACTTTAGTGGACAAATGTGAAATTAGAAGGGAAACTTCAGGTATCTTAGGCTTCATCATCTGAATGAGGTCTCACATACAAAGGTGAAAAACTCCACTCCTCACACCAGAAAAAGTTTCTCATTTTGAATCCAAATCAGTCCGCAGATGCTGACTGCATTTTGTGAATATATTTTGTTAAATACATGCAAATGAATTACATTTGCAGAATCAGGCTCTTGCACAATGAAGCAGCCTGCCATTTATATCAGTTAATGTTATTTTCTTTCAGAGTGTGAGATTCTGGTAAGTATAGCTATTCAGGTGATCTCTTGCAACTTGGAGGACTGCATAAGCCTAATATTTGTTAGTATGCCACTTTCGGATAAAAATGTTCCTTATAAGGATAAGACATTTACAAGAAATGTGTACTTTTAATAACTACGGTACTTACTTTGACAAATACTAGTTACATCTGAGAATGAGTTTGCAGAGCCACAGAGCTGTCCAGGGCCTTTCAAGGTATTCACTGTAATTGGTAGTTGATAGGGAAGAAGAAGCAGAAGTATTCTTTTATGTCTCAATTTGACTTTAAAAACACCATAAATTCAACATCAGATGATTTAGACTAGATTTTGTGGTTTATCAGCTGATGATAAGGTACACTATGCCATCAAATTCTGGGCATTTTAGTATTCTGTGTGAGCCAGAAACACTGGAACATATCATATAATAACTGGTGACCTGAGGTCAATTTAAAGATTGACCATTAAAAAGATGGTAAGTATTGTAGCTTAAAAGAGTTTCACAGGAGTGTACACTCCTAAGCAGGTCTCTGTTTTGTCACCTGATTTCTTCAGTGTAGCTTTCCTTGTTATAAGAAGGCATTTTCTCTGCTTCCCCATATAACCCTATAAATATGCTGCATCTTGTGGACTATTTTGCCTGATGCTGATACATCTTTATACCCATGACAGAAAACTACCAGCAAGACTGGGACAGATCCCGACCCTGGGGACCAATGACTCCAGAAATCCATTGATTACTATTTTTCCATAGGTGTCTTTTCCTCCTTCTGCAATGATTTGGGTTGCTGCTTCAATCCAACCCTATAAAAGAAAGCATATTCTTTTAAGTATCTCATGCAGCAATTGACTATAATTTTCATTTGTGGTATTTCCTTTTTTTAAAACTTTTTTTCTTCAAATGTAAACTATTACTGGGCACAGGAAACTGGATAATTGGAAATGTTGTTAGGCAGCTGGATATTTCTTTCATTAGAGCATTGACTTGGGATTGAGGCAGTGTCCAGCGTTCTTGCTTTCTGGGAGACATCTGTTGCCTGCTCTCTCCCTGCATGATGTATCCTCCTCTACTCCTTCTCTTGTCTGTGTTGGATATAAGCTCTTAGAGGTAGGGGTTGCCTTTGACTGTTTGGACAAAATATAGTATGATGCAATCTAGATAATTTTTGGAACCTCTAGGAACATAATCATGTAAACAAGACTGTTTTATATGCATCAGGATTTTATTATTTAGCAATTTACTGGCATGCCCCAGTGCGGAGCTGAAATGCAATTTTCCTTATGCTATATGCATGCTGCAGAGTCACTGTGACAAATTGTTCAGGAGCTGGAGCTTTTTCCCTCCACAGAAGAAATATTGAGCTAAAATGAAGGCCAGTAAATGCTTAATTACTGATACAAAACCGTCTTTCATGTCTATACTGTGAACATGAAACATATTGGATGGAGCTGCTGTCTGGCACATTTTCATAATATATGAAACTGGAAAGGCAGAAACAGATGGAAAAATTGCAGTGTGAGAATTGCCCTATTCCCTAACTGACTTGATAACAATGCAGAAGAATAGCAATATTTGGGGTTTGTGGAAGACCATCAGGTCAATAGTCTCCAAGATAGAAGATGGATAGCTAGGACATGAAAATTACCAACCAGGATATATATATATATATATATATATATACACACATTCTTATATTAAGCATTTATATTTATCATGAGAAGCTTACAAAACAGCTGTCATTATGGTTCCTTTCTCCATCAGATATTCTTCTCTATTGGACTGTATAATGTGATTTTGCATATCAGCACAATGCCAGGCATAGAGCTGGAGGATATTACTCTTTTTTTTTCAATGATTTTCTGAAAAACATGCTTTTGTGAAAAAATATTATGAATTGAAGGTGAATAGTTTCATTACTTAAATGCTGGAATATCACTTTGGACCAACCCATTCTTTATCTGGGAGGGCTGGATTCAAACATTTTCTGTGCTTTTAAAACCACATCTCTGGGCTATTCAGCTATGTAAACATGTGTGTACAGACTTTTTCTCTCCTATTGTTACATAGGGTGATTAGAGGTGCAGCTGCCCAGGAACTCAAGGTCTGGTGTCTCACACCTTGTATAGTCCTTCAGCTGGAACAGAGGTGGGGACTCACACAGCCTGGGGCTGGAATTTCCTTGTACTGCCCATGGCAACATCACCTTAAGGCTCCCACCAGTAGCTTAAGGTGCTATTCTAATCCACTTTTGGCTAAAAGGGCTAAGCATGACCAAAGCTAAAAAGACTGCAATAGAAGGGAAGCAATCCAACATATATCCTATGGTTTGATGGTTAAAATCCTTTTTCTGGGAGGTAAGAGATGTAAATT
This sequence comes from Pseudopipra pipra, assembly GCF_036250125.1. Taxonomy (NCBI): domain Eukaryota; kingdom Metazoa; phylum Chordata; class Aves; order Passeriformes; family Pipridae; genus Pseudopipra; species Pseudopipra pipra. The sequence goes on along the minus strand of NC_087550.1, from coordinate 100,837,090 downwards.
CAAACTGCCATAGGCAGAGAGTAAAATGCACCTGGATCTCTTAAGTCCTTGCTAGAGAGTCTAAAAATCACTGAATTACTGAGCAAGATTACAGCTAATGTCCAACAATTTTCTGAACTTAAATCTGCTCTTTTCATTTTCTTTTTTTGCAAATTCCTTTCAAAAACAATAAGGTTTTTTTTTAGATTGCAGGGAAAACCTTCACGTGTTCCATCCATCTTCTGTGTTTTGCTTTATTTGACAAGAAAAAAGAAGCTTTTAATTAATTTTGATCCAAACCAAAATGCCTAATTTATGTGTTTTCTTCTGGCTTTATATCTAAAGACCAAAATATTTTGCCAGTCCCAACCTTAGCAATTGTGAGAGCATGGGTTCAGTACCATCCTCTTTCCAAAGGATTTCCTCTGGGCAAGCTGCTATATAAGACCAACCAAAGTAAGATTCTGCACTTAGTGTGATAGATAAAGAGACTCTGCGAAGCATAAATCATACTTGCTGAAAATGGAGTGAGCAGCACGATGAGCCCAGGTGCTCCGTTTTGGCCCTCCAAATCCCAATGCAGTGGGAAAAATTTTTCTATTTTAGAAAAATTGCTATTCTCTGTACAGGAGAGGAGCATATTTGCTTTCTACACTTCTTTCTCTGCTCCCCATCCACCAGAATAACATACAAAATCACTTTTAAGTGAAGCCTGACCCTTCTTATTGGAATTGGCTTCATGGCATCAGAGCAATTCTACTATTTCAAGTATTTGTTAGCTGTAGTCTGTGGAGCAATTGCTGATAATTTCTGATGAGCTCTTTGGCATCGTATGCTTGGGACTGATGGACAAACCCTACAATGGAAGAAGGCTAGGAGGCAAGTGATTGGGTCATGAAGCTCAGTGAAGAATGCAGAGTGACCACAGCTATTGCAAATCAGCCAAATTATCTCAACACAAAGGGGTTGGTGGGGTGGCCTTTGTTTTGATAACTGGATGTATCAGTTGAGTGGATCAGCTGATACACTGAGTTTTCCCTGAGTTAATCAAAGAAGAATCAATGTCTTCTTGAGTTCCTGAGACCAACATGGGGAAAGTGTATACCTGGCTTACACATAGTGTGAGAACTGAACAATCAATAAAATGAACTTCAGAGAGAGCAACATGCTTGAGCTGCCTTCAACCACGCATTCCTTCCTAGTGATTGAGGATGCCAAACATCATGAAAGAGCCCATACGGAGACTGGAAATAGCAATCACATGTGTATTGTGATCCAATTGTATGTTGCGGTTGCTATATTGTGCTTGTATTCTGATTTCAGCCCACCGTTGTATCCCTCTGTTAAATCAAAATTCTGTCTAGCATAAAAATATTCAGATATCTAGAAGCAGTATTAGACAGCAAACCTTCTTTGTGCAGAATATTAAAAATTACCTGGTCAGAGAGTGTTGTACTCTGACACTGCATCTTGGTTCTCCTCATTTTTCACTGCTAAATAAGCTTGCAAAAACTAAAAAGCCCATTTGCTGTTTTTCCAAAATTACTTTCTCAAGAAAGCTACTGAGGAAATCAGAAAAATTTTTGCATTGAGAAATGAAAATACGCACCCTATGAACTCTGCACAGGGATGTGATCTACTCAAGAGAAGTTCCAAAATTACGATTATGCGTTACTCGCTTACTGTACCTGAGACTGCACTACTGTTGCATCTTTGAGAGGAAGCTGAATCTTCGTCAGGGATCACCCAGCTTCCTTCTGGAGTGACCCATCCTACTGGAGGAAGAATGGGATGAAGGGGCAGCAGAGGCCCAGGAACTCTTCTTCACCTTGTTGCTGTCGACACATCTGGCCACTCACATGAGAAGTGATTTAACGTTTATTCTTCTGTAAAGTTTTCATGGCTATCCTAATGAATGCAAATGACTGCATATTTTTTAAATCTTGACAGTTCCTTTGCATCACTAACTTCTTGAATCAATCACTTCAACTTCTTTACTCATGTTATACAATAAGATTTTAGAGTAAGAATATTAAAAGCTCATGAGTCAAGTATTCAAAAGTTAGGAAAAGCCATAATTAAGTCTCTCTGCATAATTAACTAAAGGACAATGTACCGATTTTTGTGAGTTCTTATGATGTAGTGTTGGGAAAACAAACCATAAGCAACACTTTAATAATCAATAATTAAACTGTTGATGTGCTTTAGTTGTAATTGCTTTCTTAGTTACATATATCTATTGCTGAATATATTTGGAATATATTTTGAGATATATTGTTCAGATTTTTTTTTTCTCCTGTCCTTTTGGACAGAAGGCATCTGCCAAGTTCTGAGCTTAGAATTTCTGAGTTCTCGTCACAGCTTGGTTGTTGATTAACTGGAAGATATGCCTGTTTCTCAATCAGTCCGTAGATGAGGACAACACTTTTCCAAAATCTTCTTCACAGTTTAGAAGGATCAGTTAGCACTTGAAGATATAAACTGTGTAGGAGAGAAAAGTGTTGTTATTTGGAAGTCTTTTAAATATTATTGCTCATCAGAGGTAATTAGAACACGATGCACCCAGAGCCGTACTGAACTGTTTATGAACAAATCTCTCTAAGAAATACAGTTCTGAGTTTCTTCCAACGTTTTATGACTTACAGAAAATTTTGTATAATGCAGGAATACTATTTTAAAACTATAACAACTTCATGTCTTTATCAACACAGTGCTTTGTTCTATATATTCCAGTCAAATGGTTTCAAATAGGACTTTTTCATAAAGAATTAAGTAAAATTAAGCTGAAGCTGGAATTAGTTCTAGAATCCCTAACAGAAAACAGTAATCTACAGCTGTGTTTCAATTACTATTTTCTAGAAGGATATATTGTAAATCACTGAAAATTTTACTAGCATATACTTTGGAGTACTTGGGAGTGAAATATCCGTGTGCAAAAAACTGATTAAAACGTCCTACCTTCTGATTTCTCAATTACCGCTTCTTTCTGACAACTCCAGACAGTTTTTAGTATTACAAGCTTAGTTACATTCTATCACTACATAATTCTCTTCAGATTTGTATTCATATGGTCTTCCAAAGGCCAAGAGGCAATATTTGGCAATATTTACTTTATGTGGTGGTCACATATGTTTAAGGAAGCATTTCAGCTACCACGCTTACTTTGTGACAAGAATGAGACTCAAATCATTGTGCAAAAAACAGACATAGTATAAAATACATGTATTCAATAGACAAATGAAATACACAAATTTACATATGCAGGGATTTGACATGTTAGGATCACTCACACCCTCTTTATTTACTGAAGCTGTTGAGTCAGTCAAAGAATAAACTAATATTAAATAAGTCTTTAAGTCTTTGGAGGCTTGGCAAGGCAAAGTCCTTAAAATTTAGTCTAATGTCAAGCCAGCTGTGGTCAGCCCTCACCAAAATTGCTTTTCCCTGAATTATTCATTTAAAAAGCCAGCTGGCCAGCAACCAGCATATATGTAATGCATTGTGTATTGACATTGTGTAGCTGATATAGAGCTTAATGTGATTTTCAAGGCAAACTTTGAAAACTTCCCAAATTATGTCCTAACACCACTGAAAAGATCAGACTACTGAAATGGAAATAGCTCTACAGCATAACATAGTTTTTACTTGATTGTGTAAATATTAAGAGAACCTTAAAATTATGCCCAGAGACAAGTTAATTTCATTTAAGACTTGTGTTAGGTCTCTGAGAAAAAAAAATCTCACTGCTTATTTGCTTTACACTGGGCCTGAAAAGGAAATACTTATACAGAAGTATTTGTTTGAGTGTCTATCAGGGAAATTTACCTCTTCCATGATAAATGATACTGTGAGTTACCAAACAGAAGTAGGGTAGCCCTCAGCCCTAGCACCACAGCCAATATCTCTCCAGAAGCACTGCATGACATGGAGTGGATGTACCTGCTATACCGTTCCCTGGGAATATCTAGAAGTGACTGTAATGAAGACCTGAGAAGCAGACAGAATTTAATTTCTAGGTTTAAGTGTATGCAAGACTACATTCACTTCCTTGGAGAGGTCCACAGCCTGGATGAGAACTTCCATGTGTATTGACCAGCCTGACTCACGCACCTATCACAGGCGGTAGATATCACTCTGCTTTGCCTTCAGGGACTACAGTACAAGGTAAATAAAGCCACCATAGGTCAGCATCTGATGCTTCTATTGCACCTGGTATGTGACACACTTCAATGAAAACAGTCTGCTGTCTCCAGGGAAGACAGATAATATTGAGAACACATGATCTAAAGATGAGTCAGGTCCAACAAGCTGTACTAGATCTATGGTTTTTCTAAGTACATGTTTTTATGTGAAGGGATTAAAAATGTCAGTCTTTCACACCAATCCTTTCTTCACGTGATGGAGCATTAAAGATTTTCTCCAGATTCTGTATTATTTTCGTTCCATAAAGCCTTTAACAAGCTTACAAAGAATCTCTCTTTGCCTGGAATCCTGGTTGTTTTTTCCCAGAATAGTGAATCTGTTTCACAATCACTGGCAGACATGAGGCCAATAAGATAACATTTCCCACATACTTCACATTCCATCGTCTTGGAAGGGAGCTTTTAGATATGGTTTCTTAAAAGCAGTTGGAGGTTTGAATTAAAATGTCTCTGAATGTGGCTCCAAGTCTCAGTCAGTCCATTTCTTGAAACACTGAGTAATGCTGATGTGTTGACAGAGTATGGCAATACAAATCCATTAGCAAAAGTCAACACCTGTTCAATAGAAAGAAAGAAACTCTTGTGCGCAGCTGCAACAGTACAAAAAAACCTCCAAAACCTAGAAAACCTAAAAGGTAGAAACTCTATTTTTAAATAACAAAGTAAAAATGGTATTTTTTTATCTTGCTCTTGCATAATCTAACACAAACCTTCCCAAGGAGTAAGAGTTCATATGCTAAATCCTAGTCTTTTAATTTTGTCATTCAGCTATTAATATGGCAATTTATTTTTTTCAAACAAAAACCCCTTTTTTGTTTTCAAAGGAGAAATTGCCTCATCATCCATGAACAATCAAGTGGTAAGTTTTCTTTTTTAGTGTATTAAGTAGAATTTGGTGAAGCATAAGGTTTTTCCTTTCAGGCATAAGATTCTGTATCTCAAAGACCCTATGCACTCTCGATACTGGAAATCCAGAGAAAGAGTTCGTATTTCCTCCAGACTACACTAGGAAGAATACTGATCATTCCACTTGTGCACATAAAATGACCATTTCAAAGGACCCCTTTTCAAGACAAAGTGTTCTTAGAATGGCTCATGAATATACTGTGTGCTTTGTGATTATATTTTTTTAAAACTTCCAGATTCTTATGATGTGGGGGAATCTCACACATATGCAGACCCCTATCCCTTCAAATCTGATACTGCAGGTATATTGCAATGTAGAGGTATTGCATGAAGCTTTACTTTGCTTCTCCTTCATCTGTAATATCACAGTTCTTACACTGGGCATTAGGTGCAATGGTCATGAGAGCTCATTCTCCTTCAGGGGAGGTGTTGTTTCAGTATGGTGATTTGGCTTAATAAGGTAGTTAGGCTTTCACAGTGGTTTTTCTTTTCCTATTTTTAATGGTGACATGTGTTTACCTTAGAGAGAGCAAGGTCAAAAAAAACCCAAACCCAAAATGTTCTTTGCTGTGGTCAGTTAAGTTCCGCAGGAAGTTCATTCCATGGTCTGTGCTCTGTCTCCAGGAGAGCTCTCCCCTGCAGAGAGGGAGGCGTTGCCCTCTGCACAAAATTCCTTTCTGCTTAAGCAGTGATGTCAGCTGCAGCTCTCACCCCTCACCCCAGAGTTTTAGCTGAGCTTTTGGATTTGCTCAATGTGAGCCACTAATGCCTTGAAGGTTTTGCTGGTGCATAGATTGTCTGCGGGAAGTGATGTTAAGTGCTGATGCAAACTTGGTGCAGCCCACCTAGCCTGTGCTGCTGAAGAAAAAGCTCCTCATTGACAGCAGATCTCTTCAATTCATCTTTAGTGAGTATCATTTCAACAAGTAGAGGAATTCCAGCAAAACACAAAGACGCGGTTTTACCTTTCTGTTAAAAAATAGTGTTCATTTTATCTCAAGGCTCAAAACCATGTGAATTCTCTGTAAAGACTTTGAGTAATTAAACAGGTCAGGGATCTTGCATGGCATTTCTGTGCAGAAACATCAAGGCTGGGATCTGATGGAATGAATCAATGCAGTGCCAGTTTTGGCAAAAGCCAACCATAGGGAGAACTGAAGACCTTGAATGGATGGCTGCCTCCAAGCTGCAGACTAGGTAACTCCAGACACTCAAGGGCTGGTATGGGGATTCCATAGCATGGAATTCCTTGGTAATTAAGAGACCTTACTTTCTAGGTCATTGTCTTGCCCTGGAAGGCAATTGACTCTGAGGCTTTCAGATGAGACTTGAAGCCACCTGGGCAAGCAGAAGATTGCTTGCCACTGTGTAATCAAGAATAAAAGGGTACATGAATCAAAGAGTGCGTAAGAAAATGTAAGCCTGCTTTTGTAACCTTATGAGGAGGCCGCTTACAGCTGAAAGTTGGTCCTGCAGTCAGTTTAATCCCTGTTTATCTTCAGAGTTGAATGCTTCTGAGTAGGAGTAGAAGCCCAAGGTAAGTCAGCTCCATGGCTCAAAGTGAAGACAGCAGTTGAGTTTCAGATGCTTCTGGGAGTTGCGTGTTACTTTACATGGGTTATCTAAGACTTTCAGGAGAGACAGTGAACTAAACTTTTAACTCCTACTGTCAAAAATGGCAAGTCCTGCTTTCATCCTAATGATCCTGTCACTTTTCCTGACTTGAGTCTAGCCAGGCTACCTATGATTGGAGTTAGCTCATCAGTTCCCTCTTTCCATCCAACATAATTCACCTGGGCAAGTTTGTACTGAGCTAATGAATTGGATTGGTTTATGGAAAGTCCAGTGAGCCCCAAAGGTGGTATGAAGTCATGGTAGGACCATGTAGCTGGGAATGTGGGAAAGGAAGAGAAAAAAGAGAGAGAATTTGGAGGGAAGGTACATTTACCTATTTTAGAGCGATTAGATGCACTGCACAACTAAGGTAACCACAACAGCACAGGCTGTTCAACATTTCAAGCGGGTATGAAACAGCACTGCAGTCAAAAGAAGCAGCCATAGTCTTACTCCTGCCTTATAGTCCAGCCTCTCCAATGCCCTTCCCTTGTGCTGGCAGCATACATGTGTAACCACAAAACAAACTGGAGGGATCTTCTGGACTGAAAAATGAGTAGAGAGCAAAAGTTTATATTTTAGCTGGTTATCTCAGTAGATAGTAACTAAGGAACAGTAATCTTATACATGGAAGATATATTCCCAGTAGGGAAAGAGTCAGCCACAGAAACAATGCCCCAGTATAGCACACCAAAAGTGAATGTTGAACACTGTATATTCAGAAGCAAACAAGTTCTCACCAGTGTGAAACCAGTTCATCTGTATGCAGCTTTATCTGTCCCCTGCATACCAGACCAGAGAAGGATTAGGATGCTCTGTACATACCAGACCATGGTGTTTTTCCCTCCAAGTGAAAAACAAGGGGGGAGAACTGTTGCTTACCTGAGTATGCTTGCTGCATTTATTTCCTGTGAGCTGCTTCCAAGTGGGGAGCAATATGACTACTGTTTTTTGACTTTCCTCACATCTCCCTTTCATGAGGTTTTATATAAAGCTTTTCTCCCAGAGTTCATGAGTACTTATGTCTCTTACAGACATAAGGTCCCTGCCTTCCATTCATTATTGGTAGTGAAGGCATACAAAACACATTTCAGCTCTTTTCCACTTCTTTTGGTTTGTCTATAATTTGTTTTGTCTTATTCCATTTGCTGGCCATAAATGAGTGTATTCTGGGGCCTCTGGGAGCAGAGTCTTGCTGTACTGGTGCAACAGGTGTAGCCCAGCTGGATCCCTTTGACACAGACACGTTTTCTGTGAGGTTGCTGGCACCATGGGTGACTCTGGCAACCACTCCTGTTACGTGTTCCAGCTCTGCTGCCAGTTTTTGGCTGTTTTGTGTGTGGAATCACTGTTGCCTCTATCTGTTGGGCACAAGAGTGGATGCAATAGAGCCTGGGGCATGTTTTGGAATTGGGAATTCCTTGACTGCTACAGTCTTGGCTATTTTCTGTCTTCTATGCATTGCATGAGGGCAACTGATATTTAAAATGTGAAAAAAAGTCCCACAGTCTCGAATCAACCCTCTACAAGTATCAAGAACTCTGGTTATTTGACCAACTTGTTTTTTTCTTCTGGGTTTTTATCACTTGGGTTGAAAGGACCTTTAAAACAGAAAGTTTCCATTTTAGTTCTTATGTGAATGGCAATGTATTTTCATAAAAGCACTCACAAGATAGCCACAGCCACTGATCATCATAGGCTGTCAGGGCCCAGAATCACATTGAAAATGCTTGGAAGCTTTCAGCACTTCTAAGTTTGAGCTGAGCCTCTTGCTCTGAAACATCCCTAACCCAAACACTAAGCCTTTGACCAGAGATATACTCTATTTTAGACTAAATCTGACCATAGTCTACATTACCTCCCTGTAAGTTATAGTGAAGCAGTGCTTTTCATTTCCGGTTGCTATTAAACCTTAATTAAATACAATGTGGAGAAGAGCATTTTAGAATCATGTTATCTACTCATCTGCTCTTAAAAGTTCACATTACCAAATGAATCCTTACTTACATTATAGTTCTTAAACCTGATTGGAGATTTTTCCTGTTTTCCCTATGGAATTTCATAATTTTTGGTCCAAAACCTACATTTCAATCCATCAAAAAGAATCCATGTTTGCAAGTATTCAGTTGCAACCATGCAGTCCAGTTCAGAGCTGATTTGACTGGGTGCAGAGGTCATGTTACACTTTTCTTCCTCTCAGTGCATAGGCTTAACATCTGGAATCATGTTTCTTGTGTGCATGCTATCAGTTCCAAATGTAAAATCTGTGTTCTGTGAATATTAAGAAGCATTTGTTTGCAGTTTGGTACTCTGATAAGCATTTCTGCCATGACCTCATTTGTTAGATTTTTGGGGAAAGGAATAGATATGGGTTGCTGAACATACCATTGCAGAACCAGCCATCAACACTTGTGAGAGCTTTTATTTTGTGTTATTTACCCAAATACAATTCTCAGGGATCAGAAAATCACTACCTGAAAAGTTGCACCACTACCTCATTTAGAAGAGCTGAGAATTTACTGAAGCTTGACTGCTGTATAATTGAAATTGTCTTACCACAAAAGAGCCTGCACAGTTCATTAAAAGAAGACTGACACAGGTTCCTTTCAAATATTTTAGCCTTTTTATCTTCAGGTGGTCTTTAATGAAAGAGAGAGAGAAATGGGAAAGAAGGAAATATTTTCCTCAAAGGTACACTCTGTAAATAAAAATTACTATTGCTTACATAGGGGAAGGATCTTTATGTGAAGCTGTTGTCACGAAACTGGAGCTTCTAGAACATTCAAAGTAGCCTTTTCATTAAATACAATGAACATATACAATGTAGCCTCGAGTTTTGTTATAGTTATTTTTTATTATGCCAAATGGTGATAACTAGTCAAGTAAAATGTAACCAGCAAGGGAGTAATGTCTCATGTCTTGCTTTGCAATGCAGCACAGAACAGTAATTAGAAGCGAGGCAAAAAGTAATGCAATATAGCCAGCCTACTGGTATGAACAGCATCTTGAGAAGGTCAAAGTGCCAGAGTTCCCCTACTTTTTGATCTTCCAGTTATGACAACATAGACTTGCACTTTGCAGCTTGTTACCAGAATAAACACTATTTGCAGTTTAGGTAGTGCAGGAAAGCACTCTGATGTTTGCTTATCCAAGGATGACAAAACTCAGGAAGGTGTTTTCAAGATTCTGGCTGCTGGTTTGCACTACACCTCAGTGAAAAAGGCAAGTGGACAGGAGCAACCCTTATCCTTTATGGTGGTGCAAAGGAACAGCTTACAAAATTGTTGTGGAACAAGGCAGCAGAAACCACTGTGCTCTCCACCCCAACACAAGAACACACAGTCCAAGACAATGACATCTTTACAGCATATGGTGTTTCAGTGGCTTTATTTAATGATGATTTGTGAGTAAATGAAAAGGAACGAAAGAAAGTGAAACCTCAGTCATGTTAGAAAGAGAAGGCAGCAACACTGTACATAAAAAGCACGGCCTGGGAAGATGCAGGGAGCTTTTGAACAAAGCACTGACTGTGAAATAGCCTTGGGACAGCAAAGAAAGAGAAGGTCTCCTGCTCTTTCACTCCTCCTGTCTTCAAGAAAATCAAGTGTTATTAGCTTCTTATAAATAAGTAGATTTTTATCACAGATATGTGATCCTTAAATTCTCATGATCCAGTCAAACCTTCAGGGCTCATATTTTTAACTGCCCTTGTAGATCTGGAGGTTAGCAACCTTATTACTGTCTGGGTTAACAAACTTGCAGTCAGGAGGCAACTATTCTTTCCCACATTTAAAGACAATTTAAATCAGGAAAAATGCAGTTTGATTTCTGAGTAGTATTAGAAAACAGTATTTTGGTGTCTGCCTATGAACAGTCACTGTTGACATTACATTGTAAAGGCAAACAGTGCAGTGCCTCATCATGTTCACGTTTGCTTCCTCTCCCAGTATCTGCATTCCCTTTCAGCTCTGCCATGCATGCAAAACCTCTGCACTCTGCTGACCCTCTCCAAGGCCCAGGCTTGCATATGAAGGGTCCCTTTTAGTGTGAATGAGAATCAAGCCCAAGACCATAACAAAACGTCTCTCCTCGCCTCATGGGGCACTTTTCAGCATCAGCTTCCCCAGTCTACTGTGCTGTACGTTTGGTGTGTTTTCCTGGGAAACAGCTATGGGAGCAACTATAAGGGCTCTGCTGTATGTGTGTTCATCTATAATCTCCACGGAGATGCAGAAAGGAGGAGGAGGAGAAGAGGCACCTTCATGTGTCCTGCCTTTCCACACCTCCCGTCGTGTCTTTGTACATTGACATTTCCTTCTCTAGGGGGTTGCTTCAATATATCGTGAATCAATGGTATGTTAAAAATATCAGTGATATGTTAAAAAGCTAGACCTTTAAAGCTGTATAAATTCAGTACAGCTACTCAGGAAGCTGAGATCGTGATGGGACAATATTGTAGGGTCTTTAGAGTTAGCAGTGGCTACAGCTGTGATACCTTGCTTGGTCCTGAGGCAGGAAGGACTGCACAGAGGCAGAACACAAGAATATTTACAGTCTCCCTGAAGAGACACTAGAAAGGTTGAAGTTGTTTTATCACAGAGGAAAAGTCAGCACGAGTAATACAATGGGAGTATGGAAAGTAATTAATGAATTAGATATGTTATTCCTATTTTCATGGCTGGGATGGTAAGATCTGAATGACTATTCGCTACTTGTGGCTTATTTTTATTAATTCCAGACTCTTTTGCGGCAGTTTTTCCATAAGTGGGTCTCAAAATGCTTAGTAAAAAAGATGGTTTTTTCCCCAGGTTAATAAACATTAAATATATGTTAGGCATATCATCAACCATATAGTAAAAATAAGTGCCTCCAAAATGCCTGGAGAAAGTAATAATTTTTGTGTCAACTACGAACAGCCCCATTACAGAAAGAAGGAAGTAATTTTTGTAAAGTGCTTAAAATACTCAGATTTCCCACTTGAGACACAATCAGTTGCTCAAATTTTAGAACATACTAAGCCCTTACTTTCTGAAAATATGTACCTTCCATTTGACATGTGAAAACAGTGGTCACATTACAAAAATTTAGATCAGAGGATTTTATGAATGGAAATTTATATTGCTTACAGGAAGTCTCTGTTGTGAAGTGGGCAAACAAGTTTGAACTTGAAACCTGAAACCAAACTTCAAACTGATGGAAAATGTTTATTTAACTCAGAAAAAAAATCTCTGCCTGCATCTGCAATTTCTAGTCTCTATATGTTGGGGATTGAAAATTATAAGTTCTGTATTTGGTCTATTGTACATTATATGGTTTTATTCCCTATATATATAAATCCTGTGTTCTGATTGATCATAATTTACATGCTCCGCCTTAGCTCCTCCCCTTGTTCCAGCACCTTCCCTACCCTAGGGTAGATAAGGCTGGAGCCACTTTGTGTTAGAGTTTTTTCTGTTCTTCCCCCTGATCTGTTCAGTTGTGCCCTGTCTATTGCTCACCATACAATAAAATCACCTTACCAATTCCACCCTAAGGAGTTGTGGGAGTGCTCATTTAAGCACGAACTCCTGCACCCATACACAACAGAAATATTCAAAATAACACAGGGAAGAAATTACATCATGGTTATTCTGATATCAAACAGAACATGGACATAATTGATTTATCACTCAGTGCATGCTAATCTAAAGTGTACCTCTGTACACTACAGATATAATCCAAAGTAAAAGTAAAAAAAAAAAAAAGCTGTCTGGTAACCAGCACAGTTTGCAACAATGCTGAACAACACTGACAGATTTACTTTGTAAACCTTTGTAATAAGTATATGAGCTTTAGCTTTTAAGGTCTTACTATTCAAGCCCGTTTTAATGCATATTTTCCATTTTGCTTGGTTTGTTTTATATACAACAGGAAAGGAATCCAAATAATGGTTTTCAGCTTCCTCTCGAGGAAAGACACTGAAATGTTGAACTACTTTATTACTTCTCACAATCTGAATTTTAAATTTTTCTAAGCCCTTGTTCACCAAATTTCATTGCCTTTACATCAGGAAGCTCTGGAAAAGACACAGGATTTTTACAGGAGCCCATGTGTATTAGAAAGTGGGTCACTTGGACTACCAGTACAGCAAGAGCTCTAACATCACAGTTGGAGAATAGCACTGTTTTACATGGCACATTTTACCTGGCACTGCAAATGAGTAAGGAATGTCCACGTGGTCTGCGAAGACATCTCCGAAATAAACATGTAATTGTATCTGTGGCCATCTGTGACCTAGTCTGAAATTAAATAGCATCATACTCATTAAGTTTGTATTAATCTGTTTACCGACTTTCAGGTGTGTATTGATACTAATCTGGTTTACCCATTTGGTAATTGGCAGTTACCTAAGCCAACCTTTTTGATTCTTAGAATAAAAATATTTCTAGTTCTGTTATTGAATGGAAGATTTTAATTGGTTAATCTTCAGCTATTTTGTATGTCCTTTCATAAAATAACATGGACTATGGTCTTACTTGATCTTATTTAAAGTGGCATTGATCAGGGATATATCTGTGGAAGCCAACAGCATTATAAGAGGATTAGACTGGGAAAGGTGAGATAAGATGCAGGCAATGGCAGCCCTGTGTTGTTCAGAGCTATTTTTCTGACACCAATGAGCATTTAAAGAGCTACAGGAGCAGAAGTGATCCCAGGCTTTTAGAAATACCTGTGAATGGAGTTTAGTAGTTACGTGGCAAATGTGTCTGTAGAAGTACAGAGACAAAAGGGTTATGTTCCCTTTTTATAGTCATTATTAGAATACTTAGTGGTATAAAAAATGACTGTCTTGAGGCTAATTCTGATCTCCCTAGGAGACCTGTCTGGCTGTGAACCTGCTGGGAGATTAGAGTGAGGCCGTTTGTGCACTGCTTTCCTAAAATATGTAATTAGTAATAATCATGCTTCAAAACACTACACCCATTCTTCTAAGCATTTTTTTTTGTAACTTAGAGAAGGTTATTTGCCCACCTGAAAGTTCGGCAGTTTTCAGTATTTCTATCTATAGAAAACAGTTCGTGGGTCACAGGGACAATAATTTCTTCCTGCATTTTATTACCATGTACAGAAAGAAGAATAAGAGGAGGCAACTCCCACATCTTAATGCCTAGCCTATGAGTGCTTGTGCTTAATGAAGTCAAAGTATTTTTTTTCTGGGTTAATACATTGTGAGCATGGAATAGCCTGTACCATTCACTTCTGCACTCCCTTGGCACTTTTTTATATTTCCCAAGATTGTTTCACAGTCAGCAAGAAGCCCTGTGGGGGATGATTGAGAACTTGCTCAGTTCTGCCCAAATTGTGGAGCCCCTCTGCCCTGTGCCCCAGGAAGAGAAGAGGACAGGCCTTGTCTGTACACATGATCTGGGAAGACAGAGGTGGATCAAAGCAGCATTTGCCAAAGATCCCCTTTGATGCCATGCAATTTAGGCCAAGAGGCCAAAATTTTTATATGCTAAACTGAATGATGTTATGCAGCCTCATATTGATGTTGAATGGAAATCCTTATGTAGGCAAGGCAAAAAGCATATCTGAGTTAAGTATAGTTACTCATAGCTATGTATAGCACTCATTCTGTTGTACAAGCCTCATTTGTTAAACAGTATTTGGACTGTGCTTTTGGCAACAGTGCTATTATAGCATGGTACACCCTTGGTATGTTCACTGTATGTTATAGCATCAGTAGAAAGGAAAAGGACAAAAAGAACTACCAAGGCAAAATCCTTCTGGGCCTGAGCAACTGTGGAGAAACCCAGGCATCAACTCCCCCCACATACAACTGGTAACCACAGCTCTGAGTACATGGTCCTGTGAACATCAGCAGTGGGTTTTGGTTGAGCAGAAATATCTGTTTCAGCAGTTATGGTGAAAACTTCACTGAGAGAAGCTTTTCCTATAAACTGATCTGATGGTCTCCTCTGACCCTGCCATGAAGGTGCAGCTGTTTCTGATGCAGATCTGGGCTGTTGCCTGCCTGCATTTAAGCAACTGAGCCTTTCCCATGTCATCACCTTTTTATTTCAGCCTGTGTTTTAGGGCTGTCATCCTTCTCACGTGAATGTTCATTACCTGAGAAATTCAGACTCCCTGGAGAGGGACCACAAATGGAAAAGGGGGTGGATGGGTGTGTAAGAGAGTTTCATGCTTTACATCTGGCCAGCTGAAGACACTGATGTTCCCAAACCCATTCAGGAGTTAAAGGGATACTTCAGCAGCCTGTCAGTACCAGAAACGTGAATGTCATTTTCTCAGTGCTATGAAATATTCTCATTTCCCACAGGTTGCAGGGTAGAATCCCAATTGCCCCTGGGTTTAATAAAAACACTTTGTATTTACTGTTGGTTATTTTTCTGCTATTATTTTTTAGTTTTCGTCAGTTCCTAACTGATTTCTGACACAGAAAGCCATGTATGTGTAGCTATGAATTTAAGAGGGTTGAAATACAAATGTTATTAGTTGATGGGCACAATCACAGAAAATTAATATATAGAGAGTTAGTATGGCTTTTTCCAAACTACTTCCTTTTTCATTAGTGCTCCTGGGAAGGAGAAGAGGTGTACAGTTTTAAATCATGAGGGAGCACCAGGGACCAGTTGTAGGGCAGGTGTGTTGATCAAGCTGCAGCTCTGTGACGTGGTTCCTAATGAGCAGGGATCAACAGCAATTACTTCATCTTGCCAGATCAGTCCCACTCTCCTGCATGCTCTCTAACCACTTCTTCAAAAGCGTTTTCTAAATTCCAGGCTGCTGGAGACTCGTAGGCTTCATGTGACCACAAAAACATATACAGAAATACATATGCATAAAGAGCAATGAAATGATAACTGTTACACTCCATCATTTATTACTCATAGTTTAGAAGGGATTATTCATCTTGGTTTTGCTTTAGCAGAGAAATGGTGGATTTTTTTTTATTTTTTATTTTATTTTAATATATTTTACCGGTTCAGAAGGTTAAGAACAATCCTGTGCCTTTGGGGGGAAAAAAAAGAAAAGAACAAGAAAGAAAGGAGAGGGTAAAGAAAAAACAGAAAGTCTGTTCAAATATGGATTTCAGAGGTATAGCTCCAGCAGCCTCATTCTTCCCTCCTTCCCTTCCTCCCTTTCTCACTCCCCAACCCCTTTGTGTGCTAAAGTTACAACCCAAGGACTTGGAGGCATTTCAAAGGAGCGTCACTAATGAAGACCACATGTGCACTGCTCCTCTTGTTCAGCCCAGAACAAAGCTGAACTGTAAGAGCCTTCTCTCTACAGGGCGAAAAACAGGTCCCACTCCCATCCTCGGTTACCCACACAGAGTTTATGAATGAGATTTTCTCAGGTAACCACCATTTGGTATCAGAGCATTTTCAGGAGGAAATCAATTGTCTTTCCAATAGGAAGCCGAAAGGGAGAGAGCATGTGTCTGCTTTGCCAAAACGTCAGCGGCAACACCCAAACACCCACACACTGACAATGCTGCAGCCTTTGGCCTTGGTTCTCACACAGCAGCAGCAATGCTTTCACTGCAGCATTTTTTCCTTTGCTTTTGGGACACCTCCTCTACATTTTCTCTGGAGCTGCATAAAGGCAAGTCTACGCAAAGAGATGGGCTGCAACAGGGCTTGTTTTCTGAACATCAACTGAGAAGGATGCTGAAATCCAAGACCAAAGCATGTAAATTTCCCATCTCTGTTGAAAATTAACCATGTTTCAAGGAAATACTTTCACCAAGTAATAAGATGTCAATCCTCACAGGAATAGTTTTATCAGGCAAAATAAAAGAAACTGACACTTGAGTTTGTGATTTCATGTCCACTTGGTTGTCCCTCTCAGCAGTATAATGCTGAGGGCTGCCCAGTCCAGCAGTGGTCATCTGGGAGTGAGGCATGTGGCTGAGGACTGGTCTCCTTAGGCAAGCCAGCTGGCAGCTCATGGACTGCTATGATATCGGAGCACGGGCTGTGTCACTGGGCAACTGGAGCATCTTCCTTCCTGCATGGCGTGTCACAGGAGAGTGGCTAGGAAGGGATAATCTTCAGGCTTTCATTCCACAGAACCGAAAAAGGGGTGAGGAGTCTACCAAGGAGAAGGACAGGGCTGACTATGTGAGGGGACCAACTGGCTGAGGGACTTGGAAACATGGCATATATCTTCAGACTGATTCCTCAGCAAGAATTAGCCTGCTGCAGTTGTGCTATGTATGCATGGTAATGCTTCATGTTTAGATCCATTGGCCAATTTCAGCTGGCAAAAAAAAAAAATCACAGGGATATTAATTTTCTGATTCGTTCATTAAAACACATGATGGGAGAACCAAATCTCCCAAATTTCCTGGCATTAGGAGAAGCCTGTAGCAGTGGACAAGGATATGTTAGGAAACAAAGAAGCTACCCAGAAGATACCTATCTACCTACAAGCTGACAAACTCATGGATGATTGACCATAAAGCAAGATAAAAGCACCCATAGATAAAAGCCCAGCCATGGGTAGCAGCCATGCTGCTCTCTCAGACAGCTGAGCATTATGAAGGAATAAATAAAGATGAAGAAAAGATAAAATAAGCAAACAAATCCAAAACACATCAAAGTCAGTGTGCAGTAGTTGTTGCTGCTAAAGCTGTACCTATTTTCTGACAGGAAACTCTTCCGCCACAACTGCCTTTCAGAGACATTTCTGGTTACTAACAGTATAGAGGTTTGTTTCTATAACAAATATATTCCTGTGGATGCAACCACTAGTATTAAAAATAAATGGAAAGAGGGAAGTGGATTCTATGAAAAAGTGACTGCAGAGGAAGAGAAGTGACCTCTGTGCATTGGTTAATGAGAAAAAAATTAGTGGAAGCATTTGAAGGATCATAGGACTTTATATAAAATCACTTTTAAGTACAGGATTAAACCATAATATATATATGGAAGAAGGCACAGTTTGAGGATGGTTGTTTGTTCATAAGTGATCTAGGGTTAACAAAGCATTCCAAGGCTTTATGAAAGCACTTTTAAACAAATAAACATTACTCTGCAGTGTTTACAAGCTAAGCACTTCAACATAATCTCTATGCATGAGAACCTGAGAGGAAAACTGATTGAAATACCATGATAAACTATTTTGTTTAATTGCTTAACCTCATGGCAGCAGAGAAAAACAGATACAATAAATAATGAAAAAATGTCAAATTTTAAATTTCTAGTACATTTCATCACCCAAAGTGCAGTCTGGTAATCAACATGGAGCACCTAAAATATTTTCATCCTGGAAGTTTCTCTTTAAAGTGGCATCTGGCCTTTTTTTTGAATAATACAAAAAAAATGGCTGAAGTTTCTTTTTCTAGCGTAAGGTGACATTACTTTGCAGACAGAGGGATTGCCCACAGCCTTTGGACAGTTCTTTGAAGCCTTGCCAGGCTACAGTCTGTTCATTAAATAAGGCATCCTAAACATTTTTGCTGCTTCTGAATTCCTTTTCTGCCCACCAGTGTTTTTCTTTTTTTTTTTCTTTTTTTTTCTGAGTATCTTGTCTGCCTTACAAACCCATCATGAGGTCCTTAGATCTAAACCAGCTGTAATTTCATTCAGTACTGATAAAATTAGGTTAATTAGAACAGGGCTATGTTCCTGGGGAAAGGAGAAGACAGCTCTGAAATATGGTCATGAACAGGAAGGCAATGGGGAGCTCCTTTGGAATCCTTCCCACCTGGCCAAAAAGGGATTGTCTGATGTTCCCAGTCTCTTCACTCTGGGGTACAGGACTGCTGCTGCACAGCCCCCCTGTCCAGGCAGGGGCCAGAGGACTCAGCCTCCTGGATGGTTTTTCTTTCCCCATCTCTGAGATCAGTGGGGATGTTTTGAGTGGACTGATGCTGTTTCTCTGGTCTGATGAGTGAGCAGAGCAAGGCACAGGAGTAGGTGTTCAGATAATCCTAGCTGGCACTGCCTGAGCAGAGCAAGGCACAGGAGTAGGTGTTCAGATAATCCTAGCTGGCACTGCCTTTCCCCAGCTTACTCAATGTAGAGTTTGTTGTCTTCATTTCTTCTGACCCCAAAGAGACCTCCCATTGTTTCATGATTTAAATTTTAGGGGTGGCTGACCTTCCAGAGCAGTTTGTCTTTCTAGATGTCAGGAAGTAAATAAAAGAAAATATGTAAAGTGTGGAAAAATTAAATCCTTTTACCCCAAATTTCAAAATACTTCTTTGAATATTTTTATTATTTGAATATTTTATTGTAACAGATGTTACCTTGCTAAGTTCCCACTCATTTTAAGGCTGACATAACAAGCCATTAAAAAGCATTTTACATTTTTAAAGGCAAAGACTGTTACAGCAGTAGTGCCTGTGGAAGCAGCCTGGTTTATTCAAACAGCAGTAACATTTCCTTTGAGAGATGAGCTTTGAAGCACTAATACCTATTTTGTGACTTTTCAACCTACTTTTGTCAGAAATTCTATCTCTTGCCTCGTAATTGTCAATAGCGTTCCCCTTTCTCTTTAAAACCATGGTACTGCCTCAGCTTGTTTGGAGACAGAAAGTTATTTTGACTTACAGGTTCAGTTCCTGTTGACTCAAAAGGGAGGAAGAAAATGCAGAAACTGAGAATGAAAACATTTCTTATTCCAGAAGTTACTAACAGAAAAATGCCATTGAGGAACGGATGGCGTTTGTTCACAAACATTTAAAAATATTTTTTTCCCAGCTGAGGTTTAGCTCTGCATGTATTTTCTAGCAGAGACTGCCATGAAGACAAGTGAACCTAGATGTGGTCTTTGCTTCAGCAGTTGTATGAGGCAGCTTTCTTCTTGCCTGAGATCTCAGAATGGGGCCAGAGTGGGGTTTTTGTGTCATTCCTGTCCTCATCAAGGCATCTGCAGAATATCTGCCATCAAAACGAAAGCAGCTCTTACTTCCTCACCCATTTGGCCAAACAGAGAATAATTCAGTTATGCTGGTAGGGATTTCTTTTTCCAGCAGACTGTGGTTTTCACAGTTCAACTTTATGGATTTTATATCTCCTCTGTCACAGATGTGTGTAAATTTGATGGGAAGTCAGAAGAGAAAAATGCTGCTCAGACACAATAAAAAAACCATCACTGGTCATGGTTGTGGCTTGGACCAGGGCTGATGTCTAGGAAGCAGGAACCTGTACAAGAAAGGCTGGCTAGTGGATTGGGTGCAAAGCAAGACCTCTATCCTCCCATCACCACATCATTTCAGCAGTTCAGTTCTGGATACCTTTCTGCTGAAGGTCATAGGAGCATGGGGCTAAGAAGGGCTGTCTGGGTCTCTGCCGTTAAGACATCATACCTTTCTGGTACCTGACAGTGGAAATCCCCCATCCTTCTGCTGCAGGAGTCCTCCATATGTGGATTTCAGTCTCATCCATGGATGTATCAGAAATGCTTCAAAGTGTGACTGCTCCATTCCTATCTCCTCAGCAGAAAAACTCATCTCCAGGGAGATGGGAATTTCATGTGTGATAATTTAGCTGTCTCCTATCAGACTTTGGGCATTGATTATCAAGTATAGCAAGTGCTCTCCCCCATGCTAGTGTGCTCACTGCTTTTCCACCCTCCAGTGCTGAGTTTGTTAAGGGATTTCAAGTCCTCATTCTGCACGTCCATGAACAAGGAAAATGAGGGCTTTTGACCAAGAAAGGCTTTTTAAGTAATAGATCACATCCTCTGTTGAAAATAGGCTTTTATGCCTGAAAAATGCATATTGTGGTGATCATCTTAAAAAGAAACAGCTCTGTTTTTCATCCTGGTTGCCAATGATTGTGCTTGAAATTCTAAATTATATGTTGGGGGGTCAGGGAGGGAGACGATGGACAGTCAAGACAGCTCCCTGATAAAATTGAGCAGTTGCCGGAGCAGTTGCCAAGACCAGTCCTATGAAAAGTGCCACAGACAAACCCTTCCCAGACCCTTCCCCATAAGCAGGAGACTCACTCCTCGGGTGAGGAGGGAGAGATCACAGGAGGGAAGGTCTGGGTATGAACGCAGCAGTAGCAGCAGCAGCAGCAGAGGAGCCTTGCATGATTGAGATGAGTCCTGGAAAAGCAGCCACATTTCAAATGATCTTCCAAGGCTCCCTCTTAGCAATTATTAAGAGATTTCCTATGAGTACAGGAGCTATCTGGGGATTTCTTTAGCAGCTGTTTATTTAGAAATCAGCCATGTCCTTTCTTAATCTGAATTCAGATGAAGCCAGCTATTAATGTTTCTGTTATTCTCATTAGAAAGTATTATTTTTAATTCCTTTGGAGTGAAGTGACCTATACAATGAATATAGGGTCATAACACAACCTTGACACTGAAATGTGAAGAACACAGCATTTTTTATTGCTCATATCAGCAAGGGATTCTTGCACTGCATGGTTATTGGTGCATTAATTTCAACGGTTGCAAGACTTTTGAAAGTTTTTCTTGCCATCTTTTTGTCTGTATTCTCATACTTGTTTACACCTATTTTGAGAAAAAAAATCTGCGAAAAACAAGTAGATGCTGCAGTGTCTAAGCCTATATAGGGGAGTTTGGATTGCATGACTGCAAATTTGGCTTATTAATGTGAACAGAAGGTAGCTGTAAATCTCTAGCAAAACTTATATTTGGGTGTCAGACCATCACAACTGCTAATTTGAATTGTATGATTCACTTTAAAATTGCTGAATCATAAATTGTTGAAATTTTTATAGCTTGTTCTCATTACTTTTCTAAGTGCAATAACTTAAGACCAGATCAGTAAACTGTGTAAGTACAAATATTCCCATGCCAACACAGAACATAACCTAGGCTGAACTCTATGAATTTAAATGAAAAATACGAGTGTTCTCTTCAAATACCACTACTGGATTGGCAAAGGTGAAGAGGATTGTGTTTCCTGATTATGATGAGATCCATCACGGTTGAAAAGTAGTTCTGATTTAGATATAATGACCACTGAAAATTGAGTCAACTTTCAAGCTTCCCACTCCTTTCTGAGTCTACATATTTCTCTGTGATGTTTGAGTCAAACTGCTCTTTCCTTCCCACCACTTTCCTCCACAGTCAAAATTCTGCAAGGCCAAATTTGCAACCGTGTAACTGCTATGAACCTCTGGTAATGAGCAACTTTGGCTGAGGATGGCTGTAGAGTAGAGCAAGACATATTTAGCTATTTATATGAGATAAGAAGCTGTAAGTCTGTTCCAACCCAGAGTCTGGATGGGCTGAGAAGGGGCCCTTTTGGCCATAAAGCATGTATTCTGTTGTAGAAAGAACTGAACAACTACCACACAGTAATGCCTCCGTGGAGAAATGTTCACATTGCAGAGCCCTGCTAATAAGGGCAAGAACTGAGCATAATCTGCTCTAAGGACCCTGTGCATGTGAAGCAAATAAAAACTCATTTGCAAGCTGTGGCTGTAGATGTGTATGTAAAGAGATACTGTGCATGTAAGATCTGTGCTCTGTGGTTGTGTTTCCTTTGGGACAAGGAAGAAGAATGATGACTCTTCATATCCACTGCACTTTGGTTAGGCTAATTACTAGGAACTACATGAATTTACGATGGATTTGCAATAAATAATTTATCCAACATACTGAAATCTAGTTTTATATTCACTTAGCGTGTTATATCTCTAAACAAATGAAGGACTTAACAACCATGTACAAATCTTTGAAGCTATATGTAGGTTTGGACCCCAACCCTGAATCTCAAGACCCTCCCAGGAGGCCAGTACCTGCTGAGCTAGGAGGTGAAATGTGTGCTGACAGGTCTGATCCCCCTGCTGTGAGTGTTAGGGCCACTTAAGCCTTCTCACCTCTGAAGCAGCTCAGTCTGGCCTGAGGCAAGAGTTATCAGAGATTTAACTCTCTGTGGTTGCTTTGTCCAGGCTGGGTGAGTCAATTGGCTTTAAAATACAGTGGTGTAAAGGGCCCCTTCTTCAAACCCAGTTTTTTTCCACTCCTAAGGAAACATGACCAGCATGAGAAATACTGTGTCCCCTCCTCATCGGGCAGGTTGAGGACAGGGGACTTGATCTTATAAGAAGTCAAATATGACAGCATCAAACTCTAAATCCAAGCTCAGTTGTGGATTGCAAAGGCAGACTGGACAGTCTCTGCTCCAGTGTGCATCTGGACAACATTTAATAGGCTCGTTGCCTTCATCAGCATTTTCTAAACAGATGCTTTAGGTACAGGCTTCATGGTGGCCTTTCAAAGCAGAAAAAATCCCTTATGAAATCATGATTTGTCACTGAATAAAGCTGAAAGCTGGGTGAAAGCCCAGTTTGTGGGAAGTTCATTTGATGAAGAGAGTAGAAGGGTGATGACTGCATGGGAAATCACTCCATGTCAGCAGTACATGGCTTGGTCACCCTTTGCCATTGGCGTTGGCATCTGCACTGCACTCCTCCCTCCTGGGGCCATTCGGACACTGTGAGTGATGTGGAGCCAGGCAAGGATTGGTCTTACCTCTAACCAGCTGGGCTTGTCTCTGCAACACTGCTAGGCATTCACAGAGGTTTTCTAAGCAGTGTTCATGACCACATGCTATCCTCAAATGTTGCCTCAAGGCTGCTACAGAAGCAAGAGCCATTGCATAGAGAAAAGTTTTCAGAATAAGAGCCATGGAGGTGGGCAGACTTCATTCAGAAAAGCGATAGGTGAAATATTCAAAAAGTGATAGATAAGATATTCAGTGCAACTAAGCTTGATGTCAGAAAAAATAACATTGCTTGGCTCTAAGGAAAGTCTGACGTGCAATGAAGTGGCAATTGCTCTGCCTCCAGGGGTCAGTCTGCAATTTGGGCAACAAATGGAAAAGACGCAGAATTGTCCTTTGAGCATGCAGGCTGACTTTATTGCTGCATCAAGAAACGTCATCTCTTTCAGATCCTGCCTCCCTCTTGTCCCAGTGTTGTGTGAAGCCAGGTCGGGAGGAAACAGCACCAGTTCTTCTCTGATAGCTGCTGCCAGGAGGAGGGAAGATGAGTAGACTAGAAAAGAGCAGGGCACATTTACAGCCCTCAGCCTGCCACAGCTCATGAACCTCTCCCTCTGGGACTTCTACAGTGTATGGGAGTGGGAACTCTCATGCAGTCTATGGTGAACCCAAACATCTCTTTCTGCCTAGAAAGTAAAGGAAGGCTGTTTGAGGTGGGTTGGCCTCTCCTCGTAGATTTTCCATGGGGTTCAAAGGTGATCTAGAATGTAGCATTTAACTGATGTACATGGCCTGCCCTTTTGAATTGGAATTAAAACGTTATTTCGGATCCGATTTAAAGTGTGATGAAAAAAAGAAAAAAAGAATCAGAGGCAATCTCTCTCACCCTCTTAATTTTCTCTATGCAGGTTGCACCATGCTAATGCTGACCCTGTCATTCTGCAGAGTGGGCAGAAAGCTGCCTGCCTGAATGGGGCAGCCGGCAGCATTCCTTCAGACCTCAGGATGAGGGGGGGGGTTGATCAGCCAAGGGAAAAAAATGTCAACATCTGTCTGTCACTGCACGGCCAATGGCCAATTATAATTTTTTTTCCTGCCTCCCTAAGCTGCAGTCAGACAAAGCCGCCGAGCTCCCGGCTTTGTTGCCTTTGCCATTTCCCACCACTGCTCCACCTCTGATATGCTAATAGCAAAACTGAACGGTTTTGTGCAGCTGAAAAGGATCTTTGGACTCATTCACTGGGTCAACAATCCCAACTGCTGCGCTGGGGCTCAGCCTGCTGCGGCAGAACCCGGTGCCAGAGTACTTTCCTCATTTTTGGGGAAAAAAAAAAAAAGTAGTGGAATTAACCATCTGGCGGTCTTGGTGCCCAGAAACTTAGCTGAACGAATTATGACACGATAACACGATATACTCCCCTCATTTATTTTCTGGACTGACAAGCAACAACCCGGACCATGCTTTCCAGCTTTAATTGCTGTCTCGCCAGATGCAGCCTATGAGCTGAGAAAGGACCATCTCCTCTCTGCTTCAGAGCACCACAGAGCAGCGAGGTGGTCACAGAAATACTGCTGTGTTTATACAGTTGGCTTTACATGCGTTAGAGCAAAAGTAACACTGACAAACAGCCTTTTGTTTAGAAAATAAACCCTCTCATACATGCAATGCTAGACACAGAAAGCAAACTTGATGACCTAATCCTACCTATTGTGTAGCAATAGTAATGCACTTAAGTCGTAAGCAGGAGAATAATTACAGAGTTGATTGAGTGATGAGTTTCCCATTCACTGATGTTGTGGAAGTGCCAGGGGAAATAGGCTGTAGCACCAGAGACAAGGTGCTCATAAGTCTGTGACAAATTGATTTTGAAGCATTTATCACTTATAATTAGTCACCTGAACTAAGTGTGAATGGTCTAAATGATATGTCACTCCTTTTACTGATGCTGTACCAATACCTTCATTGATTTATAAAAAAAGGAAGCGAGTTGGCAGGATGGTAAACTTTGAAACACTTTTACAAGCAAATTAAGATTTATAAGCACAGTAATATGCCATCATTATTCAAAACAACTATGAGATATACAACTGTGTGGGTTTTGGCTGCAAACACCCCGTGAAAACTGCTGGACATACAGTCCAATGATATGAGATAAAAGCTAAGGAATTTTAAAAGCTGAATAAGCAAAGCAGTCTGATGGTCCAACGACTTCCAGTTGACCCTGAGCAGAGACCTGGGTAAAGCTGGATGAATACTCCAGCCAAGAAAAAGATGACAGTTGTAAGTGTGTTTTATGAGACTACAACTGAATATAGTGTGCATGGTAAACAATGCTGCAATAAAGGCTGACCTTTGCACAACTTGCATTATCTTTTCTTCTTAAGACATGCTTGCAAGAAGTGAGAGAAAGGTAGATTGTCTGGACCCAGAACCAATTCACAGTGAAAACTCATTTATTCCCACACAGGAGAATTATCAAGATGAACATTTTCTTCTCATTTTTAAAGATGTGCATCTTTGTCAACTCTCCCTGTTCCGGCTGTGCTGGAAGGCCCTTAGACATCATCACCTGTGCCATAGTCTTGCAGCTCTTTCTCGTGTGTTTACACTGGCTTCCACCACTGTATACCCCCTGCAGAGTGTTCACCCAGACCCTGGAAAGTGCTGCTGGCGATGCCTTCTGCTGCTTTCCAGGGAAGGACTTTTATAAAAGGCATGCGCAGCATGAAGGAGGAAGCAGATGCAGGCTCGCTCTGCACAGTGCTCTCCAGTTCCTGGCATATGGTGGATGGTTAAAAAAAAGTGGGTCTGAATGGTGTGAAAATCTATTCATCCTGTATCATAGAGAATGAATTATTTCTTTCTGGTCATATGCTGCTTGTTGTCCTGGCTACACCCGCCCATGCTGTTATGAAGGAATGCTTTAGACTCACAAGGCTGTACAGATCAGAACAACACTCTGTGCTGACTTTCTGCATGACAGATATCAAAGATTTTCATTCAAACAATTTTTTGTCTGATTGTACTTGTAGCTTTAATGAAAGAAGCCCAAGCCACATTTATGACTATAAGAGGACAGAAAATCCAGCACGACATGGGTAAGTATGTTGCCCCAGTAGCATGTCGCTGCTTGTGTTGGAAAATTTTATCTGTGGTCTGACATTTTCTGTCTTTAGACTCTATCTGCTGGCTTTTGCTACACTGGGGCCTGGGTTCACCGCCCCTGTTGCTCATCTATCCCATAACTTCTCCTCTGGTCCCCAAGGCCATGAAGCAGCTGCCCATGTTCAGGGTATGTGGAATGGCCCAGTGTCCTTCTGGGCATGCATGAGCTCCCATGAGGCAGGCAGGGCTCAGGAAAGGGCTTCTATCCTCCTTAGTCCTTTCTCATTCCCTGTAAGTCTGTACCTGCTCAAATAATCTGCAAAGCTTTTTTTTTTTTTTTTTTTTTTTAATAAAATAAATAGACTCAATTTAATTAAATCTTTTTGGCACACCTCCAGGAATCACTTTTTGGATCCCTTCCCTGAAAATCCTTTAATTTTTGAGCAGCCGTTCTAAAGTTCAGGCACTGTACATTTGTAGTAAAGAAAGGTGGAAAACCACATTCAAATTAAGCTGAAATTAGGCTCAAATTTACCATTTGATTTTTTTTACTTTTGTTGGCTTGTTTGACTACTCTTGATACCTAAAACAGAGGAGGTATTTTAGAGTGTTGACAAGTCCTTACTATCTGCCTATTTCCCAAGGATTCAGGCATATTGCCTCATAAACCATGTACTACCTCAAAACGCGTAACTAAGATAAGCAGTTAATGATGTATAATAAATTTGTCCTCCAATACAATCAAAAAACAGGTGTTCCTTTTAAATATTATAAAAATTATAAGCATTTCTCTTTACTGAATGCCAGTGGTGGACAAACAGATTTGGAGCAAATCAGCACTCTCTATTATAGATTATTATTACAATAATTTCAAACCTATAAGCTTTCTTAGCCTTTTCTTCCCTAAAAAAAATTGGAGGGGGGAGTGCACGTGTTTATGTGTGTGTGTATGTAGAACTCTGCACCTTCATGATGCTGTGCTGTCTGCGGGTCTGGCTTCCCCAGCTGGAGAACAGCCATTCCTTTTTGTTGGACCTTGTACTTCTCAAGAAAGTTACCCCAGTCTTTCACTTGCAGGCAGATTCAGCCTCATCACCTGCACATCCACTTTGTTCATCTCTTAGGTCTTAACAGGCTCTGCGTGAGAAGATGTCCCTCCTCTGGGAGCTGGAAAAAAACATATAACTCCGTCTGGTTCCTTAAATAGGTGTGGATTACTTATGGTGTGAAGGAGAAGCCTGGGGGAAGGGGGAGACTGATCATCAGTCTTCTTCAGAAGCACCACCCAACAGGGAGATCCTGTTCCCATTTACATCCCACATTAACAGTACCTGTCTGTCTTTTTAACCCTCCCCGTCATTCACAGTGCAAATAGAGCTACCTCCCAAACAAAACAGAGTTTGTACTGTAAAAGGAGTGAAACCAGAAATTAATCTACATCATACATTTCCAGAGCTGAGCTTTCAGAAAAAGAAGCCACCTCACACAAATCAGCGACTGGGAGAGTTACACCCCTGGGTCAGGAGTAACCCTGCACATTGTAGTTTGTATGAATGATACATCCTCACAGACACTGAGAAGGCAATGCATTTGACAGTCCCCTCTGTGCTGCTCATACAACCTGCCTGTAAGGTGGTGAGAGCAGGTGCAGTCTTTCCTCCCAGGCATATTTCACACTGCTTTGTACACATCTGTTGGCCTACATTTCTGTAGTGGTGAATTAGACCTACCTGAGCAAATTTGGTACTGAACTTCTTTGTTGTAACAGAAAGTGTAGCCGATCCATCAGATCTTGCGAATATGCCTTTTTTTTTTTTTTTTTTGCTTAGCCTTTGGGATGTGGGGCACAATCTTATGCTGACCAGGGCCTGTTAGAATTCAGGCTGGCATGAGGCAAGGGGTGATGGCATAGAAGTGAAAAGCACAACTGCACCTCTCCTCCCATCCCTGAAACAAATCCGTAACAGTGCGAATCTTGCAGGAGGCGTGCTCATCAACAACATTATTTAATAACGTAGTGCCTGAAGGTGCCAATCAGGATACTAGACAATGACCAAACCTGTGGGAAGAAGAAACTATTGCCTGATGTGCAGAATGCTCTGAGCAGTGCCCAGACGCAAAATAGCCTTGCACATAACTGAAAAGGCTATTGTTTTTCACAGGCTGCTATTTTTGTGCTCATACAACAGTCACAGAGATATGTCTGACCCGTGAAAGGCCTACGTCCTCTGTTTTATTTGTAATTGTAATGTCTAATTACTATAGCCTCACACATAAACCCAAACAATTGTTCTTTCTCTCAATAGGTTTAGAAGACTAATAGGCATGGAACAGGATGCATACAGACATGTATGTATGCATATGTGAACACACATGTGTTCTTACGTATCTTTTTCCATCAAATGCATCACAAATATAGCCCAAATATGGAGCATCTGAAATAAAATAACAGGCCCATTGGCATAAAGTCATCTTAGATGACTATCTGCACCAGCAATAGGCTGAAAGCAAAAGAACAAATAAATACACAATCTACCCTCTTTTTTCTCCTACCTAATACAGACTGCAAGTGTATTTAAATTGTTCAACCTACTCTTGAAATTTGAAGCAGCAGCATACTTTTGATTGTGGTGTGAAATAAGGCATAACACTTCGAAATAAGAATGTGTAATGATTTCAGAAGCCTGCTTTCCCTTTTGTAGATTATACATAATACCAGGCTTTGTTCCAATTTCCATTTTAGTGAATACTGGGGAGGTGAGAGGAAATGTTTATTTTAGCAACTGGGCAATTCAAAATAATTTTTTTCTCAAATGCAGAGGCTCTGAGAAGGCTCTGCAGACACCAATTCAGCGTCAGAGCTGGGGATCTGCATGGGGTGCCTGGGGCCTTTGGTAGGGTTTGTCTGTGGGCGTAGGACAGTAAGAACTGTGTGGAGGAAGCCTTTGTCTCACATCTTTTGCAAGCTGTTTGATCTGAAGTGGTTGAAAAGGTCCAGGAAATCAGGTGACCAGGACAAAACTGTTCTTACAGGGCAGTTATCCTTCATTTTTCAATAGCTTGGTGCCATATCTAATGACATGTCATTCATTCTAGACCCAGTGAAAGTCTGTAAAGCTGTCTTTATTTATTTCAGAGGCTTTGGATTGGACCTGATATTCTAGAGACCTCAACTCAACATGACAAATCTGCAGTATGGCTTTTCAGGATACATTTATGCTGAAGCAACAAATATTCTGTGGTTCTTCAGGAATGGTCTATGGGTTTCAGATGCTGGGGGTAACAAGCCCTTCCCTTCAAACAGAGGCAGGTACACCAGTGCCTGAACTGGGTCATCATCTGTAGAAGACCTTGCAGTGCCTGTTTAGGAGGGAGTCCCTGCCAGCTGCCTGCTCTGCCTCTTTTTCAGAGACCACCACTGTCCAGGACTCAGTAGAAGGAAGTCTTTTTCCAGGGGATTTGGTGTCTGAGCTCAAATCACTGTTGAAGCTGCTGCACTATAATACTGGGTTTTGCCTGAGACACTGGTGTGTGTAGACCTCTGCCAGCCCTGCAGGAGAAGATAGGTAAAGGGTGTTGAATCACTAGAAGGCTGAGGACCAAAATCACCTTCAACTACTACATCATGATTCACATCCATTTTTCTGGAGACATGCTGTTCATCCCAGGCATGGTTCTATGAGGAATCTACCTTGCCCACAGTAGCTCCAATTTCCTGTGGTATATGCTTTGATTTCTCATAGTCATTGCAAAGCAACAAGGAATTAACATTACCTCTACTCTGCCCATTCCCTTCCTTTCATGCCAGTGGCTTTTCTAGTAGTAACTGCCACATGCCAGCATTCAAAGAAGAAATTGCTCACCTGGGCATGATGTGAAATTTCTCTCTCAAACATGTTTTTGCTATGTTTATCCCTACAAATTTCAGTTGGTAAAAGGGCAGATGGCCTGGATATATAAACTTCATTATACATAACAGAAGAGGGGCTGTAGCAGGTGAGAACACGCAGTGCTCATGCTATGGTAAGTAGCCTAGTGATGTCCTTAAATTAGCAAGAGGAAAGGTGTGGCTGGCTTGTACTGGGAAAGCAGAGCCAGCCCACAGGTTTAGGTGTAATTCCCACCATCAGGCACAGCATACAGTAACCTTACTTGATGATGTTTTATACCTGCTCTGATTCTTGTCTCTGAATAATGGAAGATGGTGCTGCCATAGCAGAAAGGACAACTTCTGCTATTAGCCCTATTGGCAATTTCTTTGTATCTATCTCTGAGTTATTTTCTCTTATTGAGCCCTTTTCTTTTCCTTTTATCTGAGTTGTTTGTGAAATATAAAGGAACAATACTTATATATTCTTTTCTCCATCATGATCACTCCCGTTGGAGGCTGTGTATGTGTATGTGTGCACCAGCATGTGTGTTGAGTTCAAGGACTGTTAAATGTCACGTAACCAAACCAGAGCATTTCAGTCACGTGGCACTGACAGGCTCTACTCATGCATACCACATGCCTTTCCTTAGCTCAAAACAGATGTTTCCCTTGACAGATCCCTCTCTGGATTCCTGAAAATAAAGTTGGGTAAAATTTTGCGGACTTTGTTTTGTTTGCTTTTTTTTTTTTTTTTAATGTTAAAAAGCTTCAGTATGTTCAGAAGCTGAATTGGAGACATGAAAGTCAGCAAGCAAATAGATGTTTTTGAGTTATTGATCTCTTTGCTCTCCAAAATAATTTATGGTAAATAGCTATTCTCAGGGCCATGGCTTTAATGAGAAACACTGCTGTGGCTGCATTTCCCTTTTCTATAATGCTGAGGCCCTGGAGCTGAATCCCACTTCAGACTGAGATTGTCATCCTTTCTCATGACTGTAATATTCCTGATGCTCAGCATTTTGTTGCAATGTTATTCAGACTGATGTTATAATAATAAAAAAATCATGTGTTTTGGCTTATCTAGCTGCATGTCAGACTTGATTTGAGCACTCTCATACAGACAGAAATGACTCTCATGAAACCATTACCTAGTACTCTTCTGATAGACCATGCTGCTGGGTGACCAAGATGGTCATTAAAGGAAGCAGTGTTTTTAAATCATTGACAGGAAAACTAGTTGAGAGACAGAATTGTCATCTATTTGCACTGTGTGTAATGCTATTTACACAGAAAAGGGAGGTTAGTCTTGACCAGGCATGCTGTACTGAAGATGGAAAAAACCAAATGATCAGCTAAAATGTTTGCATGCCTGGGGAAAAGACGTTTTCCAATAGAAGAAATTAGTTCTGCATCTGTAGCACATATTTCACTTTGCCTTAAAAAGAAACAGATACTGTTTTGAGTTATGTTTGCAGGATTATGTACATGTGTTTCATTTGTATGAGATTAATAACAGAAAGAATTGGGGTAAAATATGAAAGGGTTAAATATATTTCTGGCTGCCAATACTTATGCTTCTAGGTAATGTAGCAAAATTGCCTTTAGAGTTGCTCAGCATGTCTGTAAAATTCCTTCTTCTCCTGTTTAGAGATTTCCTTTGAAATGTAGCACCATGAAGGACTCATATCTCTGCTCTCAGTCAGTAGAAATACCATCTACAATAAAGGCCAGTCTCTTTTCATATGACTCATTGCTGTGATGACTCACATGGATTCACTTGCAGGATAGACCAGACATGTACAACTGAGCATACTTAAACCAGGAAACACAGAAGATCTGTGCTGTGATGTGCTTTGCTGCCTGACCTGTGACTGCAACAGGCTGGTTTCAGTGCTCAGCATCTGCAGGAGGTTGGGACTGGCCAAAGCTACAGTTTGACCAAATGTCCTCTGTTGTTTTCCTGAAATATGAATCTCAAAACCACCCAATGATGTTGCAAAATCATCTCTGGCTTTTCAGAAACCATAACTTTCATTTGATTAAGGCCTTTGAAAGTGTTACTCTCAAAGTAAATGAGCTCATACCCTAAAGTGTGAATCATCATGTGAATACTGATGATATCATAACTCCGCTTACCTTTGTTGATTTGGCTGTACAGAGTTACCAAGACCAGGATGAGAAGTCCAGCTGCATTCCTGGATAAATACAGGCATAATATACAAAGGAGGGTGCTGAAGATGTTATCCAACTTTAAAATAACCTTAATAAATTCAGTACACAAACACTCCTAGAAGGATCATATTCACAGCTAATAACTGCTGTTGCCAAGTTTTAAAAGTATTCCTCCTCCACATAAAACATCTGCAAAGGTGATGACCATGTTAGATACTTGGATTGATTTTATAAGAGGCAGTGCACGTGAGTCAGTCTGTTCTCATTACAGTTCAAACTTAAAATAGCTTGCTGTAAATAATCTTTCATGCATAACAAAAGCTCATGCAATTTCTGAAAATTAATTCATCACCCACACTGACATGCAAGAGGCTGAGATAGTTTCTGGTGCTGTCTGGTTTCCTGTGAGGGCATGTCCAGAGAAATTACTGAAGATGAACAATTTTGACATATCTGTTTATTTTCTTAGGGCCAAATTAATCACTTGTGCAAAATGTCCTATTTTATTCAAAATCAGCTGAGAATTTCTGAGCACAAAAGGTTAACTAAAAGTGTTACAGCAGGCCTGTGGGTTCCCTTTTTAAGAGGCAAAATCACTGGTCCATAAAGGTCATATTCCATGTCCCAGTCCTGCAGGCACAACATGGAATTTCTCCCTCACCCTCAGACCAGGGCGCAGCTGATGGACAAGGCTGTAAGGTGCTAGGACAAGCAACAGTAGCTCCCAATGTAGCAGGGGAAAACAACACTACTATTCCCTCTTTCCTGTTTTAAATGCAATTGTCTGTCATAGAAGTTAATTCCATCAGCCACAGGCTTTCAGAAAGGAATGGAGGATGTGATCTTTCAGCATCTCTGTGTTCCCAAAAACCCTGGAAAGAGCCTGCATCTGCTTTGCATTTTACAGATGTGAGGGGCATCAGCAAAGACATAGAAATCCCTGGAGATTTCCTGTTTCTGCAAGCATTAATGATTTGCCCCACAGTGCTGCAGCCCAGGTCTTCTCCAGATGAGTTTGCACAGCAAACAGACAAGACAGGCATGGGGATGGAAGGAGAATAAATGCAACCAAGGATATTTGGCAGGACTGAAGTGAAGGTGAGACCAGTGGGCAAATTCCATGCTTTAAGGTTTCCCTAGGGTAGTCTTATATGCAATTCCACTGATAGGGGCAGATACATGGGGGCAGAGAAGGCAACTGCAGCTCCTTTACCCTGCTCAGCCACTGCTTCTGCTTACATGCCAGCAGCACAGTGATGATGCCATGTGCTACCTTTCCATTGCTGGGACTGTCCATGGCCCCAACCGGTTACCAAAAGCAGGTAAACAGGCACGAATAAATAACCTCAAAGAGAAAAACCTGTCCAATTAGAAGGGGAGATGCAGGTAAGCCATGAGCTGCAGGCAGCCAGCATGGCAGCTTTAGCCACTTTTGTAGTTGTTTTCTCAATGGGGGGGAAAACAGATGTTAGAACTTACAGTGTCTGATTGCCAAATCTCAGGAAAAAGTACATGTTCCTTCACAGTTATTGTGCCTTTCTGGAGGAGTGTGAGGCATATTTACTTTATAGGGAGCATAAAAGCTGAGGAGGTGGCAGGCATGAGAAAATTATCTTTCTGAATGTGTAAGGAAGACACTTTTTTATTTGTAGAAAAAAATAAGAAATGCTATAGTAGGAAGAGCAGATACTAGGGCTGTGACAGAAAATGATCAGTCACATAGAGGGACCATAAATGGGATATGTAGACATGAAGGAGGTAGAAAGAAGTTTGCCCTTCTAGTGTCAGTGAATTAATGGTGCAGTAAATTTATGTCTTGCAGTCACCTTTCAGGGAGGAAATCAATTGCCAACAGCAGCAGCAACAACAAAGAGTCACGACAAACCCATCTAGAAGACCACAGTATGACTTTGGACTTAGCTGTGGCTGTGTTTCCACTGGGGGAGAGTGTTGGTGAAGAGATGCAGCAGTACTGTCACAGGATCTCTACCCGGAAGGCCCTTTCTAGAATTCACGATGGCGTTAATAAGCATGTTGTTGCTCTTTGATGAGATTTCATCTCTCAGCTGCCTATGGAGACCCAAGGAATGCCCCTGTGAAGGCTCAGAGCCAAGAAATCTGGCTGCTGGAAAAAGGCCTCCAGCTTCAGAAAATTAGTAGAAAAGGCTTTTCCTAGATCCTGAACCCATCATTGTGGTGCAGCTGACAGGCCCTGCCCCTGGAGAAGCCCAGGTTATGCCCCAGTGCCATGGTGTGCAAGTCTGTGCTTTGAGCGTGCTGTAGCTCAAGGGCAGGTTTTACCTGTGAGGAAGGGGAATGACTCTGGGGTCTCTCTGGACTGGGGGCAGGCAGGTCAAGGTCTTGTGACATCTTGTGACCGCCAGGATAGACAACAGGAGATACCTATTAAGACTGTCTTCCACATGATGAGCTTCTGGTTACTCTCCCCTTGCCATGGAACAATGCTCCACGTCCCTCTCTGGGGATTACCTGGAATTGAGCAAAACAAATGTAGCAATGTCTTAATGAATTTCAGGAGGCATGAAGCTGCAGCTTTGGTAAGTGAACAATCTCAGGCATCTCAATGGGAGTATTACTTCCTGAGTTTAGAGACAGAATTTTAAGTATAACCATGAACTACTTCATTTTTGATCACTTAAAAGATGCATCTGTCTCACTGCATAGCTTCTCTGGCTCCAAAAGAGCCCAAACCTTCTGTAGATTCCTTGTCATATTTGCCATTTGAAGCTCTCAGACCAAAAATAATATCTCCAGTACCACTGGCTACTAATGTTCAAGCATCTGAATTGCTCCCTGACTAGGAGGTGGCTTAGGAAGAGTCAGGCAATGTTTAGGAGCCATGTGCTGCAGTCAGAGGTGGCCCTTAGCGTCTGGAAGGCAGCCTTTTCCTCACCTGCATGGCAGCAGTACTGGAAGCTGGTGTTTGGTTTCCCAGCTGATGTCAACCAAGTGGAAAACAGTACTGGCAACACAGGAAGCAGTTTCTTACACCTGTTTGAGGCAGAACAGGCTACTGCTAGCCCAGATGCTTGGTGAGACAGGTGAGTGGAATGGGGTGGAAATCCATATCAGCAGCTTCAGCAGTGACTCCCAAGTACAACTCCGTGAGATGAAAACATCTGGAATCACGAAAAACTGAATGTACAAGTAAACAAACATAGATGTGGTTGTAGGTTGGATGAGTGTTATTTTCTTTGAAGAATATGGAAAATGTCAAATACAAAAATGGTGACTGACTTCAGAAACCTGAGTTTCATCTGGATATTTTGCTTCTTATCATAGACTCATAGAAGGATTTGGGCTGGAAGAGGCCTTAAAGATCATCTAGTTCTAATCCCTCTGCTATAAGCAGAGACATCTTTCACTAGACCAGATTGTTCAAAGCCCCACCTAACCTGGCCTTGAACACTTCCAGGTGTGGGCCATTCACAACTTCCTTGGGCAGTCTATGTCTTACCTCCCTCACAGTAAAGATTCTTCACATTCTTTTTTCTTTTACTCACTACTATTGTCTTCAACTATTGTTAAGGCACCTCTTGGGGTCTCCTTTGATAATAGTTTCTGCATCTCACAATAACAGCTCTTTCCCTTCTTCTGGAGTGGCCTCTGTTTCCTCTGGAATGGCCTTTCTGCCTTGCTGTATAGCTCTTCCTCACCAGCTGAGAGATCACACACACATGAACACACCCCCCTCCCAAATGCAATCCTGTGCACTGACCACTGCAATCCACCTGCCTGGTTCTGCTCTCTGTCACACTCTAAGGCTCCTAAAGAGAACACTTCACATTTGGTTGTCTGCAAATCAGATATCTGTATTTTTCTGAATAGGTTTTTCAGCAGGTGAGTTGGAATAGAAATAGACAGATTTGTCACTTAATGTACCTTATTCCAGAACCTCTTTCCACAAGTTATGTTCATAATGTCCTAGTGCATACACAAGAATATCTTAGTGTAAATGCATTGCATTGGTGGGACAATGTGTCAGGTCAGTGTACAGACTGAGATATAGCAGGAGCTCCAGTCAAACTGGTTTTCTAAGACTGTAGGTGAGGATGCCATGAAATGAAAAAAGCAGATTGAAGTGTTATCTAACTATGTGTGTTGAGTGGAGATGTAAGGGTGGATATTATTTTAATAGGCCTGTTATTTTGCTACAATTAATTAGTAGTGGTAGATAGAGTAGTGAAAATAGACAGCAGCTCTTTGGTGTTGGGATTCTATGCCCCTTCTCCGCCACTTAGAAGACTAGCTCTGAACTCCACTCAGTTAACAGCAAGGGACAAGCTTTATTGGAGAGGTTATAGCAAGTTTCTCTCATGCAATCCTTTTTCAGTGTCTTCATAAGCTCCTGTGTCTGATTTACAAGGAACAGCAAAGAGTCTGATTTGTCCAAGACTCTCATTTTGGTGTCTGTCTTTAGTTCAGGGGGAAACTTTTAACCCAGACCCTGTTCCAGTGAATCACTGCTGCACAGCTGTGGTACCTGCGTGATGTCTCACATCGGGCACACACGTTCAGCAGAGCTGCCTGAGTGGTACTGGTGCTTACTCTTCCCCAAGACATCCCCTCTGGGTCTGTTTCCCAAAATCCTGCAGTTTCTGGCAGGGTGCACAGTTCACTGAAATCATTGATGGCGGTATATTTTAATGCACACTTAAAATAAAGGTTATTTTCAAGTTCTCTGAATTAGGATTTAGGAATTCAGCCTCTCCCAAGTTCCTCATTAGAGATGCTGTGATTTTACCTCCAGTTGCAGACATATTGATTTACACTCAGAAGAGAAAAGGAAAATTGATTAGGAGTGGAATGACTGCAAAGAGCTGCACACAAGTGAGATCTGAAAGAGGGAGGCTGGAGGAAAGCTGTAGCCATTTTGAGACATGCAGGGTCTCTTTTCTCCTGATCTCAGTCTTGAAAAAAAATAAACATTGTTATTTTAATGAAGAGTTCTAGTGACCCTCCATTATAAGCCTCACAGCCTACACCACAGTTCTGAGAGCATGATGGCAAAGATCGATGACTGCTTGGACACACTGTGTGTTCAATTCCACTGGTGAGGCACCTGTCGTGTTATGTATTGATTTTTCTTTGGTTTGTCAAAGGCACAGTTTATGTATGGAAACTAATCCTCTGCTCCCTACAGGAAAAAGAACAAAGATCCTTTTTTTTCCAATGAGCTTTCAATGAAAATCCAAAGCACCTAATTAGGTAACTTCTTAGGTCCCTAACACTGCAGCCCAGGCAGCATAATTTCTTGCCTTGCACAACTGCTGAAGACTGTCTGTCTGTCTATGTGCCTGTGACCTTTTCATCAAAATAGGACATAGAGTGCATCTGTCTCCTGCCTGCTAACATCCTGGTTTCTCTTGCAAGAGCTTGTGATTTCTGGAGTGCTGGTGTACAAGCCACCCCTCTCTGACAGTTGCTAGCCTGAGCAGATAGACACATCAACTCTGAAAAATTACCAAGGCTTTGATCATTGTTTATGTAGCTAACACAGGAGATGTGGATATCTTGACAAAACCAACACAGATTTCCTTGTTTTGGTTTCCTCAGTGGGCCAGAGCTTTTCTCATGTTGAGAGCAAAGCCCTGTGCCATGCCCTAATTCTCCTTCCTTTGCTGCTGGACTTTTTTCTTTTTAAATTTCTTTTTTTCCTCTCTCCCTCATTCCAAAATGCTGAATTTCCATTCCAATCTTGTCAGGTGAATTCCTAATCAGCTTCATCATGTAAATTCCTAATCAACTTCATTGAGTGATCCTTCTGCCCAGCAATGCATTGCCTGACTTCAACCTATTTGTAGTTCAGAGCTGAAAAACTGCCTTTCTCCAAGACCTGGACATAGCTTTGTCCAAAGGTGTGTCACATAAATGGATGGTCATCAAAGTTTAATGACCTCATTAGTACTTGTTTACAGAGTGCAAAAGCAAGCACTTTCACTTTCTGTGAGATATAGATCAGAACAGAAGGAAAAGGGAAAGGAAGTGGCAAAGCACACTCGTTTTCAAGACAACTTGGCGGTCCCATCAGAGCATAGATGAACTGCCCTTGGCAGAGAACAGCAATACTGCTGAACATAGTTTTCTGCATTGCCACACCATTAGTCCTGTGAATATGTGTATACATCCCTGTAAATACACATTGTATATGTGTGTATATACACAGAGTATATCTGAGAGATCAGTGGGAATACACAAACCAATTAAGAATACATATCTCTCCAGTTTCAGACAACAGAATGACTGCAGGTCTTCTGAAAGCTGATGGATGTTTTATCTTTGTAAGGAGATCAGGGAGGGAGACTCTAAGAATGACTCCCACAGTGAGAATAAACTGTCCTTAGGCTCGACCATGAAACTTAAGCATCAAACCCTTTGTCATCATTATTAATTCTAGTTGTATATTTCTAGGCTAATGTAACACCTATTCTATTCGTGTGGAACAGAGTGGACTCCATCCTTGAGTGGCAGGTGGGGAATAACTGAAAGCTATGTCTGGTGCAATGTATGGCCTCGTGGAAAGCTCCTAAAGACCTTGGGGTTCACTGGGGAGGTTCATCTCACCTAACCTGAAGGAACTGAAACGTAGATGCCCTAAGATCTACCTAAGACTTAGTGACCTACCGGTCACTAAGGTCTCCTCTCTGATCAGAAAAGAGAAACAGGTAAAAGTCATGCTGCAAAAGTCATAACCAGAAAGAAGACTGTCTAGAGTAGAAGAAATGTATGAGTTCAGACACAGCATAACAGTGTAAAGGCAGAGAAAGTCCTAGGGGAGAGGAAAATATGCTATGTTTTTCTTTCACCATTAGTATTTCAGAAATGAATGTCTGAGAAAATAGGAGGAGAAAACTGAGAGTCATCACAGCTGTATGTAGTATAAGGAGCTGTATTTTGTTTAAGAGGAAAGCCATGAGAGAGTTTTGAGAGGTGGTGAGCTCAAAATACAAAGTAAAATGGTGCCTGCTGGCGGAACAGATGCAAATCTCTGGGACGTAAAGAGCAGGTCAGCATGGGGGCCAGTACTGTCAAGACTCACCACACAAAGTGAACAAAATGAGGCTAAACAGCATCCTTCTGGCATGGCACAAGCCACAGAAAGGCATCTGCTGCTCTCAGCTCCTCTGGCCACTTTTGAGAAGTCAAAAATTGTCAAATCCCATGCAAAGACAATGCAAGGCTTTCAACACATGGGAGAGACCCTTTAGCTGGTATCACTGTATTAAGAGTACTGAGGGAGGATATTGAGTGGTGAAGATCAATACATTGTGCTTACTCTGGATGAGAAGGGCTTGACTCATCATCATCCTCTTCCCTGGTTGGTACCCTACATTCCTGTTGCTGAGTCTCCTCAGGTGGCATCTGCCTCTTGCCCAGCAGAGTCTCCACAGACTTGCCAAAGAAACCCAATCCAAGTCACAAGCTCCTATGAAGATTTGGGACTCCTTGTTGTATCTGCATCTCTTGAAGGAAAAGTGCCATACTGAAAATGTAGTGACCTGATCCGGTCACACTTCTGTTGTGATGTCCATGGACTGCTCCTTCAAGTGGTCTTGGGGGGTAACTTGGGAAAGAAAATTGGTTTGCAATTACTCTGCACAGAACCACATCTCCAAAAGAAAATCCTCAGGGATCCACACCATGAAAAAAGGTTTGACATTACGGTCTTAGCTGCTATCCCAAAGGGAGAAAGAACAATCCATATCCCATAGGGTTTTCTCCAGTTGTCTTTGAATTGTTTTAGAGGAGAGGATCAAGATGTCTGTCTTTCTGTAAGGCAGGCTTTATTGTCTCCACAATTTAACAGGCTCATTTATACTCCTTAGTGTACAAAAGAAGAATACTACCTTCTGCAAAGAAAAAAACAAACTAAAACAAAATACTGAATATTTATAGGATGTGTCCTCCAGGGCTCAGTGCTGGGCCCAGTTCTGTTTAATATCTTTATTGATGATCTGGATGAGGGGATTGAGTGCACCATCAGCAAATTTGCAGATTACACCAAGTTGGAGGGCATGTTGATCTGCTGAAAGGCAGGAAGGCTCTCCAGAGGGACCTGGACAGGCTGGAGAGATTGTCTGATTCCAGTGGGATGAGGTTCAACAAGGCCAGGTGCCAGGTCCTCCACTTTGGCCACAGGCTGGGAACAGAGTGGCTGGAGAGCAGCCAGACAGAGAGGGACCTGGGAGTTTGAACTGACAGGAAGCTGAACATGAGCCAGCAGTGTGCCCAGGTGGCCAAGAAGGCCAATGGCATCCTGGCCTGTATCAGGAACAGTGTGACCAGCAGGAGCAGGGAAGTGATTCTTCTCCTGTACTCATAGCTAGTGAGGCCACACCTGGAGTACTGTGTCCAGTTCTGGGCCTCTCAGTTCAGGAAGGACACTGAGGGTCTGGAGCAGGTCCAGAGACAAGCAATGAGGCTGATGAAGGGACTCAAGCACAAGTCCTATGAGGAGAGGCTGAGGGAGCTGGGGTTGTTTAGCCTGGAGAAGTGGAGGCTCGGGGGAGACCCCATCACTCTCCACAACTACAGGAAAGTAAGTTGTAGCCAGGTGGGGGCTGGTCTTTTTTCCCAGGGAACCAGCAGTAGGACAAGAGGGCATGGTCTTAAACTGTGCCAGGGGAGGTTTGGGTTGGATATTAGGAAGAAATTTTTTACAGAGAGAGTAATCAGACATTGGAATGGGCTGCCCAGGGAGGTGGTGGATTTACTGTCCCTGGAGGTTTTTAAGCTGAGAATGGATGTGGCACTTAGTGCCATGATCTAGTAACCATGGCGGTATTGGATCAAGGGTTGGACTTGATGATCTCTGAGGTCTTTTCCAACCCGGTTGATTCAATGATTCTATGATTCTGTGGGTTGTACAGGAAATCAGACTAAATGGTCTGACATGGTTTTGCATCAGTGACCCTGAAAGTGATTTCTGAATGTGGCACTGGAGGGAGAAACCAAATGGTCTGTTAGAATGGACATTGAAATGTTTGAAGAAAACCAGCCCACCAGCTTTATCTCTAAATCCTTTGAGGTTCATGCTTCACCTATTACTTGCAGTATTAGTTACTTAACATATACATACATGACAAAGATATTCTTAAAAATGTGCACATGGGCACTTGCTCACCTTCCCCTGCATGACAGACAAAGGAGGCTCCCTAAATCAGCTCACATGCTATTTCTTTTCTAAATATAGATTTATTTTTTTTTGCCAGCAGTGAGAAAGAAGCTAGACAACAGCATCCCTTGTAAGAAACCTTAAACAGCTAAGCAGCTTGATTAATTACTTAGGGATTCCCTTGGGCTGTTACTAAGGTAACAGGAGCAGAAGTGCTTAAAGATGGCTGAGTATGCTGTATGTGTGCTGGGGGATATGCAGTGGCTTTTCAGCAGCACCCCGTATTGTGAGTTTTGTATAGTATTAATGTAGAAAATAAAAGGTGTGGGCATATGTAGTCACACAGAGCCTGCACAGCCCTATAAATCCTCAGCCACATCTGCTGAACACAGAAAAAAAATTTGCTTTAGCTTTTAGGCAGATGCAACAGGAAAGGAATTTGAAAGGCGCAGGGCACATATCTCTTCCTAGCTCTGCAAAACCTTCATTTTGCTGGCTGATTTAAAATATTTTCTCCTTCTCCCTTACCAGACAGCACTGACTCAAGTCTAGCTTCCAGCTCTCCAAGGCTCC
Organism: Pseudopipra pipra; assembly: GCF_036250125.1. Lineage (NCBI taxonomy): Eukaryota > Metazoa > Chordata > Aves > Passeriformes > Pipridae > Pseudopipra > Pseudopipra pipra. The sequence goes on along the minus strand of NC_087550.1, from coordinate 100,795,087 downwards.
TCTCCGAGACGGAGCCACCCACACTGCTGCCTGGCCCCCCTATAGTACCCACCACAACTTGCTTTGCCCAGCAGTGTGGCACAGTGCAACATCCCTGTGCTGAGCAATGGTGCTGCAATGGTGAAGCAATGCTTATGGCTTCATGCTCTGTAGCAGTAATGCATTTTCTAGTCAAAACTGGTGAGAGACAAAGCGAGAGGTGACTACGGTAAAGAATATGCCCCCTAGTAAGACACCATTGGCCTGTAGGTAATTTGAATGCATTTGATAATATGGGAGAGCAATCGTTTTGAGTGACATCCATGCTGGAATTTTATAAAATAATGCCCAAGTTTGTTAGCACAGGGCATGGGGGTAATTAGAAATTTTGACGTCTTATGCAGACAGAGAAACCACCTTCTCATCTGATCAGTTTGCATCCTTAGGAGAGGAGAAGAAGCATTCAAGACAAACCTAAGCAAACACATAGCTCACAAGACCAATTTGGGATAAAAGCTTGTTCTCAGTTTAATGAAAAACCTGTAGTAGTTTAAGTTCCTACATCACCCAGAGAGGTTATTTTTTTTCTCCTTCTGAGACATCCTCTTCTCCTCAGAGCTTTTGCATGTACCTCACTGCCCCCTCCCTGTCTCTCACGTCTGGCAAATATCTCTGCCCAGCTCTTCCAACTCAACTCTACAGCTGAGCCAACCCAACAGCTTGAAACAACTCATGCTGATTTAGTAATTTTTTATTCATAGACATTCGTTTGCTTTTTATCATGTTCCCAGCAGTGACCACAAAGAGAAACTCAAATTTCCAAGAGGAACCACTCAAAAACGTGACACTTGGAGGGCTTAATGCTGTGAGATGCTGAATACCCATAGCTGTCACTTGGCACTTCATGGGATGCTTATGGCTCAAGCTGTGCAAGAAATTATTTCTTCTGGTTTATAGACACTGCCCAAAAAATAACTGTGAAACATTCTGGAAGAACTGAAATAACTCCTGAGAACATCTTTAGGACAAATTGGGGAAAAAAATCAGTCTGAGCAAAACAATGTATGAAATAAAAGGCACCAGTGCGATTTGGACAGACTTTGGTATCTGTCAATGCTCTTTGAAAATGTAGTCACAACATTGCTTTGTGTTACTGCATCTGTGTTTTCCTCCCAAAACTGTTTCATTTAAATTGTTGTTGAGTTCTACATATCATCTGGCAACCTATGGCTACTGTTGCTCTGCTAAGCCATTGAATATGTTTAAACTGTCTGTTGGATGGTTCTGCTATCATATAGCTATTATATAGCTATATTCATATAGCTATATTCATATAGCTATCATATAGCTATATTCATATCATATAGCCCAGATAGGTCATTATAGCACAGTAAATAGAAAGTTCTTCATCTCCCTTTTCTATACCTTCATAAATTACCCACGTCAGGATATTTAGGAGATATGAGCCATATTAACAAGACATCATCACTACTATTTTGAAGCATCTATCCACACGTGTGTGGTAGGCAATCAAGATGGAGAGGTGTAACTGTCCTGCTTCCCACAGCAAGCATTTTTCTTTTATAGTCTGTAAAATTTGACAGGACAAAGCTCTGCAGGAAGGATAGAACAATGACAGGGTTTCATCTGTTCTTCCAACTCCACTTTCCCTCGGTGTGATTTTTTCCCCATTGAGCAATTCTTGCTCTAGTGATCTTCTTTCTTTCTCCTGAGAATTTGCAAAGGTATTTCAACAAATGAATCGCAGGGAACAGGCATTAGACGATTTTCAAATCTCTGGGGAAAATGAGGAAAGTGGGGTGTTCTCTGCAGAAGTCTCCTGTGCTGCAGAAGCACATTTCAGTCTAATCCAGCAGCACCACAGGCACTGGTGCCAGTCCTGCCTCCTGCTGCATCTTGGTCCAGATGTGTGACTCTTGCCAGGGGCAGCAGCATCCTAGAGGGTGCTGCCCTGCCGGAAGAGGTGAGCTGATCCCCTGCACTATGACTGCTGTTCCCACTGGGACTCTCCTAAAAAGAGAGTCTCTCCCTGCCCACTCATCTCACAACCTGCAGCTTGGCAAGAGGCTGCAAGGATATCTCTAGTCAGCTGAGTTCCCACAGGGAGATTGCCATGAAAACATGTTAAAAAACAACCCACAGTTTCTAGAACCTTCCTGTATTTACTTTCTTGAAAGGTAACTATACTGAGTTCTTGCCCTAAATTAATCAACTCCATGGCTAGAGAATCTGTAAAATGTATACAGTGTAAGCCAGGGAGACATATATCAGTGTAAGACATGATACAGGATGGCCAGGATGGGATACCTTGTGGGACAAGGTGAAACAGTCCCAACCTTCTGCTCTGCATCTTCCAGCTGAAGGATGCAGCCATTCACATGAAGGATGATTTCAGGCAACTTTCCTCAGGGTGTAATGGTTCCTATAGTGTAACAGTTCCCACTTTGCCAGCACATACCTGCAAAGCCAGTGAAGACCACCCAGCAGGTGCATCAATTCGCATTCATGTGAGTTAGCTCAAACTGTTGATGAAAGCAGACCAAACCATGAAATGGAGTATTTGAGCTACACTTGCAGCCAGGATATGTGTCCAGTACTGTTGATTCTTTTGTGGAGATGCTACCTTTACACAATAAGCAATAATAAGAAGTGTGAAATGTCAGACTTTTTGAGAGCCTCAACTATTTGCTCCTTGAACTTGAGTCAGATCCTTAAGATAAAGAGAGAAACACCCTCTTGGATGTATCCAAAAGAGTCCTTAAAGGAGTTTTGGGTTAAAAAAAATCTGCAAAAAACTCTCTACTTCAGCACCACAATGAAACTATGCGTGCAATTTTAAATTATAAGAAAATGAGGGAACATTGAGTTCATGTGGAATTGCAGTAATACCAGGATGAAAAGCTGTGATGACTTCTAACTGTTTAAGAAACAGATGTGGGAGTTTTTAGGCTTCATGTTTACAGCTCAGATTTGAGGTTTTTCAGAGCAACCTATGTAATTCTGGGTTCGTATGGGACAGAGAATGGGAACTGATAATGTTTTTTGTGTTGATGTAGCAGAAATAGAAAGTAAAAGCAAAATGACCTGCCCCTTGGCATTTATTCCTTTATTTACTTGCATTTACTTAAGGTTTATTTTTGTATTCTGTAAGCTAATTTCCTTGTGAATTGATAAATAACAACTTCCTGGGATTTTTTCATCCCTGTAAAATCTTGGCATGTTGTAATGATCTCCCAGCAAGCATAAGATATCCAGATAGACTTTCCCACCCTTCCCACCCTCCCCCAGAAAACTGCTTGGAAAAGAATAATGATAAAAGAAAATCCAATACTTGCTATGAAGCAAGAAGAGGTGGAATAGCTTTTCCTTTGACAGTTATCTTTTTGTGAATCATGAATACAGAGTTACCAGGCATCATAGGTCACTAAGAAACATGGAGAAAAATGAGCACATTATTAACTGGACTTTTGTTACTGAGCTGCTGGGGTAGATCTAGGCACATGCAGCTCCCTGGATACACTCTGATAGCCCATGGATGGAAAACAAATTAACAGAGGCAAGGAGCAGTGGAAAACCACCAGCAAGTTAAGTGAGAATCCATTTGTGATGCTGCTACTTAGTGCACTTCTACTATAAATGATTCTTTCTCCCACAACCCCCCTGTTCAGTTTTTATGCGTTTTTTTGGTCAATATGAAAATTAACATGTTTGAACTACCATGGTATAAAGGCACAGTGAAGACATTTATCACAATAAGATCAGCTCTATGCTCCTGCCCAAGGCCTACTTTGGCAAGTTTGCCTCATGCTAAAACTAAAATTACCTTGAGTTCACTGCATTTCTATCTCAGTATAGCTATATTAGTTAACTCATTAATGGCAAGGATAAACTTCTACACTGTGTTTTTCAGAAATCATTTAAAGTGAAAATCAAATTTATGGCTTTGGAACTGAAACTGGAAAGTCAATTTTTCAAGAGTAAGAAATACTGATTATTTACGAATGGTCAGTGCAGAATTGATCCATTACTGGTCACTTCTTTCTTGACTTATCTTTACATCCACATTTTATATCTTTATTTTGCCTATACTCAGCTGAATCAAAATGGAAAAGAATGAAAATTAACTCAGCAGAAGATATTTTCTACAGTCTTTCATCTATGGAAATGCTTTTAATTACTAGAAGAGTTTACTCTTAATGTAGGGGAATTATTGAGCTCTAGACAATCTTTCAACATTTCATCTGAGGCAGCACACTCACTTTAAAGTGCTGCGATGTTGTAAGCAGTTCAGACCCAGGTGTAAGCTCTGCTTTATTTTTCGAGCATCTGTCTCTGTAAAAACAGGAAGGTTGCAGGTGCAGATCCCAACCAGGATCATCAACATGCCAAAGCAGCATCACTGGGACACCGTAAAGACAGAAGATACATGGATTTTGACAAACTGTAGGATAACAAAACACAGGAGAGAGGAAAAGATGAGAGCATCCATCTGCATTTAGCAACAAGGATACCTGCTTCAGTGAAAAGATGTGGCCATGATGATAGGTTTTAGTTTAATTGAAGACAGCTGACATTCTCCTGAAAACTTTCAGAATAACATTACCTGTGCGAGGGGAGAGGAGGGGAGGGGAAATTAAATATTTTTTTCCATGCACATGATGGCTAATAACTGAATAACAGTCTAAGACAGTCTAAGAAAGGGCTTAAAAGGAAAAAAGGCAGTTCTGGGCATGTGAGCACGCATGATGAGGATTATTATTTTAATGGTGCCACAAGGCAGTTGGTCAAGCCTGGGGGAAAAAAAGTGAGATCCATGGAAACCTTGGATAACAAAAGATGTAAAATATGGTGATTGTGAATGCTAATGTGAATTTCTGAAGGCTGTTTGTGTGAAAAATGAAGATTCCCCTTTGTCGACAATGGGCAGTCATGGCATAGCTTACCCAGCCATGACAGGTAGCAGCTTCTGTGCTGTGTTAGCTTGTTGGAGAATTTGAAAAAGTTGGGTGTTATTGCAGGTGTGCTTAGGTATTCAGGGCTTCTTCAACAAGACTTCGTGGATGTTGCCTCAGTCTATGAAGAAAGCAGGGGAGAGGATCTACAGAGCTGTATATCCATGCATGCATCACCAAATGTGGGCAGCATCCATAGTTTATCCTCAGTGGGATGGCCACCAAGACCTTAGATTTTTAATTTGTGCCCATTCATCTTGATCAGTTAATAAATACTAATTATGCCTTACAAGCATAACAAGACTTACAGTTAAATAGCAGGGGTATGTTTGAATTGAGAGGGATACAGCAGCTGTCAGCAAGCAAAACATAGCTGCTGTAGCAGAAAAGCTAACTAATGAAACTCTGCATTAATATGATTCTTTTAGATTATTTGCCTCCTCCATCACATCCTGTTTATGTTTTAATCACTTTCTCTAGGCTCAGACTGACACTCCCTCTTGCTGTCTTACCACCAGATGGACTTCAATAAACTATTATTATATCTGGAAGCACTTTCCTAGCTCTTCATAGTTTTTTCTTGTAGTACTTACATGTGCGATGCAGAGATGTCAGCCTCCACAGTCATACTTATTGCTATAATTGAGCAGCATATTGTTGGTTGTTTGGCTGTTTTTTTTCTTTTTAAGGAATCTAAATTATCCCAGATATTAGCTTGTTTCCCTTGAAGTCACTATTTTCTCTGTTCACCCTACAATATTCTCATGTCCTGTTCCTTACTATGGGTGTGCAAAAAAGGGTAGGGAGTAGGATGTTAATGTTAATCTGCATTCTCTGAGTTGGCAAATTGGTGATATGAAACCAAATTCCTCTCCCTCTCCCCTCCCCTCCCCCCTCCCTTTCCCTTCCTTCCCTTCCCCTCCCCTCTTATTATCTCCCTCTCTTAAGACTTTTCCAGAAAGCATAGCCACGGTATATGGTCATTCCTCCTGAGTCCAATTTGGTCCAACAAGATGGAAACTGATTTGTGACTCAGAATTATTTTATGAGCTCTAGGAGCTGGCAGGGATGATTTAGCAGTTTCAAGAAAAGGAAAGAGGCCTTGCAGGGAAAGGAAATACTGCAACATTACTTGAACACCAGTGACAGTCCCCTAAAAGGCCTGCCGGGCCCCTTTGGCATATGATTGCCATCAGGGCATAATGAAAGGGCATTTCTGAAGGGTGGAAACGAACCCTGGTTGCTGGTTCCTGAGAAAACAGCTTCTGCCCCTCCTGAGAGCTATGGCACCCTTACTATTGAAAAAAACACAAATGTTCCCTCAAAGAGAGTTGAACAAATACAAGTGTTGAGATGATGTCATGGGTTTTTTGTGTGTTGACCAACTTTGCAGTTCAATGTCCTGTTCAGGAGCTTGAATAGCATTTGGTGAGTTTTCTGTGTAAATTAGCTCAGATTTGGAGGGCTTTCTAGCACTTGTATTTCATTCTGACCTAAATGCTGCTGGAGACACGCTACAGAGAACAGAAGAATTCAGGATAGAGTTCCATAATTACTATTGCTTTTGCCAGGTGAGATTTGGAAAACAATTCTAGAAGCTGAAAATCACCTTACAGATATTATGTTTGTGTGTCTGGTTGTGTTTCAGGAAAGCCAGGAGTAAGGCTAGTATGTAGTATTCAACAGTATGTTTTTCTCCCATGGGATGCCAGTTTCAGACATTTTTGTTTCCCCTTCACTCTAGGTCCCATCTCCACACTGCTGTTACTGCCTCCTCAGTCAGTCCCACCAACAGCAGTACCAGCACAACCAAAGGGGAAGCAAGACATCATAGTGGAGAGGCAGTAGGAAAGGAGAGAAGAAATCTTAATCTGTCTTTACTTCTGGAAAAAATGCATCAGAGAGCTATATCCTTGAGAATTCAGCAATGAAACATTACTGAAGTTTGTTGCTGAAGAGAGAGTTACCATTAAGTCTCCGACAGTATAGCTGTGGTTTTTTTACAGGCTGTCACTGGTAGTAAAAAGTAGTGGCAAGCTTTAATTTTTATTACTCAGATCTGCAGTGGTGGTCCTGAAACCACAAAGGCAGGTGGTTTGTTGAAGAGAATAGTAATTACAACAGCAGTAATTGAGCAGAGCACTTGACATTTGAAGAACTGGTTGGGCTCAGAGGGGGTGGTTAAAGGTTCACTCTTCACCTGCAGGATGGTTACAAGTCAAGTTCCACAGGGGTCTGAACTGGACCTACTTGTGTTGTTTGATACACTTAGCAGTGAGCTGGAGGATGTGAAGGAGTGCACTGTCAGCAAGTGTGGCAATGAAACCAAACTGGTGGGACCTGTCAATACATCTGAGGACAGTAGACATTCAGGGGGACCCAGACCAGCACTAATAATGGGCCAACAGGAGCCTTTTGATGTTCAGCCAGGATGGATGAAGAGTCCTGCACTTGGCATAGACTGAGTATGAGCTGCATTAGTATGAGCTAGGCCAGGGAGCAACTCTTCTGGATAAGGCCAAGTGTTCTGGTGGCTTTTAGGCCAAACATGATCCACGAGGGAGCTCTGGAAGTGGGACTGGAACACTTGCCGTGGGAGGAAAGGCTGGGAGAGCTTTGGGGGCACCTGATGTTTGTCTTACACACAGTCATTTTATTACTAAATATGTTCTTTACTAAACATGCTGCTAATTTTATTTTTATATTCTCCTTGGGTTTTAATTTTCTACCCTAATTTGGCCTTACAATTCGGTATCTATTTTATTATGCTAGAACTATTTGATTTGCTTTGTAATTCCACTACCTATATTATTTTGCAAGGACAATATTAGTTACAGATATTCTTCTGTCATGTATCTGTGAGGTACTTATTTATCATTAAAAAATACTACTCTGCCTCTTAAAACACAGTTTTGTAATGGTAACAGAATAATTCTTTGTAATGACTACTAACCACACATCTACAGCAAGAATATATGTAGTGACCTGCTCCAACAGCATAATGCAGCCACGAAAAATTTGTAACAGTATCAAATGACAACCAAAACTAGATATTTGAACATATTACTTTCACTGTAGAATGCTACTTGCTTTTTTCCTTTGGCATGCAAATTTGAAGGAAGCCTCTGCTAGGCGATGGCTGAGTGCCAAAATATGATATTTTTTCCTTATGCTTTCTGTTTCAGGTGTTTCCAGACTGCAATCTGCATGTGATTTCTTGCATTGTTTGCTTGTTCTAGTAATGTATTTTATAAGCACATAAATGGCCATTTCTGGAAATCTACAGTCTTGTGCCTCTTTTTTGATGTCCATTGTGCTCTGTAAGATTCCTACTCCGAATCCCTGCAGAGGGATTATGGGAGTAATCCAGAATCATTCAATATTACTTATATTCAGTGATAGCACAGTATATCAAGTTCAGGGAATTCACCACACATTCATACTATGTAAAAGTATTTATGGTGAATGAGAGGTGAAGTTATTTCTGGCAGGCAATTCAGACTTGTAGTACTATACCTAAATGTTCTCTGGAGGTTACAAACCCATGTTTAGCTGCATCCACACCTTCCCTTTCTTTATATTTACTCATTTTTTTCGCAAGAAATTCTGAGTGTAATTGAAGCAGTAAAAAAGGACTAGTGGCCCATAAAAACAGGTGGGTGGGATTCTTTTTATCCTAGAATTCCCACTAGGTGTCAAACTGGATTTTATAGAGGACTAATATGAGATAGGAGAAATCTCTCTCCAGATATCCCACAACTTCCTCTGAGTTTCAGATTGACACAAACAAGATCAGGAGCATTTTGCTTCATCTGCTTTTGCAGTGGTTTAAGAATGAAAATGCATGAAGAGATTAGTTGTTTTTAAAAGGTTTGTGCACTCTCAAAAACTGACTACTGAAGCTATTCTGAACACTGTCTTCTGTAATAGTGAACAAGGTGCAAGTTTCTTGAAATTTAGAGGGTTTAATATAAACAGATCACTTACATTTAGTTTTAAAAAACTTTATTATTGGAAGAAGCATTCTGCTTTGTTCCAGGACTGCTTATGACATATGACTCTTCAACAACATTCTGAGCTATTTATTTCTAATAAGGTCTGCCCTGAAGTTCCAAAAAATTCTTTCTGACAGGATTCTGGTCCTGTTGCCATTTTAATCCAAATCTTTTAATGGATAGTCCCCATGGGAGCATGAATGCAATACTTAAGATAGGAACATATTTAACCTTTGCAAAGAGCAAATGCTAATAGTGTTTTGTAATCTGCTGCTTGCCTAATCCAGTATCCATATCCTTTTATCTGATTCTACTTACTCTGTGAATTCTTCAAAGTCTTGGAAACATGTCCAGTGGAAGAGCTTCCTCTGGTTTCTATAGGTTTCATTAAGACTTAAATCTGCATATTTTGCTGTATAAAATGATTCTAAAATTGGTAGTGCTGGACTATATCTGTTTCTGGAATTCTACCTTGTAACTGTAAAGTGAGATCCATTTTCATATGCAGAATCACAAATTTACAGAATCATAGAACAGGTAAGGGTGGAAAAGATCACAGTGGGTCATGTAGTCCAACCTCCCTGCTCAAGCAGGATCGTCCTAGAGCACATAGAACAGAATTGTGTCCAGATGGTTCTTGAATGTTTGTGAAGGAGACTCCACAACCTCTCTGGGCAAGCTGTTCAGTGCTTGGTCACCCACACAGTAAAGTAGTTCTTCCTTATATTCAGGTGGAATTTCCTATGCATCAGTTTCTGCCCATTGCCTCTTGTCCTATTGCTTGGCATTGCCAAGAAGAGTTTGACTCCATCCTCTTGGCACCCTCCCTTTAGGTACTTATAGACAATGACAAGGTCCCGTCTCAGTCGTCTCTTCTTGAGTCTGAACAGGTCGAGATCCCTCTGCCTGTCCTTGTGAGAGAGATGTTCCAATCCCTTAATCATCTTCGTAGCTCTCCACTGGACCTGCTCCAGGAGCTCCATGTCTCTCTTGTACTGTGGAGCCCAGAACTGGGCACAGCACTCCCGATGCACCTTACCAGAGCTAAGTAGAAGGGCAGGATCACATCCCTCAAGCTGCACCCAGGATATCTTTGGCCTTCTTGGCCACAAGGACACACTGCTGGCTCATGGACAGCTTGTTGCCCACCTGGACTCCCCAAGTCCTTCTTCACAGAGCTGCTTTAAGCAGGTCAGCCCCCCAGCCTGTACTGGTGCATGGGATTATTCTTTCCAAGGTGAAGGACTCAGCTTTTGCCTTTGTTGAATTTCAGACAGTTCTTCTCTACCCTCTCCCCAAAGAGACTCAAACTACCTTTTGAGTTATTCTGGAGTGACAAAATATTTCTTTAATTTGGAAACGTGTATGACATTTATAAAGGAACTAAAATGAGTAGTCTGCTACTAGGCTGTGCTGCATTATTTTTAGTATACTACTTTTAAAAATAATACTTAAAAAACTGATAACATTGCCTTCTGGAGAAAGCATTGTTTTCATAGCCCATAAACAATGAGAATTCTTTGGACAGGCTGTCGATTTTCTCTGCTCCTGACAGCACCTACTCAGAGGGCACTGGAAAACACTGAATGTAAGCCAAGGAGTTCATAAGTGTTTTTTTTCCAATTCCTTGGCACAAGTGATTGATACCACGCTTGTAGTAAGAGGCTAATGAGTCTTTGCTTAACAATGAAAACTATCAAGGTGAGATGAAAGTCTGATGCAATTCATTCTGCTTGGAAGAGTACCTAATTTTTTGTGAAGTGCCTAACTGGAAAAGCAGATGCCTCATTTTGATCATGAATGGTGTCTTTAAGCAGTTGTGGCCTGTAAACCTTTGCAAAAGTTTCCTTGCCTTACCTGATAGGAAAAAATTCTGTGGGCTATGAAGTGAAAATGAAGCTTGAAGACGGTTTAGTAAGTGAGGTCATATGGCAGAAAGAACAGGTGATTTCACCTCTGTTCCTGTGATCAGAAAGTTCAGGTCTACAAAGGTCATCTTTGTTTGGTTGTCTGAAAGAGAGACTTCATTTTTAAGGAGTTCTCCACCTCAACAGATTTATTTTTCAGATTTCCTTTTTCGCCTCTCTTCCTAACCCTTATGTCATGTACTAAGGCACAGACAGCTCATACATTACTGTTTCCCCAAGTTAGTGCTGTTGCCCCCATTTGCTGCAAACTCTTTCGCTGCTGTTTCCAATTTTGACTCACAGGGTAATAGTAGCTGACTTTCTCACATGAAGATAGTGTTCCTTGACACTGGAGTTTCCAATATTTTGAATAAAACTGAGTGTTATAGACCCAGTTAAATGGTGTGTACTTTTCTTAGATGAGCTCAAACTCAGTGAGTTTTGGTGTGAGATTCATGGTCATATTAAAATATCTGTGTAAAATGCAGATCTGAAGCAAAACAATTAACAACCATTTTCAGTCTGATGATGATGAGTTCACACAGATTGACTTTTCCTTGACTGACAGTTCCTAGTTCACCTGAATGCCATTTACTTTCCTTCACTGAATCATGTATACAACTCCGTTTTAATGTTCACACCATCTCTGTCAGGTTTGCCCTTAACAGCAAGCTACTGCATTTTCTTTCCCTCCACACGTATTTTTTAGGTAATCAAACAAGAAATGGTTTAAGGTGAAATCAGCCTAACTTCTGAGAGAGAGCATTCTTTCAAAATCTAGATATTTTTGTATAAGTTAACTGAGACTAAGAGACATCAATAAATCTATTTAAACCACTGACCAAATGGATCTGTTTTTGGGCTTGCTAAAAAAAAAAAACACTTTCAGAGAAAATAATTGTCAGTGAAGTCTAGTATGTGGTTCTGTCTTGTTCAAAATACACATGTAGATAAATTATCTATCTGAAGAAATTTGTTAACAGATGTACTAAGTGAAAAAACCATCCAGTCTGAATTGCTAACAGACTAATTCTAGGCATCATGTGAAATATGACTAAGAGTCACTGTTTCCCCAGCAACACTCTTGTAAAGGACAGCAATAAATCATCATGGAGAGAAACAGACATTATTCTTATAGAAATTTCTGTGCATGCAAACAGTTTTGCCAAGGGCCTGGGTTGTGCTTTGGAAAATCTAAGGTCATTATAAATAATAAGTTAAACCAAAATTGCGTGCTAAAATTAGTGTGTGCTAGTGGAAGCACCTTTTAAAAAGTCCCTGGTATGTTTTATGTCCTCAAAATATTTGAAAACAAGAACAAAATGCTCAGGATAGACACTTTAGATATGCCTTCCAGGGAATAGCATTCCCTGAGGTGCTCTGTAAGGGCTCCTAATTCTCTGGCTTGCTTCAATTTTTTAACCAGTGGTTGCCATACATAAGCGTAAAATGCACCAGGCCCAGACAGCTCAGCTCTTTCTTGCTCCCCATGGGGACCGCATAGCCCAGCTCCCTGACCAGAGAGACAGATTTCTTTTTGCAGAGGTTCCTGAAACCACTTTGAATGCTATTTAGTAAAAATGTCCTTGATCATTTTCCAGAATGAATAGAAACATTATCTCAGGGAAATCCTCCCGTTTCATTCAGAAACTGTCTCTCTTCCAGTTGGCTATTACATGTCCTGTTTCTCCCACCCTGCAAAACATCTCCATGTCCTGGGATAATGGCAAGTCCAAGTTTACATGGGAAAGCCATACTGGGAAAGTAAGATGTGTATTTTTAGATATTACAAGTGAGATTAAGCAGTAAGAGACAGAGGGAAGCGTTAAAACTATGTGACCTCTCAAATCTCTGTGGACCAACTGTTTGGGAACCTTTGAGATGGCAAGATACACCACACTGTGAGCACATGTAACCGTGTTGTTGTTTCCCTTTAAATCCCTAGACTATTAATTCCTTTAAAAATGTCATTACAGAAAAGAAAAACAAAGCAATCCTTTCCAGAAATAGTAACGTTTCATTTTGTTTTGTTTTGTTTTTGGCAGAGGGGCATTTTTATCAATAATTTTTAAACAGTTTTTGTTGTTTTTTCATGGTGCCCTTGAGACTCCTATATGATTGGCAGGAATACTAAAATGTGCTAGTGTCAGAAAAGGAGCACTCTAGAAGCTGTTTCATGCCAGCATATATCAGGCAAAGTGTTTTCCCTGCTGGCAGTTTTGGTGAAAATTTTGCAGGTGGGTGATTTTGCTTGTCTTTTAGTTTGTGTATGGCTTTAACACAGATCATGCTGGCTGAAGTTTGGAAACAACAAATATTTTGAGAACCTTAGCTGAAAAGAAAGGATTTTCTTTTTCTCCATTGAGTTGAAAATACAAACTTGGCAGGCAGTAAAGGGTCGTCATGCTTGGTCATATCACTCAATCACTATTGAAACTGAAATGCCCTTTTTCATAGTTCATCCAAGAGTGTCACTGAGAAAGAGGGATCATAGTAGTGCAGACAATACAGAAGGGACAACATGAAAATAACATTTCCCAGCCCTCCTAACATTTTTCTTATGTCTTTTTTGGTTTTTGTGCATTCCAAAGATTAATAGGAATCACTTGATTTCTTCAAACTTATAGTTGAAATGCTGGGAATAAGGTGCCATATTTGTTAAGAATAGTTTTGATTCAAAACAAAAGTAAAGCCTGGTAAAAGTACCAAACTATCCAGATTCCATTATTATTATCTTAATTGCCCTTACATGGACACATTATATATTTCATCAAATTTAAATTTTGGACCATTTATGAATTAATTATTAATTAACCAGCCATCTTAAGAATGTGCAAAAAAATTCACTTAGTATCTGAAACTCAGTCTGAATAGGAATAATGATATCTAAAAAACAAATCCAGTCACCAGTCCTACAGTCAGTTCCTCACAAGAAAAAGCAGAAAATTTTTCATAGACTCACTGAAGTGTACTATACCCAAATACAAGGATTCCTTTATGTAAATTTTAACTCAAGACCAGAGCCATGAGGAAAATTATGAGTTGTCTTATTAACATTATTAATAAAAGCAATTGCAATTGAATTTACAGGATTAAAATGAAGAGCAGCTTTACTGCTCTTTACTGCTTTACTGTTGGAAATAAGCAAGTAAAAAGTGAAACATTCTTTTCATAACTTTTTGGAGTCTGTTGCTAGTATCCCCTGTTCCTACAAGGTCACCATTTTGATGGAGAAAGGAGATATCTGCAGTGGGAGTCATCACAATGACAACACTGAAAAAAAACTTTTGGTGTGCAGGCAGAGGAGAAATCTGTACAGAAAGCAAAGGGGACTATAGAATCTGGTAGAAGCTTTCCCCATAGCACTGACACCACATTCTCTTTCTTTTGCAAACAAATAATTTGTCTCCTCCCTGTTCCTACCAGTCCTTGTACAGTCTAAATGACACACAGGGCATATTGTTGAGGCTGCTTCCCTTATCTGACATAGTAGCAAATGATATGCAACATAATTTACAGGAAACTCCTATGTCACTTTATTTTTTGCTTTTTTTCAGCCTAATGCAGTAGAAAAAGACAAAGCCACAGTTTCTCTCCACATTTTGATTTTCTGCTTATTATTCCCTTTTCCAATTCCTTGTTCGCTTTTTTTTTAAAGAAATACATTCAAAATAATTGCATGCATTTAATCTAGACATAGCTAACAGTGAGATGAGGCAGTAGTATATATTGTTGAATAAGTGGAATAGGAAAACTAGTTCCTTTGATTTAAAGTTTTTGATATTTCAAGTTAAATTATTAGAAAAGTTATTTCTTGCAAGTGACGTCACTAGAGCCACTCTTACATGGCTTCCCTTAACTACCACTGGCTTCTGAAGAAGTTCTGTGTTTTCAGTTTTTCACTACTGACTATTTTACTCATAGATGTAGAGGGAGTCACCCTGCAATTATTAGATTTGAGCTAATCTACAGGACCTAGCTGCAGACCTGACTGTAAAGTAGGAGATCATACAATGACATCAGTGTATCCAAACTCAGATAATTGGACTATATACTTAAAATTATATTCAATCATATATATAATATTGGATGATATCTCAAAATATGTGAAAACATATATCTGTTTTACACAAAACTCTCTATTTTGCTATGCCTGGCAGGCCAAACGAGCCTACCCATAGCAATCCCATGCCCACACACCAAGGATGGGCTGAGGTGCGGAGTAAACTCAGACAGACTGATCCTCCAGCCTGATCCCTGTTCCCTGATCTAGCCCACTGTTTGCTCCCTAGTTGACCCACTGCCTGGGCTGTGGAGTCCAGGGGTGTGCTCCACTGAAGGTGGAGCATTTCTGCTTCAGGTTCCTCACTTTGTGATATCAGCTTGTCCTTAGAATGAATCAGCATGATTTTTTAGTGATAAGTTATAACAATATAGCTGAATCTTTCCCTGGAGAGGAACCAATATCATGCTTCATGTAAGAACTCTTATAATGTATGAAACTGTTATATCTTTGTCTGTTTTGAAGGACTTTGTCCTTGGTGATGTTACTAGTATGTTGCTTTATTACCAGTGCCAGAACATCCATATATATGATCAAAACTAAGTCTTGTGGACCAGCTCTTACTTTACATTTTATTCTTAACCTCTTAAATAGTTCTATCATGTTTCTCAATTCAATTTATATCATTGATGATTTTCTGCATATTAATTTGTTTTTCTTGGTGGTATGGAAGGAATTTTGCTTCCATAAAGACCATGCAGTTTTTCAAAACGAAGCGAAGTGTTGCCTGTCTTTTCTTGAGAGATTGTGCCATCTATCAAATACAATTGTTTTGCTAGTACAAAAAGAAACGTACTACACAAAACAATTTAACATATTTTGCAGATACTGTACTGCTATATACCTCCAATTGTTGCTACCCAGCACAAGACACCAGGAAAAACAGGCAGATGAAAACAACCCAGCCATACCTGGAGCGCCTTTGAGAAAATTGAGAAGACGCTGACCATCGTCAGTGCAGAGTGCAAAGTGCAGAGGCTGTGCTGATTTGGGGACCCAGCCTACAAGTACATGCTGTACATGGAAGCATGCCCAGACACACAGTGTGGAGCTAACAGGTTTCACAGAACACAGTGAGGTCTGAATGCGCAGAGACATCCGTGAGGAGAACGGCACGGGTACACATGTCCCAGTGTAGTCTGTGCTGACAAACATACCCCAACTACAGCACCACATTTAGTACCTTATCTAGTTAAAATCAGTCTAGGTCAGAGATTGTGTGCTTTCCTGCCTCTTGTTTGAATCCTAGGACTCATGAGGAAACAAGAATTATTCCAGGGTGATTTAAGCAGAACTTAACCCAACCTTTCCAAAATGCATGGGGCAGCAGCCATTTTAGATTCAACTTAGGGTTTTTTCTTCAAATAATTGCCAGTTCACATTTTTAAATCACTTAATTTTCCTGTGGTTATGTCAGTTTATGCCACTGAAAATCTCATCTGATAACATAATTGGAAACATGGGATAAAATGCTAATCTGCAAGAACATCATAGTCTCTTCACAGATGTTTCCATAGTAACATAGCCATCATGATACAGCCATGGTGAATGGTGTTTTAAGGTGATTTATTTCCTCTCTTGTGATTTTTAAAAATGAAAGTATATGGATGGAGACAGTATAGAAATAATACTAATTGATCCACAAGTACAGGGAAGGATTTTGCAAAGTGAACATGATTACATGTCTAAGGGGAATGTATAGACATGTTATGAAAAAGAAGTGGGAATATGATCTCCTTCTAATATACATTTGTCTTAGATTAAAAAACCTTGGCAATATTTATGTAGATGTATAAAAGTCTCCACCAAAAGCACTATATATTCTTTACAAGTATTAATTTTCTCACTGACCAGAATAGTATATTAAAGTGCTAAATCAACTGCCTCTGCATCATCTGTCACAACCAGAGCCAATCTCCTGACTTAATCAACCTAAGGCAGTGAACATCCCTACATAAGCCCGTTCCCCAGTCTGTCTCCCAAATGTCCAAGTCCTTGAGCAGTAGGACTAATGATGCCTGGTTTTCTTAAGCTTTGTGTCTCAGGTATCCAATGCACTGCAATTTCTAAACAAAGCATTTTTGACATTTATGGCAGTCATATTAGCTCTCCTGTATGAATTCTCTGCCATTTAATACAAGTTGGGCTCATTCATCTCCCAGTACAAAAACTGACAGAGTCCATCTTTCACACCTTTTTTTTGAAACTTTTAGAAATTTAATGTATTTTAGATCAGTATCCTATCAAACTCCATCCCACAAAACATGGCTGAAACTGATGGGCTAAAAAGTTATGGGCTGAAGTACGACTGGGCAGGTGTGTACACTTGCGGTGAAGAAATATCCTTCTTCCTTATGAAAAAAGGTAAATGAATGTCACAATGTATCTGAAAAATTAGAATCTGAAACTTTTGTAGATTAATCATCTCATCTGTAAGGTCTTTCATCAGTTGTGTGGTGTCCTGTCCCAGATCTGACATGGACTACAGGAGCACAGGTGTGGTAGGATGACAGCCACTGTGGCTTGGAAAATGATGAGAGCTGGAGGTGGTGAGTAGGAGAGGAGAAACCACCTCTGAAGAGGGGAACTGATCCCTAGAGGAATGTCCCACCTAAATAGCTATTCAGATTTGCCAGAAGAAGTTATTTCTCTACCTGCAGAAAAAAATTGCTGCCTTGTATGAATATTTCCTAGGGTAGAGTGATTTTAGGGACTTTCCCCAACAACAAATGATTTGTGAGGCACTTACTGTAACAGCTATGCCAATTAAAAATGCCTGTGAATAAAGTAGGCATTATCAACAGCCACGTGTTGATGTACAGATACCTAAACCTTCTAAGACTGAATGTATTTCATTCAGATTTGTGGAGTCTCTTCAGTTTTACCGACTGCTGGAACTTCACCTGAGTGTTTACTGAAGCCTTGACTGCTCCTTTCTAATCAGCTCTCTGTACTTCCCCAGAGGAAAATCCAGGAGAAATTGCTGGTCTCCAAAACCCTTGCCTGCTCCTCTCCTCACACAAGGCTCTGCCTCCTCTGTGAGGAAGAGCAGTGCCCTGTAAGGACCCCCTGGCTGGCCCTCGAGGTGCTGCAGGGCATCTGGGGTCTTATGCCCCCCACAAGCCATGCCAAAGAGTTGGGTAATGTGGAACAAATCAAACCTGCCAGCACAGGATTCATCATGCTTAACCAGTGATTACTCTGAGGTTCTACCAGCTACTAGGGTGATCTGGGAAGCTGCACAGCCCAAAGCACAGAGGATGTGCAGCCGCCTCACAGATCAGGCTTTCAGGCTTTAAAAATGACCCAGTTCCCAGATCTGTTGCAAGTAAACAATAGCCTCACTGCTAACCTATCATCACTGAGATGGACAGATTTTTCCCCTGAGCTCATGGGTTATTGTTTAACTCTAAGAGCATCAGAGGCAGGGAGTGAATGTGATGCTGGACAGTGCTCTGTCTCAGACATATGCTCTCAGCATCACAGCTGGATTTGATGTTAGGATATGGCATAGCGCACCCTTCCCGTCTCTGTGAATTTAAAATCTTGTGCAGACTTACTGTCAAACACCAAATTCTACTCAGTTTTATGATGGCTTTACATTTAGCCCATATTTGCAAAGAAATCCAGATTTGGGACCAAACTGAAAGTCAGATGTGCAGGTTGCAACACCCCATTAGCCTGGAGAGACACTGGGTTGGAACAAAGAGATGCCTAACCTCCCATGGGTGGCCCTGAAGGGACAGCAGCAGCCCTCCAATAGACAACACCCCCCCCAACAGCAAAATTTGCCCACATGAACAGACTGAGGGTGTCTTCCAGACCTGCTCTGGAGTAAGGCAAAGTTGGGCGGGTGGTGGCATCATAAACTAGCCTCAAAATCAAGACACACTATAAATCCAGGCTTGTAGCTCTTGCCCACAGCAGAGATTAGGTGCCAGCTGCAGAATCTGAAGCCCTGTTAAAACTTCCCTGTTTGGTCTAACAATCCTACATTACAGTTTTTGTTGAACCCTTGAGTAACCTGCACCAAAGAAGCACTTTCCTCAAAAGCATAAAAAGAAAATAATATTGCAAGTACAAAATGGAAAAAAGTTCAATATGTAAAGGTGTCTCTGTGACTGAAATTTTTATGCCTGAACTTTAAGAGACCATAAATCAAATAATATTGTCTACTGTCTTTAGGCATTTTTAGAGAGAACTCCCAATATTTATTTAGTAGTGTCATTCATTGACCATGTTTATTGTTTTGGTTTTGGTTTTTGTTCAAGTAGAACCTCACAACAAATTTTAGAATGTGTAATTTTAATGTTTATGGCTGCCAGCTGGATGACAGAATAGACAATATTATTACGGATTATAGGATCAATAATCCATGTGCTAAGAAGGATTTATGTAAGAGACCATAACAGCTTAAGCTTCAATAAATAACAAGCAACAGAGGATAGAAATAACAGACATTCTCTAATTAAAAAGAACAACATTTTTCTATACCAGAAAGGAAAATAATACATGTAATATTAAAATCAAAATGCATTTTTAAAAAGGTAAATAAAATGCATACTACTGCTTTGTAGGAGGTTTAAGTATGTATTTGCATGAATTGAAATATGTTTTGAGGCCTGAAAGATGAGAACAAAGGGAGCTTTTCTTGTCTCTGCCCATTTTATCAGCTTCAATGATAAAAAAGAATTTTTTCTTTTTCCCTGTTTGAAGCTCAAGTCACAATCCCTAAGGGAATTTATGAGGCAGTGGAGGAGGTGAAAATAACCTCTACATTTGAATACTACAAATACTACAAAAGCCAAGACATCACAAAGTATATTGGAGCTGATATTTCATTCAGGGTTTGGTTTTTTTTATTTCCCCCACATTCCTTTTTATGTGCAGTAGTGCATTTCCTCTTTTGCAGAGGGAGCATCAGTCTAAACACTGAACATCCTGGCTTTCATGGTTTATAAAAAGAAGTAAATGTGATCAAAACATTTTTTTTTTTTCCTCAGAGCTATAGCAGTATCTTTGATTTCCTTAATTACACCCATCACTCTGGAAAGGTCATAGTCTAATTGTGGTTACTATTCTGGGAGCAGAAGGAATAATTCTGAGGTTCTTTCACCTGCTTTCACAATCCAGCAAGGCTTCCTTCTTTCCTTTACAGGAACAGCTACATCCTCCAGAGATTTGACCAACATGTGACTAGTCAGTCAACAGGAAATTATTTACAGTTTGATTTTTAATTACTTGTGATAATATGAATGCCTTAAAAATTGTATTCCAAGGGCAAACCTCCCACACACTGAGTAAATTCAGGTCATTTAACACTGTGTTGCCACTTACTTCTTATTTACAAGCAAACTAACCAAGTCGGGTTAAATGTCTCTGGTTTTTTTTGGTTTCCTTTCCCGTTCTGTGGGTATAGGAAGTGCTGAGCATGACTCAAAACAAAATGACAGCAGATGACATTTTGCAGATGAGTTGCCCATACCTCAAGGACCCCCAGTGACCCACAGGCTGAGACACTGACATCCACACAGTATATCCCAATACTGTCCTCGGGATCCAGAGGGCCGCAGGCCGCAAGTTGCTAACCCTTTTGGCCTTAATCCAGCAACACATTTAAGCATATGTTTACCATTAAACACCTGAGTTGCCCTGTGGGCTTCAGCTGGATTATGCATGTCAGAGTGCTCTGCTGGATGACAGCCAGAGCACTCAGCACCGTGCTCTGGTTTCAAGGGGGAAGAGTATGGAGAAAGTTCATCTGCTTGGCGGTGACTAACTAAAGCTATAGATCTTTCTAATTGCTGGTGTGATATATTGCCTCCTGAAGACAATGGAAGTATCCCTTTGACCTTAATGTGATATCACAAGGCTCCACACGATTATCTAGCTAAATCTGTGACTTTTCTGGCTTTTCCTGTGAAATGACATTGTTGGCTGATATAAATCTGGATCCATTCCACCATTTCACTAGTTTACCCCATCCCCTCCTTTCCAATGGATAATGGATTGTACCAAGAGATGCCCTCTTTATAGGCTTGACATCATTATAATAAACTGACTTGTCAAGGTGATTTCTTTTCCTGTTTTAGTTTCCTCGGTTCCTCTGAAACAATACGTCCAGCTTTGAACAGCACTGTGTTTGTAAATACCCTTTCAGAGGGTTGTTATGAGTAGTTTGTAGTTCAGTAGGATACTTCATGCATCCGGTTTTCTTCTCAGGATATGACCACTAGTGCAATTCACTCCCTGTTGATTATGTCATTGTTTCAGACAGCTGGCAATTAGGAAAAAGTTGGAAACCCTTGTGATTCTTCCCACTTGGACAGTTCTGATTTGGGTGATAATTTTGGGGATGGGAATATCTTCAGGAATTCTTCTGTTGTGAATGCATGTTGTCTTCCACTCATCTTCTGCCTGGAGGATTGAATTATCACCTTTCTTCTTTTACACTGAAGGGTGAGGGGTCAGTTGCCACTCTTTGGTTTCAAAGCAAAAGTAGAGATTTCTCCTCAGATGCTCATATCAGCAAGGTACACCTGCAGGACTCCAGAAGACACTTGCTGGCTCCCAGATGCTGATGCTGCCTCCCAGGTGTGTTGGCAGCCCATCTGGCAGCCTTTGTCACTCCAGAAAACCAAGTGTTGTTCCCTTGGCTTCTCCCCTGTGAAATGCATATGCCTGCGGTTTGCTATGGGCAGCAGAGCAGGTATTTTGAGGAGCAATGGCCACATCAAAGGCTCTGCTGGCAGCTGAGCTGAGGCAACTCCACTGCTTGTGGAATCCTGTACCATGGGAAGGAGCTTTGTGGCTTCCCTGGAGCAATCTTTACCCCTGGAGTGAGGAGGCTGCAGCCTCACCTCTCTCAGGAAATCCCTGCAGTCCCCAACTTCCAGGAGTGAAGATGGCTGTATTTTGGCATGTACCAGACTTCTGGGCTTCTCAGTCCTGGCCAACCCTGGTGCCTGGAGGAGTGCAGTCCTACTAGCCCAGCCTCCTCCTACCCTGTGTCCCACTGATGGGCCACCCACGGCAGCTCCTCCATGCTGTGCTGGGATGGACCCTCAGGGACAGCACTTTTGATGCCTGGCATTTTTCCCATAAAACACATCCCAAAAACATGGGACAAGGTTAGATGCTTAAGCACATGAGTGTAATTCCCAGCACCAAAAGGGAGCTCACAAAAGCAAATGCGAATGAAATGTGCAAATGCTCTTTTTCCCTAGAGTAGTCACCGGGGCTTCATACTCCTTTGAGTTCTCACTATAGCTTCTCTCTTTTCCTTTAGCAATCTGAAAAAGAAAGTTATCAAGCCTGTCCTGCAAACTGTGTTCAACCTAATGGAATGTTTATTCTGTTACAATTAATTTTAAGAACATCAGGATTTTAGCTCATATTGATATTTCTGGAAAAAAAATTAATTTCATTCAAAAAACTGACATGAGTTGTTCTGGTACTCCACTCTTTCTCTTTAAGTATTTTTTTTGGTAACAACACTGTTTTTTGTATTAAGGCTAAATTGTTCACAGCAATTTTAGTCCTCTGAAAGGTATTTTCGTCAAGTGTAATTGTCTCTCAAGCATTTTTACCTGCCTTTACTCACTTCAGAATACAATGCCTCCAATTTGTTAAATGAATGGAAAAGAACGGCCAGACCATGTCAGAACAATAGTGCAGGTGACCCTGTGCTCTGTACAGCGAAGCCTGTACCTTGGCCTGGTACAAGGAGTTCCCTAACATTCCCAGAAATGCTTAAGAATGGGAGTAGGAAATGTGAGTCATTCTGGGTTGCTCCATCCCCTCTCCTGGTGCAGTGTCTGGCAGCCACTGCCTCGGGGCCTTGCCGAGCTGAGCCAGGCTGCAAGGTTTAATAACCATCCTTGGTGCAGTCCTCATATAACCCTCCTCACATCCAGTTGGGCTTTGGCCTTGGCAGCATCCTGTAACAAGAAGTTCCATGGTTTAATTTCCACTGTGTGAAAGAGGATTTCCTCTATTTATTTTCTTATTGCTACCTGCTAATTATAAAGGGTGCTCTTAGTTTTGTGGTGAGGCAGGAGGGGGCAACTATTCCCCATTCACCTTCTCTGGATCTTTTAGAATTTATACACCTTAGTCATCCCCCCTTTCCAGCCTCAGCAATCCCAGCCTGTTTAGTATGTTCTAGCACCATTGCCTTCCCATACACCTAAACACACATCTTACTCTCTGCACACTAGTTGTCCTGTGCTCAACCACGTCCTGCTGTGAGGGAAAGAAAAACCCAGTTTTGCTTTCTGCAATATCCTTCTTCCCTTGTCCTCATTTGGCAGGCAGTGATTCAAGAGACACACACCTAGAAGCTTTCCCAGGGACTGTTGGATGGACTGACTGGTCTCCCAGGGGAACTGAGTCCTTCTCTTTAAATAGCATGGTCTGCAAAGGCCTCACCAAGCAAAACCCCTGGAGGCTTTATCCCTTCCTATCCCAATGGCTTCTCAGTGGGAAACTTTCAGTCCCCAAAGCTTCCTCCTACCAGAAAGCATCCCAGCCAAGAAGGACATGCGAGGAGTACCAGGGGCTGTTCAGTGTACATGGCACATACCTGGTGACCTGGCTTCAGCCCAGCACCTGGGCAGGGAACGTTTTTTATTAGAAACTCTTTACTTTTTGTATTAGAAGCAAAGAATTGGTGTGTGACCTCAAGCAAATTCGCTCATGAGTTGGGTCTTGCCAGGCAGGCTATCACCCCCAAAAATCCTGTCTGTTGGCCAAAGGGTTTCATAGCTTTGTCAGATGCAAGACAAAATTTGAAGCTGAGGCACTAAGTACTGCAGCCCCAAATGCCAGGCCTGGAGTAATTTTGACTTGTGTGATGATACCAGGTCTTCTTCCTCTATTATTTGTGCTGGATTTGCTCCTTGGATTTCTGCCAAGCCAAACCTTCCTGGGGCTGGCAGAGGAGGCAAGGGATGGAGTGGGCCCTTTGTGCATGGTGGGCTGCCCGCCAGCTATTGAGGGGAGCTGAGGACCTGGTCAAGGGACAGCAGTGACATTTACCACAGCGGAAAAACTGGCTGCTGGCAGTCCTGCTTCCTTCGCTTAAGGGACAGGATGACTGGGCAAGCAGCTTTTGTGGGGGAGATGGAGCAGGAGGAGAACAAACTGCTTGTTTCTTCATGACTTTCTATTTTCCTTGTCTGAATAATGATCTTCCATATTTTCCCAGAAGGGGTACTGCTTTCTTCGAGATATTATTGCCAAATATCTATCTTAAATGTCACACAGAGAGAGAGAGAATAAAATGCCTATAAACAGAGCCCTAGATGTGAAGGAGTGCTGAGGACCAGAAGCTGACAGTGAAACAACCCTCCTAAGGTGTCATGCAAGTGCTGGTGTTGAGTAGAACCATCTTCTGCTGAGATATCTGAATGAGCATCTATTGTTTCTAACTAAGTAACAGTATAGATTGAATTAATCCTTGTGACATGGGAGCTCTCAGCCAGAAACAATAGCATCAGCTGGAAGAGTTAACTCCTGGGATTGTGTTGTTCATCACTACTGACCAACACAAATTCAAGAAGCGTGACAGGATGCTGTGCAGTACCTAATTCCTCCACCACTCCATTCTTCTTGCTGTCCCCTGCTTTAATTAAGTGCCATTAATCAGTCACTGGTTAATGAAGAACCCGTATCAAAATGTTCAGCGATGTGATACAGCCAGAGCAAGATCCATCCTTGCCACTCGAGCCTTGCGTGCCCGCCCACATGGAGCTGCATTGCAACTGCAACTGTTGATCAGGAAGCCGTGAGACTTTCCAAGCCCCATTCCCTTAAATAAGTGGCACTTCTTTCTCTCACTCTTCTGCTTCCACCACAACAATGACTGTCTGCAAGGAGAGGACTGAGGTCTTATTCTGCTCTTTGCTGTATAAATGGCAATAGGCACAGA
This sequence comes from Pseudopipra pipra, assembly GCF_036250125.1. Taxonomy (NCBI): domain Eukaryota; kingdom Metazoa; phylum Chordata; class Aves; order Passeriformes; family Pipridae; genus Pseudopipra; species Pseudopipra pipra. Next base: position 100,770,239 of record NC_087550.1, on the reverse strand, counting down.
TGAAACTGTCAGAGATATTTTTAAGCCCAAAGTCAATATAGAAGCCAAAGGGGATTTTCTAAGGCTTTTGGATACCAAATTCCCTGGAAGTTGGAGGGTGTGGAAGAGAAAAGACAGAGATCTAAGATATTTCCACTGGTTATTTCCATGGAAGTTAGGCAGTTAAATTGCTTTACAGGTTGGATTAAGTTATGGGGTTTTTTTAAATGTCAGTGGGAATATATTTTTATAATTTATCATTTTCTCCATATTTCTTACTTGAAAGTAAGGTCAGTCTTCCAGTTTTGCACTGAGACATGTTGGTCAGACCAGCATGATTTAGTATGTCAGAAATATTTTAATTAGAATATGTTAAACACCGGGTGCTCAGGAAGGCACAACGTTCTCCATGCATAGAGCTCAGGGAAGGACTGGAGCCTCAGCAGTTAGCAAGAGACAAACATTGAGAGAGAGAAGAACATTTGAATATGAAAAGTGAATTGTTGTGAAATTGTGCTATTTAAAATAGCACACAAAATGATGATGGATTATCCACCTCTTTCAACTATTCATTAGTTGACTTCTCCTGCATCTCTTTTATATGAGAAATATTGACTAATTCAAAAGGCAGTGTAAATGAAGGATGGTTAAAGAAAGTGGGATGCTCTGCCATGTGATCAGGCTATTCCTGGCTACTGTTTATTCAGTCTTTGCAGCAATTACTATGACACAAGGACTTCAGAGTACCTTTTTTTTCTTGTTCTGATTATTTACTTTCTGTTCTGTGTGTTTGCTGCACAGGATCAATCCTAACTTAGGATTTAGCCTTTTGTCACTTGAAATTATTCCAGTCTTCTGTGAAACAAACTGAAAAACTGACAGAAATTCTTAGAAGATCATAAAAATTTTTATACTTGATTGCCTCACTTCTGGTTTCCTCCATCTCCTCCTCCATAGGCAATTGATAGCAACTGTGTCATGGAACAAGATATAGGATTGCAGCTTCGAAAATAAAACTGTCTCCTCTATCACAATCACTATTATAGCTATTGATCTTTGTTTTCTGCAAATTGTCTTTGTGAAAACAATCATTGATTTACCATCATTTTCAAGGCTTTCTAGCTGCAATGCATACTTCCCAAGAGACAAGGTGGCAATGGTCCTGAGGAGGGAAAAATTAAAATTTCATTTAGTAACTGTGAATCCTTAGGTAGTATTTTTCATTTTTGAACTCTCTCTAGTTAGTATTTCTACAGCAGTTTCCTCCCAGTCAACTCTTACACTCTGGCTATTGCTTTGAATAGTAACTTACCACCTTTTTGGATGCCTAGCATCCCTGGCATCCTACATCTCAAGCACAAGGAACCTAATTTATCCTGGGCATATGGGACTCACTATGTCAAAGACATTAAGCCTGTCTGCATTCACTGCAGTTCTTGCACATACCCGAGCTGGCACATTGGTCCCGTTGCACCTGGGTGGCACCAAGTCACCACTGTTGTGAGACAGAGCTAATCTGCACACAGAGAGAAAACCTGGGGTAGCTGGACCTAGTGTGCCTGGGCAGAACTGCTCACATAGACAGTCTCTAAACACATTTTTTCAAATATTCATTTTCATTCCCTTTCCCTCTTTTCTTGTATTCTCCACTTCTTCAGACAATTCTCCATTAAGTTTACAGGATACCAAAGAGCATGGTCTTCATTCACTGGAAAGCAGTGGAATTTCACAATTTTGGAATTTCACAATTCCAAATCACATGTCAAAGAAAGACAGGAAGATTTTTCCCTAAAGAAGATTACTTTTCAATAGAACATGATTCTGATTATCTCTTTAGTAAAAAGCTGTTCTCACCTACACCCAGTAACAGCCTTACTAGTTTGACATTGAAGTGTTCTTTAAACTAACCATGATGGCAGGATAAATAGTTTGATTCTTTACTCTAATGTATCACTTAGACTGGAAGCCAATTACAAGTAGTCCAGCCAGAGAGTCCAAGGTCAGAAAAACTGGTCACAGTTTGTAGAATATCTCAGGGCTGCCGTATGTAATGGCATCTACATAGCAATCTGGTTTTGCCTGAACTAGAGCCAAAGAAAGAAAAAACCTTTCAAATATTTTTTTGAATTTGTAAAGGTGTTTTTGACAGCTAGGCTTGCATATTTTACAGTCAGGGTAAATATGGTAACATTCAAATTTGCCTTTATAAATATTCACAGATGCTGGATTTGAAGTTTACCCATATGGATATTTATTCATCCAGTTGGTGCAGAGAAATTGTATTACTAGACTTCTGTGACCAATTAAAAGTAAATGGTTATATAGACATTAACTAAGCACATCTGAAAATCAAATTTTTGGAGGATGTAAGTTTTCTGTAAAATCTGTGTTGAAAGCAAACAAGTTAAACATGTTTCAAAGTTCATAATTATTCATAATTATTCCCAAAGCATGGATCACAGCAATATTTTAAATGACCTTAAAGAGGGCTCTTTAACATGGCTGTTTGCTCTGTGCTCACTTCCTGAACCATAAAGGCTGAAGAAGATGGAGAAGTGGAGATGAGGTATAACCTCATTAATTAATTACATTTATTACTTTATGCATTGTTAAAACTGTTTAAAAAGTATTTCCTTACATATGCTAGGTAGACTATATTAGCTATGCTCTATGCTAACTAGACTTCAATGTGTAACAATCAGGAGCAGTGCAGTAAACAGGTATTTCCTTAAATGAATAATTTAGTCTCTAAATACACTTGAGCAAAGACTACTGAAATGTATTTGAATACTTTGACAGTCAGTGCTTGTCTGATGCTCAAAACCTATTTATGACATTCATTTCTATAAGTAGCACGGAGCTTCTAGGATGCCTGTGAAATGCATTTCTGTGTGACATGGGCAATCTTTCATCTCTCTGTGGACTATAGAATTCCCACATTATGTCATAGTAGAGACATCTGCATCTCAGTGCAAAGAAAATGATCACAGTTTTCAGAACGTACTCATTTAGAGTTACTGCCTCTTTCTTTTAAAGATTAAATTCCTTCATATGCCACAAATAAAAAGTAATGCATCTTTGGACCAAAGTTATGTTTTTCTAAATTCAGCTTTGCGTTCATTTTTCTCTTTTTCTGTTTCTGAAAAGAGAAAACAAGGATCTGAAAATCCACCAGGGTTTCAGGCTGCTGTGGTCCTGGTGCTTTACAGCTGCCTTCACTAATGAAAAAAAAATAATCCCCTTCTACATGCCCCACTTTTAAAATCATCCTTTATTTTAAGCTTTCCAAGATGCTCATGTTCCTATCAGTATCAGATGAAATTCCTACAACGAAAGTAAAATTTTTCAGAATGAATTTGAAGCAGAACAAAGCAAAACAACAAACACTTTGTTATTGAGAAACCACATCTTTCTGAAGAACAAAACCTATATTTTCATTTCCCTCAAAAAAGACCATGTGCAGTACTTTCATAGCAATGACCGTGGTGGAGCAGGTTTACTATTTTTATAATACTCATAATTGAATTGTCATTGACTCATGCATTGTAGAAACAGCTAGATAGTCTCTGAAGGCTGCAAACACACTTGTGCTAAAAATTACATGTGCAGTATTCCTTACTGATGCTGCTGGTCAGTGTTGACATGAACTCCATGGTGAGCTATGTCAGGTTAACACATGGTACTTCTTTCAGTCTGAGCATCCACTGTCTCCAGTCATTGAGCACCTGATGTACCTGTTAGACCTTTCTTCTAGGAATATTTAACTACCAGAGGTAATGTCTGGGGTGGGGATGGGGAAAAAGTCCTTTTTTACAAATCTAGAGCCCTTGAGTCACCTGAACCAGTCACCTACCTGTCTGCATTTTAGATTTATCTCACAGATTGGTGCTGGGGTTATAGTAAGGTATATACTCAGTCTTAGATTCACCACTGTGAATGTCTTCTTATAGTCTACTGTTCACATCTTTGACTGCCTTCATTATAAAATCATACCCAAGCAGGTCAACTCTGGAAGATAAATCATGTCAGCACAAAGCTGGTTTGTGAGCTCTGATTTATTGGCTTTGTTAAGCCTGCAGGGCTTGTGAATCTCCACACATTGGAGTCTGCACTTTGAGACCGGTCTGCTCTGAAGGCTTGGATTTTTTTCCCTGATTAGAGCGCAAGTAAGTTGTTACTGAAACATTCATGACAACATGAGATAGGTGATAGAAGGCAAGAGGTTTCTCTTACAGGAACAGTAGTACAATGAAGTTGCAATGTCATTATATGAGTTGATTTGAACTCAGGTAGCAAAATTTTCTGTTGGTTGCAAATGGGGTGCAACTACTGGGTTGCCGGGGTACCTTTGCTCCTGGGGTTTTGTAAACTTATTGCATTTCTGTTTTCAAAGCCCTCAAAATTCGCTTTAGTGAATTCTTCCTTTTCACAGCATTGTTCCCTTTCACAGTGATTTTGCAGTTTCTCCAGCTGCCAGTACACAGCCTGCTTGATTGATGAAGTAAAGCCAGTCTAAAGAAGCATTATCTTTTTGCATGTATTATGACGTTTGCATTAGTTCTTTCATCTCACGTACTATGATGAGTTATAATCCAAAAGTGGGAGGTGTTTGCATAGAGAGAAAAACTCCTCCTCAAGTTTTACTGAAAGTCCCTCATAACAGTGTGGTGACTGCCTTTCAAGATCCCAATAAACAGACTTGAACACATGTTGTGCATTCCTTTCAATACCAAAGATCTTTCCCAATTGTGACTCCAACCCTGTCTGCCAATTCCACCTCTCACCCCTCCATTGCTTCTTCCTACCACCAACTCCATCTCACCTGCCTAACCAGCCTCACACTCTTCCTTCCCGCTCTGCTCCTGTCCAGGGAGCTCACGTTGTACAGCTGACTGACTTGCAGTGCTGCTGCTCCTTGCGCTGTACATCTGTGCTGTCCAAATGCAAAAAAATTTGGCAACCGGCCCTGCCAAGGCATTGTTGAAGCCTTTCTTTATCTCAGGAACTTGCAGCACTGTGGCCTCTTTCTTGGTTCATGGTCCCACGCAGCCAATGCAGCTGAACGACAAGACCTGGTGGTTCCAGCCCTGTGAGACCTAAAGTGGCAGAGAATTGAACTGCTACAACCAGAAGCAGGTAACCCCTTAGCTACCCATGGGTGCCAGCACATCAAAGACCTATTAGATGATGCAAACCTGGATATTCAAGTCGTTTACCTGCCATTGCCATATAGTCCTTCCCTGCCAACTGACCTGAATTATCCTTCTCAGAGGTCTGTCAGATAAAGAAGTTGGGGTAGCGGCATCTTGGAGATACCCTGCTGCAGAGGGTGACTCACTTTGACCACAGAGACTACAAGGATCTCTGCTTCCACAATGGCACTTCATTGAGACAGGGAATAAGGCAGGGAGCCAGTGGCCAACTCTCCTGGTGGAGCCTCACACATGAGTCTGCACCCCCAAATTCAAAGGGAGGTCTCTGACTCTCCTGGCCACAGTAGTCTCCCTTTGGCTCTCCTCTGGGCTCACATACACCGTTTGCCAGGTATTAGTCTCTCTATGCTGTATGATGGTGTCCAAATCTTAATGTGGTTTACTGACCTCTTTCCATTGCCCTGAAAGATGACTGAAGCCAGGCCATAATGGACACTGAATCTGTTTTGAGAGCAGAAGTAACAAAAGCTCATACAAGGGAGGAAAAAGTTAGTTTATTGAATTCCAATAGATTCAACATACATCAGTACGAATACAAAGACACACTAGGTTTAACAGCACAGCACTGTGAATTATGAAGCTGTGTTTATTCCTTTGAATTTAAGCAGGAAGGAAGAGGTTTTTTTGTGGCTCTGGCGCTGGGCCTGATCGTTTGCCTTTCCCTAGCTCCCAGCTTTTGGAAACAGGAACTAACTTTTGCTGGCAGTGCCCCCCGGCTCCCCATCTCTGCCCGCCCACAGTCTGGCTGGAGCTGCCCTATTCCCAACTGCTGTCACTCCACTCTATGCCCTAGTGATGCACTCAGGGCTCTTTACATTCATCCTTCATGGTCACATAGGGCCATTTCCAGGTTCACATCTCTGTGTCTACTTGCATTGTAATGTGTGCCCTAACAAGCCATGAGCACTTGAAATTGTCTGTGGAATACAGTAAAAGTGGTCTCTTCTATATTCCTCAAGTAAAGAGAGGGTGCATTTTGCCTTAAAAGGCTTTGTACCCCAGACAGACAATTATTAAAGCTTATTTACTGTGCTTTTTTGCACTCTCCACCAGGAGAGTTGGCCACTGGTTCCCTGCCTTATTCCCTGCCATTTTTAACTCCTGATTAGAAATTGGGAGTTTATTTTTGTGTTTTTAGAAATGTCTAGGCCTTGTGGTAACCCTTTGCAGAATAGTAAATTTGGATTTCTGGTAATTGCTGGAAAGTGACATTCCTATTAATCCTCACTATTACCATTCAAGGATTTAGAAACTGCTTTTAGATATGAGCACAGCTCTGCAAATCCCCTAAGACGGAGCCTTGGGTAATGGAAATATAGAGGTCACTGGAGTCATGAATTGCAAACTCTGCATCCTGTCAGGTGGTGCTACAGAGAGAGAAGAAAGGAAAATAATGGTGTTTTCATTCCTTTGAAAAAACACTGCAGGAGTGGGGAAACTATACTGTTCCTGCAAGAACTAAGAGATTTCCCAGTATGGCCAGATGACCATGTTAAACTGGCAACTGCACAGGGACAAGGCATGCTGAGAAATTCAAGCCTGGATCATTTGGGACTAAACTGAGTTAATTCCTGGGTGCAAAAACCCTGTTGTTTAACAAGAAAAAATGGTAACAGTGCTGTGAGAAACATCAGCAGGCTATGCCTGACTTCTAATTGCTGTGTTGGGGTTTGAGTCTGTGGAGCAGATTGTTGTTTAGCAAAAATGCTGGTGCTCCCTCTATGTAGCACTCACTGTCACTCAGACTAGTGGATGTACTGGGTGCACAAGGCACCAGGTGGGGCACAACCTTCCTCCAAATTGTCCTGAAAAAGGACAATGATGTGGATAAAGATGCCATCAGGTCACTGAAGCCAAATGATACTGCTTCTAGGTAGAGAAGTCTTAGAGGGTGGTGGGGCTCTGCTGGGATGAGACCATGCAAGGTGACCACTGGGAAGAGCAGGCCAATGGCATACACTGCTATGTCAGGCAGGAGTCAGAGAAGAGGGGAAACAAAGAAATAGAGACAGCCAAAGTGTGATACAATTAAGAGTGGCTCTGCTAGTCGACTGGCCCAGCTCTTAACAGCAGGAGCACAGATCCAATCCACATTTCTTTGTCCCCAGGCACCAGCAGCAGTACATGCCCCATGCATGTGTCCCACTCCAGCTCCAGCAGCCCCAGCAGCTGCACAGTAAGGGGAGACAGCAAAGGCTGCATGAAGGAACAGCATGCTGTGGGTTTTGTTTGTCTCCTTTGCCCTGTGGAAGGACTTGGTTACTCCTACCTGTTCTCAGCTGGAGTGGCTTGAAAATTGCAACAGGGGAAACCACAAGGGGTGGCCACAAAGGAGGGGTGGATGCTCTGCAGACAAGTCCCACTGAAATACATCATCAAGCCACTGGTGCAGCCAACAACAGACTCAAACACATTTCAGTGCATGCATCATATAAATACGAGCTCATCCTGCTGCTTGTGCTGTACAGACTGAAGAAGTTCAACACACAGGCAACTATGTAAGCAAAGCTTGTTGTCTCCAATGTAGTCAAGGGCTGTAACTATTGTTTCCTTGGAAATAAAGAGTAAAAACTGATGGATTTAAATTTTCTTCCTGCTGCATCTCTGTGAACACTTTGGGTCTTGGGTATAATCCCTAGGATTTTTCTGAGTCCTTCATTAAAATTGTCTCTCCTCAGCAAGGTGTAAAAGGGTTAATTCTTACTTTCCAAAGAATCAGCAAAGTCTGCAGCTTTGTCCAGCTCCACAATTAACACTTCAAAGTTTCTATTGGTCAGAGCTAACTGATAACAACCAGAATATGGTGGTACTTGGGTAGTTTATTATTCAAATTAAATATTTCAAAGGAATTTAGAATAGGACATCATCCCTTTGAAGCTATGGAAAGACCCCAGCTTAGGGTTACCATTTCAAAGAGATTTTTACAACAACTCTTAGATGCAGAAATGTCAATGGTGGCCAGAGAATTGATTTGCAAACTGACAAGACTGAATAATTGGGAACTGGCTTAGTTGAAACAACACATTAGGCATTCTGCGAAAGGCACTATAAGGCACCCTTGAAAAGGTGTTTTAACTGCAAGGATGAGGCAGAATGCCTAAATTTACAGGTTTTGGTCATTTTGAAGCTGGTCTGAGACTGACTTAGAAAGAGAGATGTGTCAAGTAAACTCACAAAGATGAAAATCCAAGGAGAAGCAGAATTGGTTATTTCCACTTTGGTGCCCTCAGAACTCATAGTTAGGTGTAGTTCTCCTCTTGAACCTCCACGGTGACATCATGAACCTCATTACTGCTATATTACTGCAAAGCAGGACTGCTAACTCCAAGCATTCAGAATACATAATTCAGACATCCAAAATATGAAATATGTATATTAAGACCTAAAAAATTAAAAATATTACTGCACTGAGTTCTAGTCTTTATTTATTTACAAAATTGAACTTTTAAGGTTTACATTTTAAAACTTTGCTCATATAGCCTGCCATTTTAATCAACTGTATCATAGCAGCAGCAATCATAGACTAGAGTCCCTGTTTGATGGGTGCTGTATTAATCCAAAGCAAAATCAAGGTCTCATTTCCAAATGCCCTTATAGCCACAAATCATAAAAGCATCGCATGACCTGAGTGATTTTGAAAATTGAGACCCATTTTCATAATTTCTTAGACATTTCACCTCCTATATTCCATTGAAAGCTACTTAGTTTTGCAAAGCTAAATGGAAACCAGTCTAATCAGCCTTTAAAATCTGAGTTTTGCCATTTGAGATCACCTAACATGAAAACTGACACCTTAAAAAAAAAACAAACAAAAAAACCAAGACCTGAGCAAGGCAAAGGTAGTAGATAAATTATAAGGAGTAAAACCAAGATGCTATCCTAAAGAGACCCCAACAACTTCTACTACCTACTACCACTGTCCAAGTGAACATATTACAGCTTCAGGCTTAGTTATTTGTCCAAATCCAGAAAGGGGGGGCTGAACTGGTGTAGGTGAGATGTAATTCTTATGAGCTAGGCCCTATGGAATGAAAGCCCTGTGGGGATGGCTTACACACACAAGGGATTTGGCTGTAGTGTTATAAAATGGGGCCTTACCCGCCTCATCAGCTCATGAGGATGCAGATCAAAGAAGAAAATTGACATTTTTTCCGGCTTGATGGTGTGGCACGCTTCAGTCAAAGATCAAAGGAGACTAATGCAAGGTGGAGGTTGCAGCAGGCACCCTCTTACAGATGCTGGTGAAATTATACTGACATGTGGCTTCACCAGTCAGAATAGAAATCCAAGTGTAGAGAAAAATGAAAGGTCAGCAGGTAAACTCCCTAGCACTAATTGAACCCTCTGGGCAATGACTGTCAGAGGAGCAAGCAGCATAATGCTTTCTGGGCACGTTACTTGCAATGAAATAAATCATTTGATGGATGTAGTTAATTTCCTACCCACTATGCAAAGATGCTCATGATGAAGATCTCCATTCAAATGTACTTCAGAAGAAGAGGACTGCCTTCCAAGGATGGTGAACCAGGGTAAAGTGAGCAGGCAATTTCTAAAGGCTAGAATGGCTGCAAAAGGCCATATCAATCAACCCTTCATTGACTTAATAGAGATTTTTGTGTTTTGTTGGGTTTTTTTTTGAGTTACTTTTTTCATTCATTTTGCCTTTTTTTTTTTGTTTTTGCTTTGGGGTTTGTTTTTTAATTTGCTTGTTTTGTTTTGTTTTCCTAATTTTAAATAGAACGATGGAAAATAGTAGAATATAATCCATTCTTAGATTGGAGTCTATCCTGGGGTCTCTTCTCCTGGATTAATATAAATAGAAAGCCAATACAAGTACAATGCATCAACTACATAAGTTTTTAGTTCCATTTTCCACATGGCTATAAATTAGCACAAATATGGTCCTGGGGTAATACTGGGTTTTATGAGAAGACTCTGCTTCTGGTGATACAACTCTGAACACAGTGGCACGTGCAATGACTGCTGTGGCATACTGGAAGCAGCTGCAGTGATGACCCCAGGACTTGGTACTTGTCCTATAAATTGTGTCTGGTAGGCAGCAGCCCTTGCCTTGGTTCAGCGTGACCACCAGTCCCAGCTGCTTCAGGGGCAGGAGAGACCAGAGGGGCCATGTCTATCTATCCTGCTTGCTGCCATCATTGCAAGGTCAGCCATGCTAACCAGAGGCTAGCAAAACACTGAGCTCTGCCAGTGCTGCAGATGGGTAAATGCACTTCCAGGGATGCTCTGAACCCCATGGAGACAATAATATTTCACTGGAAATGCCAGGACTTATATGGTAGTGGCCTGAAGGGAGCCGCTACAGACAAACAATGTAGTATTTGTTGATTTATTTGACTTTGAGGCTGTGCAGGAAACAAAATCCAATCCCACATCAGTTTTAAGTTGCCTAACCTGTATAGATTAGTGCAGTTTTTATAGGTGAATGAACTATACCAGTGTAACCAGGTAACCCTATCCCCAGTATGGGGATTGCACCATATAAAACCTGGTAAAATTAGAGCAGCACACTTTCATCTACTGCCAAAGCCCAAGAAGTCCTTTCAACAGGTCATAGCAGGTGGAGCTCATTAGACTTCTTAATACTTTTAAGCAAGGAAATTACAATCAGTGGTTATTTCACATAAACTGTTCACTGTGACTAATTGTTCTAACACTTGCTGTTCGTTATTCATGATAGGGGAGTGTCAGGCTGTCTACTCCAGGGACTTATTTTTCCAAAGAGTTCATCTACACTGGCTTCCCTGGAAGTTAAAGTCAATGTAACAGCAGGGGAAATCTGTTCTCAGATTGTATGACTAGAATTTCTATAAATAGAGGTGACTGATGTAGAGCTATGAAAATAATTGATTTTTCAGTGTGGCAGCTGAACCAAAAAATCAAGAGGAAAAAATAATTTAGACCATCTCAACTCAATTTGTTGGGGTTTTTTTCCCTGGTTTTTTTTTTTTTTCAGTCTGTGAGCTGAGCAAAATATTTCATTCAAATTCAGAAAAAGCCATCCATTTCCCAACCTGGTTGTTTCTAATGAAAAGCTATTTGTTGGAACAGGCAGGCCATATTTAATCATCATCTACAGAGTGGATGAGGAAATGCAAACATATCTCCTATAAAAGGGCCTGACAGGTGTTACACTCCTCTAGGACACCATGCTCAAGGACCCTCCTCTGCCCACAGAGACCCACATCTGCAGCAGCAGGTTCCTCATCCACTCTGTGCTGAAGAAACAAGTGATGGGCCTTCCAGAGAGGATAAACAGTGGTGTAGCATCTGCCCCAACTCTTCTTGTACATGAATATATTTAAACAGCCCTTTGCTAAGACAGATACTTTCCCATGGACATTAATGGGAATGACCTGGTATACATTTCTGTAGATAAATCAATGAGAAGAGACAAAGATAGCTTCAGACCCGTGCTTGTAAAAATTTCTTACAGGTTCTGGGTGTTCAGGGTTTTTTTTCTCCTGATAAAATTGAGAACATCTTGATTGCCTCTGTTTAATTGGGTAGAGAACTGAGGCTGCCATGACATATGTAGCTGTGTTGATTTGAGAGCAGATTGGTACTGAAGGGCTGAAGTCTCAGTTCCCCTCCCTCACACCCCTGTCTTCTTTATCCACACAACCTAACTATCTTCAGGTCCGATTCAGATATCTGAGCTGACAGCTGAGCTTGTGTGAACTGATTTAATTCATTCACCTGCAGAAAAATGGCCGCTTTTTCTGCTGGGATCATTTTGAGCTGGGTTAAAAAGTGAAACAGCTGCTGGACTGGCCCAAACAAGCATTTCTCTCCATGCCTGGTCAACAGGAGAAGGAATGGGACTGCTCTACACTGGTGCTTCTGTCAGGACTCCTGTTTGCCTTCCAGACTCTGCTGCTGGTTGCATTATGCTGTGTTGCATTAGTGTTTATCTTCCTGGTAACTGATTCTGGCTCTGAAACCATTGTTCAAGGTGGTGAGGTTTTTTCCAGGCGCTTTTGTGGTGTTAGATAAACCTCCAAAAGGGCAGTTTTCCATATTGCTCTGTCTGTGAGTCATGCTGTGCCTAATGTGAAATCATGCTCGTTTTAACAGAACAGGAGATACTTCAGTGACAGATAGGTCTTCAAAATGAATGTGAGTAGTCTTGTGATACTCTGTATTAGATATGATTGTAGACATGGCTGTACTTGTTCAGGAAAGGAATTTGTCCTTAAAAAGACAGATGCATAGGAAAATATCTTTCTATTTTTCTGCCTTATGTTTTGTTTAATAATAAGGGATGAATAGAGTTTAATAGAGGGAATGGAAGCAGCTATGTTGTAATTAGATGGCATAATTAGTGTTTGCCCAGAAGTTTGAATATTCTGACTGTACTGGGTAAGGAGATGGCTCAAATGATCAAAAATGAGTGGTTTTTTGGTTGATGCTTCAGAAATCTGGTTCCTCCTGTGTAGTCAATGTTAAGCTAGTACAGTACACTGGAAATATAATCCCTTGCAAATCACTTTCTGGATCTGAAAGTAGTCAATTATCTGTGACTGATTACTGTCTTAGGGCCAGAAAAGTACCAGACACCTGCTATTTCCATTCAAGCCGCTGAGAATAGTTGGTGCCCTTCTTACTGTTAGATCATTCATGCTCTCAGGATATTCAAATCTGGTATTGTAGTGTGTTGTTAAAATGAGGATAAGCACTGACTTCCCAGGAACAACTGTCCCTAATTATGTCCTTATTCTAGGTTTGAGATAAGAGCAGTTCAAATACCCTTCTGTTTGACTGCCAGTTTTATGCAATTTCCTAATTTAGCATGAGACCAAGGGCAGAGCAGTTTATTTAGTATTGTGCATTCAAATTATACCTCTAAAAGATTTACTGATTTATTTAGTATTTTTGAGAGCATGCAAAGAAAGCATGAGAAGATTAAAATGGTAACTGACTAGCTGCACTGCAAAGACGCTTTCAGATCAGATCTGAAATGAGATGGAGACATTTGAGAGGGCTGTTGCTGATGCAAAAAACCTCAGAGGAGAACAGTCAATAGGGGTGAGACTCTGCTCTGGGACTGCTAACAAAGTCATGTTCTCACTCTGCACAGAAATGGGTTTACTTTCTGCTCCTGATAATCTCATGTGACTTCTGTTACTAAGCAGGGAGGGTGTAACACACTGTCAGCTGGAAAAATTAAGCAACCGTGTTTGTAATCTGATTAGTAAGGAAATACTTTGAGAGCAGGTTAATCAGATGGTAAGGTAGAATTATTAAATAAAAGCATAACTATTGGTTTCAGGATGTGTAAATAATTGCTAGTGATACTAACAGCACAGTAACTGGAGTGTTTCAGAATAGGTCCAGAGATGAATTTTCTTCAGGTCTCTGTCAAGCTTGAAAAAGCTGGAAGGATGGATATTGATGCAAACATGAATTCGTTTAATCTAAGGATATGAGGACATGGCAAGAGCCAAAACAGGGGAAGGGTAGACTGGTTAATGTACAGATAGGGAAAAGAATAGAAGGACTCTGATATTCAAAGTGGTGAGGGTGTTCATTGCTGCAAACACTATACAGATCAGTCTTACAACAACAACATGCAATAAATGTGCTCCTTGATCTAGCAATAATTTCAAAATAAAATGGCAGAGCTTTCTTTCTGTAGCTTTGATGCTGGTGTGAGACTGGGTGAACATCTGCGGGAAGTCTTTATGGGAAGATTCAGTGTGAGAGAAACCTGCAGGAAAGATCTCTGATGTAAATCCAGGCAATGTCAGTAGAGGATCCCTCACTTTTCCAGAACCCCTCCTAGACTTTTAACTGTTTCCCAAATCCAAAAGAATATAGCTTCTTGGAGCTGTTTGCTTATATGAGCTTTATTGCTTTGCATTAAAAAAAAAAAAAAATGGTTTCTATACCTTAACTGTTTTATAGGGTATCAGTAAGCATATTCATATATATGACCTTTCCTTTGGATACTTCTCTCAATTTGTACTTTATCTTCAACTATTTCTTTAGTTTCTAGCAAAAGTGAGTGTAATGTCTTATTTTGCCAAAACTTTAGGGAGACTAGAGAAAACTCTTTCTGTTTCTTGGACCATTCACCAAACTACTCAGATGGGACACTACTCAGAACAGTTCAACTGGAAAATCTTAACCATGCTTCTGTACCATGTCTTCATGTTCTTGTCAAGTTTTCCCATTGCCTTCAACCTCAGAAGGATGAGCACAGATATTCCCTTCTTCCCTTTCATAAAATACTCTTGCTACAGCAGAATAGTGACCAAAAGACTCCATCAACACAAGGCATATACCATCATTTCCTTGGAGGTCTGTTTTGATGTTCATCCCCAAGTGGTCAGGCAAGAGCTTTGAAGCCTTTCCCTCTCTACAGTAGTCAAGTGCAGAGTACACATTGTTCCCCTGACTATGACATGCATGCTACTTGCCTTCCCTCTGATAGAAACTACTGTAACTGCATTGCAGTTTCCAACCAATTGGACCTAAGAAGATGATTAGGAGGGTGGGAAATATTCTTCTAATTCTCTTTGCCCTCTGTATCAAGAATGATTCTGGTGCTGTCCTCAAGGATGGGCTGCCCTGCATGTAAATAGCAAATTTAAAACGTGATTGCTGGTATGACCAGGGCATGCTGCCTGGGGCAGAACAGGCTTTGTACAGACTAGAACAACCCAGGCAGACCTACACAGGCTGTCCACAAAGTGCTTCTACAGAGCAGTGATGCAGCTGGAAAGGTGGCATCTGCTGGGCTTTCAGCACAGGGATCCCTGCACCTCCTGCACTGTCTCCATGGGTAGTGTACACAGCCACAGCATCCAGCTGAACAGAGGATCTGCACCTGCAGGTATGGCCATTTACAAAACACTCTCTCAGGCTAGTAGCTGAAGAATCTCAATATGTTTATCAGTATTTTAGGAGTCAGATCATGGATGTCCACTAGGCTCCCAATAGCAGTAGTAGATACTTGCAGTAGAGCAGCTGTGTTGCTGCTACAGGTTATGTGCTGGTATGTCAGTGGTGGAAGATGTAAAGAGAATGCCACAGCTCTTCAAAAAGAGTTATAGATTGGATACTGTATTTTGAATTGGGAAGAGGGTATTAGAAAGTAACTGTGGAGTCAGGATGAATGTTCCTAATTTCATCACTGACATACCTGGCAACCTCACTTCTTCAGCTCTCAAATTAATATAACATCTGTCCCCAGCTGTATATTAGTTACTTTGTTCCTTTAGTTCAAGGGAGAAAAAAACCCTATGTCTCTCTGGCACAGGGCAGTACCATCTATGAGTTACACAGGTTAGTAAAGCTACATTTGTTCTGTGGTAAGAACAAATATACATGTGCAGAAATATTGACTGTGGTTTTTTTCGTTCAAGAGTATGATCTCTCACTGCTGCTTTTTTATTGTATTTCATCTAGAGTTTTTACAGTTTCCTAAAATTCAGACATTGGGAAATTGTATATTATTGAAATCAGGACCTCTTAAAAATGAAAACAGAAGAAACTACTCTACATTTGAAAGTCTTAAATAAGTTCTTACCACCAAATTGCTGCTGTCTCAAATTGATTGTCTCTTTCCACACCAATGATCAGTTCAGGAATTTCTGGTGACACTGGCATTTAAAACATGGCATTTGACAATTTTTTCCACAATCCCCATTAATTAAAAAGAGATGTGCAGTGTCTCTGCCATTAGAGCAGAGATAGAGCAATAGCTTTGCTCTGATGATGAAGCTTTGATGGCCTAAAGACTTATAATCAAGACCTATGAGGAAAGTTTAAAACTTTTTATAGGCCAGCTGAGATAGATAGATAGATAGATAGATAGATAGATAGATAGATAGATAGATAGATAGATAGATAGATAGATAGATAGATAGATAGATAGATGGAGGCAGGAGGACCACAAAAAATTTGTGCACACAGGTAAGAAATAGATGTAGATGCTCAGTCTGACTTATTTTCCATTCAGGATACACAATGTCTCTTCCAAATGCTGAGAGCTTCCGGATTGCAGTAATGCTGTCATGTGTCTGAGTGAGTTGAGGACTCCACCAGAGCACTGTGGGGTGGCCACACTATCTGCAACTCCTCCATTCCCCAGGTCAGAAGCAGTGGGGTGTTCACTCCCACAGCATGGGGGCAAACAGCCTTATAAGATCCATGACATACTGTATAACCTTTAATTTGCTGGAGGTCACATTTCTTACACAGCAATTGGGGAAGATTCTTGTTGGACATGTTTTTTATAATTTCAGTGTTAGCATCTGTGCTAACACATCCAGTGTGTCTAACTGTGCTAGAGGTCATACTGCATATAATTTTCACATTGGCTGAATATAGAGATACACTGAACTGATTTAGGTATTGCCTCCCCATGGCTGAGTTCCTGGATAACCAGATTTTTTAAGGTTGTAAGGACAAGGGTGACATCAGAATACTCTTGCAATTTCTGATGAATCAAAAAGTGGAAGGAAGGACAATTTAATAAAATAAATGTGGAATGGTGTTTTCTTTCACTGTTTTCTTTATCCAAATATAACCTGCTTGTCAGATATCCAGTCTATTCCATCCAGTCTCCTTACATGCCAATGCACAAAACCATGGGTATGTAGAATGAGAACAAGAACATGAGCCCCACTGTGGCCATTGTTCTGCAATATTCTTGCCACTGACAGCATTTCTAAGTACAGCTGAGTTTATTGAGGCACAGAATTTTATACTCTCCCTTCAGACTGTTCAGGTAAATACATCTAAAAAAAAAAAAGAAACAACCCCCCCAAAACCCCCATGAAAACCTGAGCCATCACATAGGGAGACATTTTACTCCATCATGAAACAGGTGGCAAGCTCTGCTAACAGTTGCTTTGGTGTAATCTCCACAGAGGTGAAGAAATATAGATGCTGCAACTTTTAAAAGATATTCTAAATAAGCTGAAATAAAGCTGTATAAATGAATTCAGGACTTCTTTCACTTTAATTCCTGGAAGAAGGGAAACTGCCTGGGGTTATGTTATTTACAAGCAACATGTAGTCTCAATTGCTACTGATTACATCTTCTATTCTTGTAGAGCTCCTCAAAACATTAAGATTTCCATTAAAAGACAAAACCAAATCTAGTTGTATTGAATTAGGATTTTTCAGAAAAGAAAAAAACACCAGCAGATAAAAATATCTTGCGTCAAACTCACTCAGACAAACAGGCTGAAAAGATGTATAGTGAAATCAAGGGAGAAATTCTGTGAGAAAGAAGCACTTCAAAACTAGAAGTTAGAATAAAATTGGTGGTAGAATGAAAGCAAATAATCAATCAATATCAAAAGGGTCAAAACCCAGCAAGCTATGCTGAGAAAAAGCTCTTAGAAAATATCAGATATTTTCCAATTCAGCTATTGAAAGGTGACTTAAGAGTCTTGGCCTTTGAAAAGAAATCCTTGTAGGGGTGCCTGAGGTGTGTGATCTCATAAGCTGCTCTAGCCACTTTTTCATAAAAGGCTGCATTGCCCTTGCTGCCCTCCCATTCCTCCCTCCCTCAGGCCCTAGGGAGGTTTGCAGCAACCAGCAAGGACCAGCTTCAGAGGGAACAGAAGAGAGGTGTCTGAAGGTGGGACCAGTACTGATGGGAGGATGAATCAGGGCTTTCTCCACCCACATAACCCTCTCTTGCAATGTTACAGCCCTTACAGTCCCTTACTCTTTCAGGACAGGAGTTGCTACAATCCTGAGCGCAGTGCATGTGGTGCAGCACTACTGATCTCCCCTGATCAGGTCTCTCAATGTTGCTGTGAATAAGCACAATCAGAAATGCTCCCCCAAGGAATGAGCAGTGGGCACTGGTGATGCTGGGCTTAGCACTGCCTTGCTCAGTGCAGTAACTTTATCTAAGAATGCTCTGAGGTGAAGCTTTCCAGCTTCGTGGTCTGGAATTCATGGAAATGTGTATTTCTTTCGACGCTGAAAGCTTCTCCATAAGTTGATTCCCTCACATCCTCTGCTCAGCCTTTGCTACTAATTTTTAATTCATCTGAGTATTTCTTCTTTTATCTTCCTCTGAGTGAATTAAATTGGTGAAGAGGGGCCTCTACCTGCACTTGCTATTGCTCATGAGCCCTAGCTGTTCCCCCAATATCACCCCCACACATGCTTTTCCTTGCAAGCTTTATGTAGGGAGTGTAATTTGTCTTCCTCCGTCTTTCCTGCTCTTAAGAAAAAGGTCCTGCTCTGGGGATGTGGACATATCCAAAAGATTTAGCAGTAGTATAGTCATTACAGCTGCAATGGCCTAAGGGTATAGGCAGTGAAAGGTATGTCAGGAATGGTAATCTGTTTTCTTGAGCCCTCCCGTGTAAATGGTAGAAACAGAAGCCTTTAGGTGCAGAGGGCCTTTCCCTGAGGGATTATTTACGGGAACAGACATTGGTTACCCCGGGGGATAGCTCTCCCTTGCTACCAGCTGTACTGTGTTACCTGATACATCAGTAATCATCATGCTAGCTTTGCACTTTCTGGCCACCTTTTGTTCTTAGTTACCAGGAACATTCACCTGCCACCAGAGCATCACAACAAGTCTGTCTAAGTAGGAATCTTATGTTTCACCCTGTTGATAAATGCAACCTCCTCTGCAGGGGGACACAAAATAGCAGTGTGGAAGGACCAGGGACTTAGTAGTATTCAGAACAGGCTGAATAGACTCAGCAAATTATGGGAGTATAAACAAAATACAAAAAGGCGACACTACAGCTGCATTAGGGTAAGTAAGAGGTATCTGAGGTCCATGCATCTGAGGCCTGATTCCCTTGCAGAGGTTTTTTTTGGATGACCCCAGATGTCTGTAAAGCAGCTGAGTGAATCGCCTTGGGCTCCCTCTGCAACCAGGGAGAGAAGTACATCTCAAGAGTGTGATTCATCTCACCTATAATAGGTCACTATAATAGTAGGTCAGATGAATCCTTCCCTGGAAATGTTTGATCCTCTCTGCTATAAAGAGGAGTCCGAGTGACTAATGCAGGTAGCAGCAGCTGCTTAGTAAATGTCTGCAGTTAGATAGAGGAATCCTGCCCTCTCTGCCCAGCTTGGCCTGTAGCCAAAACACACTTAAATTGCCAACTAAATTTAAAAGTGTATTTGAGGTTACTCTTGAATTTGTATTGTGGGTAAAGTGTTTTCACTGATGCTGGGAGGCAGAAAGGGGGAAGGAAGTGTGGATTTGTTTTTTCCTCTGTTCAAAGGCAGAGTAAATGCTTGAGAAATAGAGAGATATAAAACAAGCACCAGCACTGCCTGGACCAGGACTGATGGTATGGGCTTGGAAAAGTGAAACTGGGAGCACTTGTTAAAACTGAGAGATGGTGGAAAGATGTTTGAAATTCTTTGTAAATAGGTGTGCTTGCATCAGAGGGCGGCTGACTTGTCCAGAGATTCTTCCTCTTCACAGAAGTGACCTGGTGGGGACCACCCACAGCAGTTGGTATGAGCAGCTGACACACATCTGTCTGCAGTGCTCAGCTTCAGCCCACAGAACTTCCTACAGTCCATCCCATCTATCCCCAGCCAGGCCAGGACTCACTAGTTTTAATTACACTGGTGGGTTTTGTTTCAGTGACTCTCTCAAAGTTACATCTGCTTTCTCCACCATGCCAAAATAAAAAAATCTGGTTTTGCCATGCAATAGCTGCCCTTGGCTATCCTGCTGGCAAAGCCCAGTGGTGCCAGGACACTGGCAAGATGACTGCAAGATTAGAAAGGCAAAAGGAGACACAGGCAGGGCTTATGATTCTGATTAACACGGTGAACCTGGTGCAGGGCAGACACTGGTTCTCTCAACAGCGCCAAACAGAAGAGCTAACTTGTGCTTTGTTTCATTATACAAGCAAAACCACCTTAGCAACTGAGAAGAATGAATCTTGGTGTAATGACAGGCTGGGCTGCAGATGGATGACCTTGTCTACATCTGGAAGCAAGATATTTCCCCTGGGTGCTCAGTCCCATGCTGCAGACACCCATCAGCACCTGAGGGCTGCCTGAAGGTAATATTGCTCTGAGAAGCCATGAGGATCGAAGGACCAGGCTATGGACCTCTGCTTTTGGGGTCTGTAGGAGGGGATGTTAACATGAGAGGACTGGACAGGCTTTACAGGGAAGAAGGGGTCTCTGCTACCCTGTTGCCATGTAGGTGGCAGCAGTGACAGTAGTTTTTTCAGTGTGGATGGAGCACGCAGTTTAGCTCTATGTTGCACAGGTGTAATTCTTCTTTTGGACACGACCTTTGGAAAGAAACTTTCTTCATTCTTCCATTTCTTTGAATCTACTTCTGACTGTGAGGCACTGCCACCCTCCCTTAGAGGATTAAAAAACAGAACAGTGTGCACCCTTGGAATATGAGATAAACTGGTGAAAGCCACCCATCCAGGCTGAACATGCTTGCTCTGCATCAAACCATGGGTGATTTGACAGAAGAAAAAAGGTGAAAGAACTGACGAAGTTGAGACAATTCTGCAGTTAATGCACTTTTCAAGATGAACAACAGATAAAACTCTGCCCCTCCCATCACAGTATCATATTTGGTAGAGATTGTGAGAGCTGTACTCTCAGTTTGCCTTGTTTTGAGCAAATCTCCAGGTTGGGTTTCAGCCTTATCTCTTGGTAACTGCAGTTCAATTCATGGGCCAGCCCCAGTCACCTCAGAGGGACAGTTGTTTTTTGCCACCTGGGAACAGATCGCTGTTCTTCGGGTTCAGTTTTTCACATGAACAAATCTATCTTTCGAATATGGCTTTTATAGCAAAGAGAACAGTGGTGAAAAAGAATCCCAAGGAAACACAGTGATCAACTGAGCATTGTGAGTTATTTGTACTTGGCTTGTCATATTTGTATCTGTAAAAATAAAAGGCCATTGCTAATTTTTTGTAATTTTTTCACAGGGTTAAAAGAATGATATCCAAAAGCACCTATGTGAAGGACAGATACCAGGAGTAAGAGGCACAATGTGTATTAACTCCACATGAATCTACATACTGTTTGAGTCTGAGTCACACTATCATAAAAGATCTGAAACGTGGCTTCATAGGAAGGATGTAAAGGTAATTTACCCTGCTCTACTCACTAGGAAAGTAGGAAAAATTGCCCTCCTATTTATTTGAGGTGTTAGGAATTATTTGCCCGGTAAAAACACCTATCCACTTTGTTTATATTTAGAGTAAGTGGAAAGAGAGAGAGATGGCTTCGAACCAGAAATTGGAGAAGAAAAAAAGGCAGAAACAGAAAAGCAGCAGACAGATAGTCTGCTGTCTCCAACACCCAGGACTTTAGAATGAATGCTTGCAAATAGGTAGTTTTAGGAAAAGGACAAAGCATTGTCTGTTTACCTCTGGCAATGTCCTCCAGCACTGGGGGAGAAAGAGAAAGGCGCAGCATAATTGTTACTTCCTGATAGAGAGTAGGAAGATATTTTCACAAGAGAGCGGTGAAATTGGACTAAATTGCATTATAACTGCATAGAAATGTTGAATAAAATTCTTGTGGGCCAATATTCTTCCTTTCAACAGGAGAGATGCATCTGCCTTCTGGAATCTGTGACTATTACATGTTACATTCATTATTCCAGCAGATTTATTGGTGTAGTATGAGAGGTACTGGAAAGAATAAGCACTTTAAGAAAAAATATGAGCCTGGGGACAAATGGCATTATCACCAATTGCACTTTACTAATTCTGTCTACTCAAAAGGAAAGAAGGTAATCTGGAACAAAGTATATGGTTACTGCAGGATGAAGAAATTGTGCTTGGAGCTGCAGCTTGCAGTGAGTGACTCATATTATACAAACAGCCGTGGTGTGGGTAGCACTAGCAGACAATTGTCTGTAATGACTGCCACGTGCTACATAATGAATGAAGCACTGAACAAGAGCTCTCTCAAAGTTGCAACTATGTGAGTAGCAAGCCTTTAATTTTAAGCTAGAGCCCCACATAACAAATATTAGGTTTTATAAACATGTTTTTAAGGTGTTTAATAATATCCATGAATGAGGTAGAGAACTGAGACAGCAGAATTTCAGTCTTCATGTGCCATTTTGAGAGACTCAAAATGTACTTCTATAAAGGCAAGCAGTCTTCTGAAAGGTACATTCTATTTTGGGTTTGATGTCATGAACAAAAAGGATATGACTAATATTTTTATTCTGGGCCGAGCTCCTATTTTCAGATAGTCCATCAATATCCTGCAGTTTGTAAATGTTCTTCCACTATCCACCTGCAGTAGCACTGCACAGATTGTGAGTGAAAAGGGTATGTTTCCCTGGCACAAGTTAAATGTTTTATGATGTAGCACTAAGGACGCTTGTGACTGACAGCAGACTAGCATCTATGGCTCCTAAACTTCATTTGGCCTCCCCACTGTCTGTGGTTGCCTGCCTAACAGCTAGAGGACAGTCAGGGGAAAGGAACACATGGACAGTTCATTCTCATGTCAATACAGCCCTTAGAAGTTGTGATGATATTTGACAACTGAGCTGAAAGTGTTATTTTAGGTGCAAGGACCATGTTTTGCAAAAGCTGGGCTCTGAAATAGACCAAGAAATACCAAATTGTGAATTAATCTCAGTCTTCTGTTTGAACAAGTGTTTTAAATACCATAATGATTGTATCTTAATAATCAGATGTGCTTGTAAAGGCTTATCATGAGAACTTGTACTTCCGAGGATGATAACAGGCTATGTAATGAATGAAGAACTGAATAAGTAAAGAATTCTCTGCAAGACATCTTTTATGTGAATGGGAAGCCTGTGATTTGAAGCTAAAGCTTTACCTTTGATCTTGATCTGAAACTGTACTGAATGCTGTATTGCAAGATGCTTCTTGCAGTGCAGCCCATCCCTTTGTGTCACCACCTTGGCTTAGCAGTTAACACAGGTCAGGAGCTGAAACTGCATTTATTGATATCAGGGTGAGTCCTGTTGTCAACACAGCCCCCTGCAAAGCCAAAACAACAACAAAACAAAAATTATTAGCTTACAGGAACAGTGTGTTACTCAGCACCAGTTTTATTTAGCTGATTTTAATCCATTTTCTTACTTTGAATATGACTGCCTTTAGTTTCCAAACTGGTTTTGATCATGCTGAGCTTTAACTGGATCTGAGTTGTTGCTTTTCTGTTAGGCCTCAAACTCAGTGTATGAACTCCTTGTCTATGCTGCTTTACTTCCTGGGTACAGGTCTCCTGTCCACATATCTAAATATTTGGTCATCTTCCTCCCACTTATTTAGCTGAGGTATAAAACTCGAAATCATACTGGAACAAGCCAAGTCAAAGATACTGCCACTTTTGCTATGTACCCAAAGCAAAAAAACTTAGGCTTCCTTATGCATACTTTTTGTTCTGCAAGTCTTAATAAAAAGAGATTGTTGTTTGAATGAAACTTTTATCAAGTTGGAAGGCCATCACAGACATAGAACAGTGTTACTTTCCTTGTAGATGTTATTGTTTCTGTACTATTGCTGTTGGTTTCTAACTGCCCTTTTTAAAGTGGTCTATTTGTTGCAGGAGAAAGCTTATGCTTTCTTGCCTCACTTGATAGCTTCTCTTCTTCTAGGGGGCCTTCTGACAAGGTCCATCATTATTCCCTGAACTTTTAATCTATTTTTCCTGTATGCACAGTCCCACTGGTTTAATAATATCCTCATTATATAATGAGTATTGCACTATATCCAAGGAGAAAAATCCATTTCTGACATAGTTCTATTTGTGGAATAAAAAATGGGAGAAATTGAACAAATCTAGTACACATTTGCAGCACAGGGATAACTTAAGATCAGTACTGAGAAACATGTAGTCTTTGGACCTTGTGGAAACAATACTCAAGACAGAAGTTTATATCATTTATAAAAAGGAAGGTGATCTCATGTGCTACAGAGTTACGGAAGTGAGAAATGGAAAAAATGCATTCAGTCATCTTGACCTCAGCTTAGGTTTATTCTGTGCAATATATTTTCTGGTGCCTTTTCTGAATTTCTTTTAAAGGATACTAAGGATTTAGTGTTTATTGCAATGTTTGCTCATTTCTAGAGAATGGTTTGTATTCACAGCTGAGAAGAGAACCTTTTTCTTAATGTCAGGTCACTTCTCCCATTTTTTCCATGAGAAAGACTATTTGGCTCCTGGCGTTAATTGCATTGGAAGGATGTACAGTTTATCACTGAGCAATGACAGTACTATTTAACACAGACAGCATCAGTATCAAGAAAAAAAAGGCCCAGGGATGTTTCTTGAATAAAAAATATGAAAGCCAAATAATGATGGTTACAGCCTGGTCATCGATGGGACGACTTGCACAGAAGGGTCAGAGCAGATGCTGGGCTCTGCTGGTGCTTAGCCATGACTGCTTGATTAAAATGGGACAGAATGGGGAAGAAAAGCAATACAAAGGTGTAATGTGTTGCAAAGGTCTAAATTAGAAAGGTTAAGAGTCTAAAGGTAAAAAACTGAGGGGCTAAAGGAATGTATGGTTTCACTTATTTTTGTGTCCAGTTTGAAACATCCTGGAGAACCTCAGACAGTTTTATTTGCATAGCTGCTAGACTTCCTCCAAATCACACTCCCTCCATGAATCCGAAGTCTGCTTTCTCCCAGACAGGCCATTTGCCTTTCAAGAGACTGAAAGCACTCAAATTTCAAGCTTTTAAGAGGGTATCCCGCACTTTAGATTCCAATTGCTTTTTCTTTTTTTCCTAAGCTTTGAAGACAGTTTGACATAGGATCTAATTTGACCAGTTGCAGTACCAATGAGAGAAGAATAAAATGAAAAAGAAGTAGAAATATTTTTAGTAAAAAGCTAACTCTATAACTGCATTTAAAAATTTCATGACTCAGAGAACATTGAATGGATTTAGTTCTTCATGGCTCCTCAGTGACCCCCACAGATGCTTCCTGCCTTAATTTCAGTGTGTTTGTAGCTCTTTGTAGTTTTCTTACATCCCACGCAGACATCCCTTTACCAACATCCTGTGAACCTCTAACTGTGTTTCCGTATGAGTGCTTGGCTTCCTACAAGAAGAAGGACTCATTTGTATGAGGCTACTTTGCCACAGTCAAGCATGCAGGGAGCTCACCTCGCCTGTATGATGATGCAAACTGGTAAATGAAGGGTTTCTGACAAAGGTAAACATATCTCCTGTAAATATGGCAGCATTTCTGTTGGATTTTTAGTGTTGACTCAGACTTTGTGTTTCTGTGTGTAGAAATAGTGGAGGTCAGTGGCTCTCAAGTATAAAGCTACAGCAAGACTCGGTCTCCACTGGCACTATTCAACACAGAGTTTATGCAGATTTACCCCAGCCTCTCTCCTGCAAGAGCATGGTTTGTTCCCAATAACAGTATTAATAATAATTCAATGCTCAAGCCTGTGATCAATCACCAGCCACTGGTCTTTGGAGCAACTCAATTTCTAGCCAAGTAAAAGCTTTCTCACTAGCAATGGCATGCTAATACATGTAGTGCACTTCCTTGCAAATAGCTCCCCATAAATGTATGACATGAATCTTTAAAAAAATTTTATAGGAAGTTTGCAGCCAAACGTAGCTGAGTCTGAATTTCTCTCTCTCCTGTCCTCCCCAAATGTTCTTTAACTTCTCTGTTGGGAACAATCCCTTATCATTAAACCATCATGTTCAGTCGTTGAGTTAGAAATAGGCTTGGCACAAAGGGTTACAGAAAGTTTACACAAACCAGTTTTTCCAGGTTGTGTGTAAGGACTGTGGTTTAAAAGAGTGGAAAGTTACCAGAAGTAGCACAAAACCAGGTGTTGGATAATCAGAAGGAAAGATTGCAGAAGCAACTGGGAAGCCTTAGTCAGGATAGGCAAGCTTGCACTTAAAGGGGGGAGTTAAGACAGGGTGACTGAACTCAAAGAATGCAAAACACAAGTTGTAAAGGCAAATTTGAGCTCACTGGAAGTCAATTTGCCCTATCTGAGCATAGTGAAGAAAGGGAGAGAAATGTGCACAGCATATATTATATTTAACAAGAACTATTTACTTTTGTGTCATTAAGTCTTGGGTCTTGGTTTGCTGTGTGGGGCATGTGTATTCCATGATATATGTGTAGCATGTGCATGTGCATTGCATGTGTATATACACAGTCTCATGTATGTCATCTGCCACTGAAGAGATAACTGGTGAAAAGGAAGGCTTCGCTTTCTGTGGTAAGGGAGGTGCTCAAAGCATGGGGCAGCAGGATGCCAGCACCCAGTTTTGTGGATAGGAAGGCAGACCACCATCTCTCAGGCAGCCCACTAGATGAGGAATTTGCACCACAGCCGTATAGATAAAAATTCATGATGAAGTTATCCACTCTAATTTGGGTAATGTGCAGTCTCTGTGATTCGTTACTTAAGCTAAATAGGGTCTTTAACCATTTTTTTTATTTACCTTTGTACCATCTTGGCATCCCAAGAGCAGAGGTGGACACAGAGAATGCATGCAGTGCCTGGTGGCTTCCAGAAATTCTGAAGACATAAGCTCAGGAAGTGCAACAAAGTGGTCTCCTACACAGACAAAGAGGTAGTTTGACTAAAAACTTTCCCCTTACTTTCTGCTCTGGGGTACTCCCAGGAAAGCATGGGACAAAGCCTTTCTCTGGGGGCACTGTACCTTCTCCTGACTTTGCCCAGCAGGACTGCACCAGTGCTGTGGTGACCAGGGCTGCCTGCAGCTGCAGAAGATATTCCACATTTTATTACCATTGCCTCATGAGTTTTTGGGCGACGAGGTGAATCTCTGTACAGCTGACAACCAGTGCTCCCCTAACAGCACTAACCATTTTTCTGCTGGCTGTGACCTATTTCAGGCTTAGATGTCTTCACTGCAGCTGACTGTGTAAAGTGAGGTGATTCCCTTCCTTTGGGAGTTATTTTGTGATCTTTTCATAGAGGAGGCTACAGAAGTGCAAGCTGTTATTAGATATAGTGATATATTTACATAGAAAAAATGATCTGACAAGGAAGTGGCTGAGCTAGGAGACAGGACTCCGTTCACAAGCCTGAGGAAATCCCAACTGTTTTAGAGATTCCTTATAAAGAAGCGAGTATCATCTCCCACCTTCTTCTGGATCTCTCTTGTCAATTTTGTTCATAAATGCTCTGAGACAAGGTTGCTGTGCATTTCTTCCACAGCAAAGGCAGTGAAGCCCTAGTTTTGGTCTGGCTGCCCTTCGGACTACTGGAATATGAACTAAAAGATGGGCAGATATTCTGGATGTATAAGACTCTGCCAACCTTCCTCCTTCAGAACAGCCTCTTACTCTTAGCAAGGCCATTTTGTCAGGCTGCTATCATATGACCTTTATTTTTTATGTCATATCATGGATTTCTTACAGTGTTCTCCTTTGCAAGAGGCATTGCAGCATACTCTATGGCAGTGAGCCATTACTTAATGTGAGAAAAAGATCAGAATCTAGTCCATCAATGCATTGGCATTATTAATCTTAATTCTTGCTGTATTTTGTTGCATCTCCTCCTTCCTGGTTGCTTCCCATGATGTATTTTAGCCACACCGTTCAGTTCAGAATATGGAAACAAATATACGAAGGCTCTGAATCTCTTCTACTAAGGCCTTTCAGGCAAGGGAATATGGGAGATCAATAAAAATTGGATTTTTCTCCTGCCAATCCCCATGTTGTCTGTGAAAACACACAGCAGCCAACCTGTTGAGCAGAGACCACGCAGCACCTGGCTGGAGATGCTGGCTGTTTCTGCACCACCTCCCTGCAGCCATGCACTTCCCATCTGATATCCCTCCCCTCAGTGAGGGATGCCCTGTGCTGAAATGATCTGTACTCAGAGGAGCCAAAAATGCAGGTGAGGAAAACAGCTGTGTGAGCTGCCCGAATGTGGGGCCACCATCCCTGCCATCAGTGGGGCACCAGAAGGGCTGGGGCTCAGCAGGAAGGTAGCCACCTTTTGCCTTCACGCCAGTGTCACTCTCTCACAGGGTGTCACAGGGCAGAGGAAGGGTGTCTGATGGGGCACAAGCAGCCATGCAGGAAGGGGAGGGCAAGCTGTGGGGGAAGGGGAACCAAAGGAAATTCACCGGTGGAAAGCAGAGGGGTTATGATCTTGTTTTTATTTTTAACAACGGACAGATGTGAATTTTTACGCAGGATTATTTTAGGTCTCAGGACAGGCTGTTTCATGCTTCATTGGTGCCTGAGTTTCCCCTCTAGCCATCTGAATCCAAGTGATATTATTTGCAATTATTTCAAGAAAGCAGAAGCTCAGGGGGAGTGTCCTCAGTGAATAGCTGTAATTTCTGTGCTGTGGCTGCCCAAAGCTATTACGGCTCTGCTATCTCTGGCTGCCTGCCAGCAGGAAGGATTCCTTCCAGAATTAATTGCATTTCCCACCTTCTAGATACTCCAGGGAGCGTGAACCAGGCCTGCAACGGGTGTATCACCTCACGAGAAACAGTGACATGTCTTCTTATGTGCACCATAGAAGGGCAGCGTCACCAAGAAGGCAGAGGTGCCACTGATTTTCAGGTCTTTGCCTATAGCCAAAAATGAGTAAAGAATTGTGAAAAGGAGAAAGTAACCCCAGTGTTAGGCTAATTTTTGTTTCTGGTATGGATGAAGTGGGGTCTGCTTCTCCAGAGTGTTATTCACGATGACATGCAGAAGCTGTTGCCTCCGTGCTTTGCTGCATGAAAAGAGGATGTGCAAGAACACTGCAAGCTCATGCTCTTTGGCTTTGTTTTATTGAAATGTTATATAGAGAGAGCTACTGTGACTACATCTATATTGTATGGTGAGTAGGTGCACAGATTTGAACTTGCCTCTCACTTATATGACATAGCTATATTCGGGTGCAGCCTTTGAGCAAGGTTTGAGATGTGCTGGCTGAGCTCAGACTGTCTTTAGCACAGGCCCCTTGCAGACAGCATGGGGCAGGAGAACTGTGCTACTCCCTGTCTGGTCCTCTCCCATGTATCATATGTGTTTCTCTCACACCAACCACTGTAGGAGGGACATCCCAGACAGGGTGCCAGGCCACATGGAAAAAGGCAAGATGGGAACTTTTAGGCGGTTGTAGCACATCCTGCTCATGCACCATGGGGGACACATTACACAGAGCTTGTGGCCTCCTGTGGTGATCAGTGTGGCCTTGGGGCAAGGAGACATAGAATCTCAGCCCCTGGCTGAACACTACAAGGCACTCCTCCTGGATTTGGCAGATCTTTGAGGACTGTATGAAAACAAGCCTGTAAAGCTCAATGCCATGATGGCTACCCCATCCCTGATTATGTTCACGAGGCAGGGAGCCAGGCCAGCCACCCGCTAATGTGGGCTGCAACACTGCAGCTGTACCAGGTCCATGCAGACCAGATACTTCTTCTGCTTCTCCCTTTGTAGGAAGGGAAGGGAAGGACGGATTGCCTAAGTCCCTCCCTCACTCTCTCCCTTCCTTCTTCACAGTATAATGAGTTTATGGAATGGATTGTAATCTGGCCCTATAGATTTCTGCTTGATCAATTTGGTATTGTTACAGGTGGACATGCTGAGACATTATGTATTGGTAACATTTTCATTAGATACATTCAACAGACCTGAAGTTGGGGGTTAGGTAGCAAGAAACAGCAAAGGGGAAGAAAATATAAAGAGAAATGAAAAACAGGAAAAAAAAAACAAACCCAAACCCAAAACAAAAAAACAAAACCACAACAAAGATCTCATTTCTTTTTCTGTGTCTTTTAACACCAAAGTGCCAAAGTGCCCAGTGCTGAGACCTTTTGTAAATTGCCACAAAAAAATGTTCCATTTAAAAAAAGACAACAGTTTACTAAAGGACTGAGGTCATTTCATCTACTATCTTTTGATCTCTTTCTCTACAAGAGAATAAAGAAAATTAGAAAATAAACTAACTGTTCATATAACCTATATGGAAGCAGAAAATATTGCTACTGCACGTCTCTATAAATCCAGCTGCTGTCCTCTGGTTCAGCTCTATTTGCTTTTGTTCTATTGCACCAAGACTGATATACTATAATATTATTGACAATATTTGTATGTGACAGGTTAGATAAAAGAGATTAGTGATATTTGAGAAGGGGCCACATTCCTCTTTCTTCACCTGTCAAGCAAAATGTAATTCATTCAATACCCCTGATGAGCTGCAGTAGCTACTCATGGTAGGCACATCGATGAACACACAAACCGCAGTCAGCACCTGAGCAGTGTTGTGAGTCATGGGCCAGGTCCCCAGGAGGATTCACATGTCTGATGGATGTCTTACATCCATGCCTTGATGCTGGGCTGCGTACAACAAGGAAGAAAGTCGATTCACATAGGATCTGTGTTTCCATTCATGAAACCATTGAGGTACCTAGGCAGGTGTCTCTACACACGTATATACCCATCCTCGCCAAAAGCTTGCACTGGAGCTCAAATATTGGCTGCTTTGCCTCTAGGTCCCAGTGCAGAAACTTACAGTAGAATAAAAGGAATGTGATGCCACTTTAAACCCAGAAGCACTAGGGAGGTCCACGCATGCAGTAGCAGGAATGGGACTGTATAGACTTCCTATCTCATGGGAACTCCTGAGCTGTTAAGAGGGGGTAGACAGGCATGCTATTGCCATGTCCCCAGCTAAACTGTTCTGTTTGACATAAGTAATTAAATTCTATTGGGATGTTCAAGAAGAAAGTGAGATTAGCTTGGGAAGGCGCTCACTTGAGAGAAAGAATAGTTTGACTGAAATCCTTGTTTGGGCATTTAATTATTCATACCAAGCAGAACATTTTTGCCAGAAGACATTAAGAGACATCCATCTAATTGAATAATCTGCTTATCATTAAGTTTAGCAGTGGTCAGGCAGAACATTGAGATGACTACTAGTACAGAATCTGGTCTTTTGTTTACTGTGCTTAAGTTGACAAAAAATGCACAATGCTTGCTTTGTGCACAGCTCCAATATTATTAATGCAATCAGCATTGTTATAACAGAGCATTAGTATTTCTCTAGTAAGAAATAATCTGAATTTCCAATCATAGCCACTGAATTAGTAAAAATTATACAAATACATAGAAATGATTGAGTGCTGTTGCAGAAAGGTGAAATTTTAAATTAATGTTGTCTCATGTGGAATGCAGTGAAAGAGGCAGCCTACAACGTGAGATAGGTCATCTGTACCACAAAAGAAATCACAAATTTGGTAATTCATTAGAGATGCTTTAAATGTGAACTGCATTAAAAAAAAATCCCTTTTGTGTGATAGAAAGTGTTTCTTTAGTATTCAGAATTTTCTTTAGCTACTGTCAACAAAATGACCTTGGTCTTTAAATATAAGTGGAAAATTTGATTTAGCTGGTGAGTGCTGCAAGTGGAAATAACTGTTGTTGGCTGTTTGCATGAAAATGGAAGCTGATGTGACAGCTGATTTGGTTGAACAAGACATATCTGTATTAACCCGCAGTAGTCATGTGTGGTGAAACCTAGCCTGTGGTCACTGAAAAAGCATTGAGAAGATGAAGAGCCTGGGATCCCATACATGATCAGATGGCTTAAGCTGCTCACTAAACCAAGAGGTATGACTTTGTAATTTTTTGAGAAAATTTCTGGAGTGGTACCTTTCACTCTTTTTTTTTTTTTTTCAGTAAGTGTGAAGTATAAGATTTACACTTATTTATCACCATGCACACTCCCACTGAAGCTACTGAGGGACATGGCTGATCAGGGAGCATCCAGAGAGAAGAGGGTAGGGCTGTGTCCTGCTCTGATTCCCTGAGGTTGCGTAGTCCCACTGCACCTACAGCTGATCTCATACACCAGCTGCCTGAAGCCAGGACATTCCCATTGCTGTTGCCGTTTCTATCATGACCATGCAGACTCCAGGCTGTCAAGACCTTCATTTCCCTCCAGGGTCAAGAGGACTCCTTGCATTTTCAGGTGTGACTAGATCTTCAGAGGGGCCACTATGCAGAACAGCACATAGTGACTGCTCTTTTATGTCATGAATTGCACTATTATGTTGCTAAAGTACAAAGGAATAGAGTTGGTGTTGTAAAGCAGAAGATACACTGCCAGTGTCAGGAAAACCATTTATGTCAAGGTCTTGAAACTCCCAGATGATTTGGAAACTGCTTAAAACAGACACTTATTCTGCTCCTGTAATTTATTTTGAAGACAAGATTCACTGATTTTACTCCTTCAGTGCTATTAACCCTTCTCATCAACTCTTTCCTTGTTAGAGCATCAGTTGGAGAGCTCTTATCTGCTTATTATTAAAAAGAAAACTTCTTTGCATATCCATCACATAAGATTTCCCTTATCTGTGTTTTTCAGACTGCATCTTGGCAGGAATATATCACAGGGCAGTATTAGCATTCCCAGTTTCTGATTAAGTCACTGGCCACTAGTGTGCAAACCTGCAATAACACAATGCCATAATTTATTCTCGCATTAGACAAACAAGCTGTTCAGTGTTGTTCCCTAAAGGAGAAAATGGCAAAGCTGGGAACAAGGGTCACTGTCCTAGTCTGAGCCCCATTCACCACAAAAGTGTGTCAGAAGGTTCCAAGGGGATCCTCACTGGTTTTAATTGTAGAAAGCAGAAACATGAAAGTCTTCTGAGCGCTGTTCTTGTAAACAGGACTCAAAGTGAGCAAAAATGGCTCTAGGTGCCAAAACTCCCTTCAAATTCTAGTCTACATCTCCTAAAGGTGAGCTGCAGGATCACCTGCAGAGTATTTAGGTCTCCTTACGTCTGCTGCTGCTGTTTAGAGCCTTCTTGCACCTACAAACAGGGGCTAAAAAAGGGTATAGAGATCAAAGAAGAAGAAATTCTTCCTTCTAGAAGCTTCTGTGCTTTGCTGTAATTGCCTCTTCTTTTCTCTCCTCAACATGCAGGTTATATAAAGTTCTCTCAGCTTCAGGCAGTCTGAAAAAGGGATTTAGCTTTTTAGAGTGAAAATGGGGATGATGTGATGCTCAGAAATGAGAGGACAATTGCAGTGTAAAATTGGCTTGCATGTGCTCGACAGACTGGATGGTGATGTGAAAGGAAGATTGTAAGGGCTGATTTGATTAAAAGGCTGTGAAAGCAGAGTCTGAATGGGTATGTCTGGAATGAAAGGGTGTCTGGGAGGACCATTTTCCTGCAGTGTGGGGATTCTGGTGTTTGGCTTTGCAGATGCTAGCTACAGAAATGCTAAGATTTAAGAGCACACATTTAGCTCTTAGTCTGGGACAAGCCCTATTTTCAAGAGTGCACATGGATACATCAATAATTGAAAAGATTTTAATTTTATTTTCTGAAGGAAAGGGAAATTTCGTTTTTCTTTTCAGAAGTAGAGGCATTAGTAGAATTTTAGGAGTACTTAAAGACATTTACAGTATCATGTAACATCTGCCTACAACAAGCCCTCTTTTCTCTAACATATTTAATAAAAGATTCTCTATATAATATAGAACAGGGAAAATTCATGAAGTTTACAGGATCATGTGAATATGTTTCATATTCAGACATCATGATGTGTTCCAGTGCAAAAATGGGACTCTCAAATTTGGTCACAGTAAAAACTCTTATGCTGACAGAAGCACTGTGGATTGGCACCAAGCCACCAGCAGGTGCCTATGGTTGAAGATGTGACCCAAATTTTACATGTTGCCACGGATATTTAGAGAAGGGGAATTGAAGTGCATTTGATTCATAAAATGTTCTGGCCTTTCCTTTTTCTTTTCTTAGTAATCTCTAATCAAGTTGAAATTGTCTTTCTAATGAATTATTTGCTGCCACAAACCCCAATGCTTTATTCACAAACATTGTTGAGGTGCCTGGGCAAAACCAGTCATAAATCATTACTCACATAGCTGAAATTTTTGTCAACATCTTTCATTTCCAATTTGCATCAGGACAGGGCTTGTACTCACTTGAGTGCACATAGTGACAAGTTGAAACCCGAGCTGGGCTTAAAGTGATTTCCAGGCACAAGAGAGCTCCTCTCCTTTGGTGGGAAGTACACGAGGAGATTCTTACTGCATGCGATACTCAGCAAGCATTCACAATATTTATTGAGCATAAAGTGGCCTCCATTAGATGAATTTATGTCAGCAGAGTTATTACTCGTGTGTGAGAGACATAAATAATAGAGCCAGAAGACCTCGGTATGCTGCAGTCTCAAAGCCATATGATATACAGGGGTTTGAGTGGGGAGCATTAGTATTGTGCAAGTGATTTGTTAATGAAAATATGTAATTTAAAGAGCACTCATTTCTAACGACGGAGGAATGAGTCTTTAAGTAGGAATCTTCTATCAAGTGCAAGTGGTGTAAAGGTCTCTGACTTAAATTTAATAAGAAAGCAGGAGTGCAAAGACAAGCCTTTCGAAAGTCAGAAAAAGCAAGCTAGTCCCTCACCCAAACCTCAGGAAACAGGGTCGGACTCCAGGGGAAAAAAAAGAATTTATGTAAATACACAAACTCCAGCCAGAGACTTAGTTGAAATATTTGGTCCTTTAAAATGTGAAACAAAAACCTTCCGCAGAGCTAGCTGTCTAGGTTCTGGGATTTGGTAGAGCAATATGTTCCCTTGTGTTTTTATTCATGTCACCATAATGAAAGCTGACTTACTTTTTGAATAATATATACTTTATCTGCATTGTGAGAGGAGCTAAAATGGACAAAATTTACTGCAGGCTTATTTAAAGGGTGCCTCATACTAAATAGAGTGCCCATTGCACTAAATAGACTGCCCAAATGCAGAAACTGCATTTTCATTGTAAGCAAAACACCTTTAAAAACCTTGTGTCTCCTGCTGTGTGGACAGATGAAGGAAACCTTGCACTGTACATGCTAGCTTTGGGATGTCACATGGCCAAAGACCAGGATCTGGAAACCTTGAGGCTTTTTATAACAAAACATATCTGTGAATAGAGCAAAACAGACTTTGCTTTGGTGTTTCCCTCAGCAATGTCTGGATGTCAAAGGAACAAGATTTGGGACTTGCCTTGTCACACCACCTCTGCCATACAGATGCTGGAGGAGCTGTTACCCCATTTGATGCCTCTTTCAGCAGCTTGCCCAAGGGGCAGCCATCAGTTGCTGCTGCTGTGCAGCTGGATCTGGTGAATAAATGGGAAGCAATAGAGGACTGGAAGGAGTCAAACTGTAGAAATGTCCATGGAAAAAGTTACTTGGCATATAAACTTTGTGGATGTCTTTTCCTCCATCATCTTGTTCTAAGACTGATTCAAATTATTTCAGCAGCCACTGCTGCTGACTACTTTTTCATCTTTTATAACAAAGCACCCCACAGTGCATTAGCCACCAGCTGATCAGAGCAGGCAATATTTGCCCTGGATATTCAAGCAGATTCTGGCCCTGCAATTCTGTTAAAACATCAGGAAGCCACAAAGCACATAGGAATCATAGGATCGTAGAATCTTTTAGGTTGGAAAAACCCCAAAGATCATCAAGTCCAACCATTAACCAAACACAGCTTCCTTTCTCCTTATTTGTCCTAGTTAATATAACACCTTTGCAGAATGCATAGAACATGTCATTGCAATAGAAATCAAATTATTTGAGATTTAGCTGCTATTCCACACATGCTTCTTCTACAGATCACTTGGATGTAGGAGTCTGTCTAGCAAAGTTAAGAGGCAAGGGACACCACAAGAAATGTATTTTTCATGCTTAAAGTGTTGTAACTTCCTATGGGCTGCTTGTGTCCCAGCCATCCAGATGAGCACAAGTGCAAAACTCAGCTACCATTTTTACTTCACCAGTGCAAGGAAGAATTAACCATATCTACAGCATTGCCAATGGGTCACATTTTCTTTTCATCCCTCTCTGTGTACAATGCAAGAAAACAGTCCCCCACTGATTTTTTGCTTACTGCTATTAATGTTATTTTGGTGAAAAAAAAAAAAAAAAAGGCAAAGTGGCAGAGTATCTAACTTCTAGTAGTAAATCTTCCCAATAGTTTTTGCAGTAGAGATAGGTCTTGGACATAAGGAGATGCTCTGAGAAGCTTGTAAGTCTAAGGGATAAAATCCATATACCCTCATCCTATCCTGATGGTAGAGCAGAAGCAAGCTTTCCTTTAGGCACCTGCTTTTCCCCTGGCTAGTGGAAATTGCAGCCTTCAAAACTGAATGGTTCTATGAAATGGATCAGGAAAGGTGAGCCCACTTTGCTGAATTATTGTTATACTAGAATAAAATTCATTCCAGAAAGTGAATGCCAGCAGCCACATGAGCACGCAGCTGGACAAAACAACTGTGCTGCAAGAACACAGTAGGAAGTGACCATATGTGCAAGGAATCCCAATTCTTTCGCACAAAGCCAAACATGAAACTATAACAGGAAGCGTTCCTGGTAATTAAAACCAGAATCTCACTGCAATATCTGATAGCCGAACAGGTATGAGCTATTTAGACATGACTAAATCTTGTATTAACAGAAGATCATTGCACCTAAATTGGTTTTGTTGGAAGTTAAAATGGTTGGTTTTTTAATAGTGTCTGTGCACAAGACAGCACGGTGCAATCCAGTTGAGAAACAAACCAAGGACTAAGCTGTTCAGTGCACCAGAAGCAGGTGTAAAACTGGAGACAGTAGACATCCTTATGGTTTTATAGGATTGTGTGGGTGTTAGAAACCCCTGACACCTGAACCACAGCTGAACTGTGATTTCAGTTGCAGACCTTTATAGCCAAGAGCACTGATGCTTTTTTATTTGAGGAACATGAGCTGGAGCCAAGTAGTAATTAGCTGGAGCTCTACTAGTAGAGCTGCATGGTGTTGTTCAAACATGGGCTTGCTTCTGCTAGCAAAACATTTTGTGCCAATGCTTCCAAATAAGGCAGAGCAGAAAGTATTTTCCTAGGTCTGTATAATTCTCTGCCAAGAAGGATCTGAGTCTCTCAAGAACTGTAAAAAGTCTCAGTACTTTCTAAGTTAATTAACTGTGCAATGGGCCAGGTGTTACTCCATGATTAGTTTGTGCACAGGATTTTTAACCAGCACAGGGAAGAAAGACAGAGCATCAATAGGACACAAGAGCTCCCTCTGCTCCCACTTGCGCACCTATAAGGAATCTGGGCAAGATCCAAACCTCAGCACCTCAGCATTAACCACAATAACATATGTAGCTTCAAGGGGAAGGATTCATTTCATCTAATTCAAATTTTTTGGTGAGTAGGTGCCCAGCCTAATACAGTTGTACAGTGGAGAGACTTAGGTATTTCTGTGAGAAATTTGTCCCATTCATCTCAGGTGGCAGCCAATCTGATGTAGGATTTCTGCACCTCACTTCTGATACTTGGTTGCACATCTAAACCCTTGCATTCTCTCTTTGGTCCTTTGCTAAATGCATGCTCAAGGGAGCTGGTTCATCAGAAATCTGTTTCCTGTTCTTCTCTTCTCTTCTCTTCTCTTCTCTTCTCTTCTCTTCTCTTCTCTTCTCTTCTCTTCTCTTCTCTTCTCTTCTCTTCTCTTCTCTTCTCTTCTCTTCTCTTCTCTTCTCTTCTCTTCTCTTCTCTTCTCTTCTCTTCTCTTCTCTTCTCTTCTCTTCTCTTCTCTTCTCTTCTCTTCTCTTCTCTTCTCTTCTCTTCTCTTCTCTTCTCTTCTCTTCTCTTCTTCTCTTCTCTTCTCTTCTTCTCTTCTCTCTTCATCAGACAGGACATAGACTATATGCAAAATTTTGAGAAGATGCAAGTTGCAATTAAAACCATGTTATTTGTAAAGGTCACGGCTGGGGAAGGAATAGAGAAGAAGGGGAAATTATTTAATTTTATACAGTTTTTTTAAGCAGCATTAACCCTAAGATGCAAGTGCATTTTGAGGTAGTCTACCTACACCTTCTTCTGCCAATCTCCCCTCTTTACCTCAGATTGTCCCCTGTGGTAATGTGACCTCGCTAAAATGAAGTGAATCATGCACAAACTCTCACCACACTGAAGAGGCTAGGAGGGAACAAGGACAGGAGAAGAATGGGAAAGCAGGTTGTGTGAGAAGGGGTAGTTGCAAAACTGTACAGGAGGAACACACAAAATTTGCCTGAAGTATTGAATGCACCTCTTGTCCGACTGGTGCCCTAGTGTCTCAGCAAAAACTAAAGAAAAGCAACGTTCTTGCCTCAATAAGCAAATAATGGATATGAAAGGATTTCCTTTGTTCTGGAGCTATTTGTTAATTTTTGCCTTCATGTCTCAAATCTATTTATGTTTCACCATGATTAGCTGTTGCAGTCCTTAATTCAGGCACTTAACTCTTTGATCTAGTCCTAAAACCAGATAGATTTTAGGGTTAATAAAATTTTGACCTTGTGATCAGAAAGAACCACAAACGCAATGAGAAAACCCTAATGTTCCTCTCATTCCCTGGCAAAAGTGGCATTTTGACTGAGACAATTCTGCCTTCTGATGTTCTCCTGCCAGACTTTGAGCACCATCAATCGTATTAGTATCTTCCTCCTTTTCAGTGGGACTAACTGTGGGGGAAGGGATGCCTCAAGAAGGATAAGTGAGAAAGAACTTGGGCCTTCAGCGGCTACAGGTGGAGGAGGGACGAAAGAAATTACTCTTGGTAATTTAGCTCAGATAACTCTCTCTCATTAGTTTATTACTTCTTGACCCCTTGAATGGTATTATTAAATCTAATCCACTTTTAAAACAGAATCTTGATTCCATGCATGTGTGTGAACCCTACAGTAGTTCCGCTGGAGCTCCCACTGCTGCTGTATTCACCTGACCAAGCAATTTTTATTTGCATGAACACATCTCTAACATGTTACTCGCATGAATAGCTCCAGATTTTTCTTCTAGGCCAGCAGCCTCAGCACCAGGTTTAGACACCTGCATTCACTTGGCTGCAGTGTAGGTGCTGTGAACCTGCTGTACAACCTCACGCTGTAGGCAGGGAGGAGCTGGGCCTTGATTAGTTACCTTCATATCAGTGTCTGGCAGGGTCAAAAACATCTTTGATTACCCTTGATTGCCTGATCACACTGAATGCTTTAATTCAAGCAACAGACCTGAGCCCTGATCAGTTTAGCCAATGGAGACTAAAAAGGGATTCAGAGCATAGGTGCACACCTGAGGGTGAAATCAAAAGGGTCTCTAGAACCCTTGAGCTTTACTGGATGGGCCTCCAAGACTACAACAGGAGCCTGGGCACATAGCATGTATGTAAGGCACCTGAGCCTCTCCCAGGCCAGTTAAGGGTAGGTCTGTGCTCATGTGTGCACTGCTCACACGCTGAGTTACCTACAGCCAGGTAGGCAGGTGAGTGAGATGCTCAGCACATGGCAGTACACACTGGCTCCCTGCAGGGTGTGTTAATCTTGGCTCCACACTGCCACAACCACAGCCACAGGGCTTCTAGCTGTGCTGATCAAAACTGGCTCAGGATTGCCTGCAAATGCCAAGCAGACATACACCAGGAATTAAGTATCTTTTCCTTCTTTCCTATTCAGAAATTTGACCAAATTATTATTATTTAAATAAGTTGAGTTTTCCATGTAATCAAATGTAAATAAAAACCATTTAATTTCCTTACTGTTAAGGGATTATAACGGGTTCTGTCTCTTCCACAGTAGTTTATAGAATGATGTTCATTACCATAATTTGTTTTTCCAGCACATTCTTTCTGTTTGCAAGGTTTGACAGTTTGGAGCCTTATTTGCTCTGCAGTGTTATCTCTTATATCTATCCCTGGCTATATACTGTCATTTTAATTTTCAAACCATATCCTTGAAGAACTCAGGCCAACATCTAAATAATATTTGCCACCTAATGCCCCTCTGAGCAACTAAGTCTCTTGAGAGTAATACGACTTTCATTCTTAGATTCTCTCTCCAGTGAATACAAGTGCTGAATGTGCTATTTTTCTGTCTTTAAGAGAAAAAAACCATGTCCATAAGGAGAAATACTCTGAAACATTTTGATTCCAAAATATCCAAGTATTTAATGTTGGTCTGTTTAATTGACATGAGCTCCATTTCAGGTCACCCGAGGGTTGAACCAGATTTCTCAGCTGGGGTCCATTGCCTTGTGATGTTGCGGGTTTGGAGCCCGATGCTATTATGTTTCCATGGAAAACAGTTTGACCACACTATGCTTCCCCAAATGATAAGACCTTCTCATCGGTGTTATTTGGAAACTGATGGCCTTCAGGAATGCCACCCAAAGTAAAATATAAGTGCTTGTTCCCATACATCTAAATTACATGAAAAGAAAGGTTAAAATTTA
The DNA here is from genome assembly GCF_036250125.1 of Pseudopipra pipra. Classification (NCBI taxonomy): domain Eukaryota; kingdom Metazoa; phylum Chordata; class Aves; order Passeriformes; family Pipridae; genus Pseudopipra; species Pseudopipra pipra. The sequence goes on along the minus strand of NC_087550.1, from coordinate 100,729,797 downwards.
TAAGACTTGAAATTAAACCTTTCGAGGAGAGTCTTTTGAATTAAGCTTAACTTTTCTGAAAACAAAATTGAAAATTGAAAAAATTAAGTAAAGCTTTCTACTGACCAGCTGTAGCAAAACAGGTGACTCTAGAAGTTGTAAGTAATGCACCATGCATACAGGTTTTGTGTTGATGAAATAGAAGTTGATTTACTACCCCTTATAAATGTCATATGTCAACTGTTCATATGCATGAGCAAGCAAAGGCAAGATACATTTAATAAAAGTGTAAATACATAGTTGGTGGCAGTCAAATATGTAGCAAGATACTTGTAGAATTGAAATCACCTATTAAAGTTTATAAAACTGATTTTACATTATTTTTATCCTGCTTTTTCTTGTGTGGATACTTCTTAAGACAATCATTTCATTAGGTGATCAGATTAATTAGTTTAGAATTATAAAATTCTGAAGTACTGAAAATGTCAGATAACTGATTAATATGAGTACATAAGGAAATATTACTGCTCTGACACAATGGTACCTACATTTGCCACCCACAGTGTTTTCCCTGAGCAACTAGTACCCAGTTTAGTTCTCCCCAAGCCAATGTGTAGACACATTCATCATAATTATCACTTTATAAATTGTCACTTCATGGCTGTCTGTGTAAAGGATGGCATAATTACAGAATCATATTACAGATAATGTTTTTTATTTGATAGTCTTTCCTAGATACCTGTAAGTAAATAGCTCTTCCTGGGACTTTTTCTCTGTGGATACATTCCATAAATATGGCTTCAGCAAGTACTTTTAATTTTCTATCTCCATGTATTTGTGGGTCATCTAAGGTCTTGAAGATGCTGTACAAATGGGAGGATGGCTAGAAATAAAGTTTGATTTCAGGAAAGCATTGAAGATCTTATTGTGAAAACAAGAGAGTTTAAAAAAAAAACAAACAAAAAAACAGAAAGCTTTTTTAATAATCTGACATTTTATTGACTATATTAACATTTAATTTTAGATTTTCTCTTGATCTTCAAAAACTGCTCAGTCCAATTAAAGTGGCACAGAACTGTATATGGTAGTTGTGGTGATTTGACCCTGATTTGACTCTGATTGGACACCATGGAAGGGCGTGAAGTTCATGAATGAAGCATCAAATGCCTTTCCTGTGCAGGGACTAGGGCTGGAGCTCACAATTCTTTTGCTTTGGATGAAGTTAATGCCCATAGATGGACAAAGGGGTCCCAAACAACCTTCAGCAAACCACACAGTGCACCTACCATTTGTGGATTATATGGTCTAATAAGATTATTTGAAAACTCTGACCTCAGATCCTGAAGATTTGGGTTGTTTTTCCGATCTAGTTCTGTTTCCTAGAACATATCTTTGTCAGCTTTTCATGAACAATTTTTCTTCAACATTCCGGTTATTTTGTGTTGCTATGGCACAGTTATATTATGCTGTTGTTGCCATATACAGGTGTTGCTACAGAGAGAGTGGCAGCATGGCTCTGCTCCCTGGGGGGAATACAGGTTTGTTTTTAGGTTCCTGGGGAGTTGGGATGTCTCCAGAACAAGAGAGATGCAGAGAGATGCAGGCAGTTTTTGGGAGTGCCTATCACCTACCTGCAGGGCTGCAATCTTTGTCCCACAGAGAAAGAACCACAGCAAACCTCGGGTTTGAAATAAAGTTGCGTTTGATCCATAGACCTCACACAGCTTTCTGTGACACTCCAGTCAGGACATGAAGTGAGGTAGCTGACTCAGTCCCTGAGCTGGCCAGCTGGGAGCCAGCTCTGGGCTGGAAGTCACAGAATCACAAAAGGATTTGGGTAGAAAGGGACCTTAAAGATTATCTAGTTCCAACCTCCATGTTACGGGCAGGGACAACTTCCACTAAACCAGGTTGCTCAAAGCCCCATCCAATCTGGCCTTGAACACTTCCGGGGACGCAGCATATTATCTCCACTAGTGCACTGCTTTGTCTGGACTAATGGAACCTGCTTCACAGCATGTTCCTTTGCTTGTGCTTAAGTTGAACGTGTTTTTGGGACTGGTGGATGTCTGGTATGTCAGGAGCATGAAGGCTGCGATAAGTGAGCTTGTGTCTGGTCCTGATTGCTTAAGCAGCTTCACAGCCCTCTCTCAGGAGTTTTCTGCTCCCAAAATGACCAAGAAAATTGGGCTATTTCATGTGAGGACCTCAGGTATTACAGCTGTAGGAGTTGTATGAAAGGGCAATGTATTGGGAAGCTAAAACTAGTCTTGAGACCTTTGCCCATAGTCGCAGGCACTGTGTTAATTCACGGTTACTTGAGACACGGCTGCACAGCTTCATCACTTGGCTACTGTCACCCTGCAGGTTTGAGATGGCTACCTATGCTCAGGTACTCAACAACTTTTTGTCTCAGTCTTCAGTGGCAACATCTCTTCCCACACCTCTCGAGTGGGTGGACTGCAAGACAAGGACTGGGGAAGCAGAGTGCTTCCCACTGTAACAAAGATCAGGTTCGTGACCACCTGAGGAACCTTATCATAGGTAAGTCTATGGGACCTGATAAGATGCATTCCAGAGTCCTGAGGGAATTGGTTGATATAGTTGTCAAGCCACTTTCCACGACAAAAATCATGGCAGGCAGTGAAGTCCCAGGTGACTGGGAAAAGGGAAACATTGTATCCATCTTTAAAAAAGGTAGGAAGTAGGACCCTGGGAACTACTGAACTGTGAGTCTCACCTCTGTGCTTGGGAAGATCATGAAACAGATCCTCCTAGAAGTTATGTTAAGGCATAGGGAGGAGAGAGAGGTGATTTGAGACAACCAGACTCGCAAGTCCTGCCTGACTAATCTAGTGGCCTTCTATAATGGAGAACATCAGTGGACAAAGGAAGGGCTACAGATGTCATTTATCTGACTTCTGTAAAGCCTTTGACATGGTCCCCCACAACATCCATCTCTCTAAATTGGAGAAAGAAGGATTAGATTTGTGGCCTGTTCAGTGGATAAGGAATATGTTGGACCATGGCATCCAGAGGGTAGTGGTCAATGGCTCAGAGTCCTAGTGGACATCAGTGACAAGCAGTGTCCCTCAGGCGTCCATATCAGTATAAGTGCTGTTTAATATCTTCATTAAGGACATAGACAAAGGGATAAAGTTCACCCTCAACAAATTTGCAGATGATACCAAGCTGAGTGGTGCAGTTGACACATCTGAAGGAAAAATGCCATCCAGAGGGACCTGGACAAGCTCTAGAACTGGGCCCATGGGAATCTCACGAGCTTGAACAAGACTGAGTACAAGGTGCTGCACCTGGCTCAGAGCAACCCCAGGTTTCAATACAGGCAGGGCATGAACAGACCGAGAGCAGCCCTCCTGAGAAGGACTTGGGGTTTCTGGTGGATAAGAGGCTGGACATGAGCTGGCCATATTCACTTGCAGCCCGGAGACCCAACTGTATCCTGGACTATATCACAAGTAGTGATTCTCCCCCTCTACTCTGCTCTTGTAAGACCCCACCCGGAGTACTGCATTCAGTTCTAGGGTCCCCAGCACAGGAAGGACATGGACCTGTTGCTACTGTTGAGGACAGTGCAGAGGGCTACTAAGATGATGAGAGGGATGGGGAATCCCTCCTACAAGGAAAGTCTGAGACAGTTGGGTTTGTTCAGCTTGTAGAAAAGAAGGCTCCAGGGTGACTTTATTGCAGCCTTTCAGTTCCTGAAGTAGTCCTACAAGAAAGCCAGAGAGGGACTTTTCACAAGGGTGTGTAGTGACAGGACAAGGGGGAATGGCTTTAAAGAGAGAGTAGGTTTAGATTAGATATTAGGATATTATGTGAGGGTGGCGAAGCACTAGAATAGGTTGCCCAGAGAAGTTATGGATACCCCATCTCTGGAAGTGTTTAAGGTCAGGCTGGATGGTGCTCTGAGCAACCTGGTCTGGTGGAAGGTATCCTTACTCACAGCAGGGACACCTAGATGATATATAAGGTCTCTTCCAACCAAAACCAGTGTATGATTCTGTAATTGTACCTGCTCCTAGACAGAGACATATACACAAACAGGTAGGGAGGAGCTGCAGAGGAGAAAGTCATAGAAATTGGATCTTCTTTGTCATCCTCCGTGTAACAGGCCACTATAATGTTCCAGTTTCCACTGCTTTGAGCCTCAGAGCACTTTTGGCCAGAGTGTATCTTTTGTAGTTTGAAGATCAGAGGGAGAATCCATCATTCTCCTTTTTCATTTATTCCACTGGCTGATCTCCTTCACTATTAAAAAATGTGTTCCCTATCAGAATAATGCCTGCCTTAAAAAATAGAAAAGGTATTAGTTGGAGACAGTTAAACATGACCTAAGTAAAACTCAAGAGTGATTGAGCTGTCCCCATTCCAAGGTCTGGTTATTGCCCACAGCATATCAAGTGTTATTTCTTCTGGCAGTGTCTGTCCCTGAAATAAAAGGACCTCAATTTAAAGAATCACTTAGTTACTCACATAAACAATGATGAGATATTAAAAAATACATGAGAACTGAAGGCTCCATCTGTCTTGTAAGAGTAAGTTCCACATAACCACATATTACTGCATAGGCTTCCTGGTGGGAAAACCCTTACTCAGTGGGGAAGGATCACTTGTCATTGCTAGAGAGAGGAAAGAGACAGTCTGTCCTGGTCTGGCTGGTTTGCTGGGTAGAACAGCTTTGTTGTAGTAGGGTTCACAGATATCACAATTTGTGAAGGGATCAAAATTATTTCATTGCACTTCTGACCTTTTGGCAGAGCACTGCACCATGTACAAGACTCAATCCTTTCAGCTGTTTGAAGCACAGGTAATGCTGTCGAGAGGGCTGTCATTAACCTGCCCTTGTGCATGCGTGTTTTTCCCTTCATCCCCTTCTGTAGCCATTGCATAACCTCTTTGGAGCAGGCAGTATTCCCCACTGTGTTTGTTCAGTACCCAGTGGAATGAGGCCTGCCCATGCTATGCAAATAGTTGCACATATTAAATACCAATGTTTGCTCCTGTCATGCCATTGCTCACCAAGAAAGTGAACTATCACTGTTTTGAAACTGCAATACATTAGACAGACTAAACAGTTAAGCTCATGGAAACCAGACATTTCACTCCAGCACTTCCTCTTCCTTTTGTTTTTAAACTTGCTTTCCTGTCATATGTTATCCTGTTCCACGCTTCATCCCCTACTGTCGGCTGCCGACCTAGAGCCCCTTGTACATGGAAGCACAGAGGCTTGCCTCCAGGAACAGTACTGATCTCCACAGCAAGGTTTGGTGATGCTGAGGCATTTCAATGTCACTCATGCTCTCTTCCTGGAAAGGAAGGCAGTTTACAGACTCAACACCTTTGGCCTGGAACCCCAATATCTGACCCCTCATTGCCTGGTAAAGTTCCTCCTCAGGGTCAGGAATTATGAAATCATAGATTTGTTAAGGTCGGAAAATACCTCTAAGATCAAGTCCAGCTCTTAACATAGCACTTCTAAGTCCACCACTAAATCATGTCCTCAAGTGCCACATATGCACATTTTTTGAACACTTACAGAGGTGGTGATTCCACTGTTTCCCTGGCAGCCTGTTCCAATGCCTAACCACCCTTACAGTGAAGAAATTTTTCTTAATACCTAAACTAAACATTCACTGGCACAACTTGAGGCCATTTCTTCTTGTCCTGTCATTTGTTACCTGGGAGAAGAGACTGATCCCAGCTTGCTACAGCCTCCTTTCAGGTAGCTGTGGAGAGCAGTAAGGTCTCCTCTCAGCCTCCTTCTCTCCCGGCTAAACAACCCCAGCTCCCGCAAACACTCCTCATAAGACTTGCTCTCCAGACCCTTCACCAGCTCTGTTGATGAAGGAAAGAGCTGGCTGTAGTGCTCGTGCAGCTACCATGTTTGTGGACACGTATTTCTAGCCCATGTGCCTGCACACATCATGTTAGGAGAAACATCAGGAATACATCCAGCTGGCATTTACAGAACTGCAAACAGAGAGAGCAAATGGCTAGGAGCAGGCAGGCAGTCTCACTGGGCAGACATACTGTCATAGCAAAAGGGGAACATAGAGCAAGTTGGGACATGCAGGAGTGATAGGAAACATTGGTGGAGGCAGCAGCGAGACCAGAGCCCAAGATGGCAGGATGGGTTTTTTGGAATGGGTTAGTAAGAGAGGACAGTTACTGGAGTAGAACTGCTGGACTTGCTGCTGTCCCAGGTGCAGACAGAGAGTGGGCACTTGAGCAGGTGAGGAGAAACTGTAAGAACCATTTTGAAAAGGAAATGAGGACTGAAGAAAAGCAGGCTCCCTGTTTGGGAAGCAAAGTAATAACACACTGAGGTAGCTGAAACATTAAATGGCTTTTGCCATTAGTTTCCTGTTCATTACTTGCTGGCTGAAAACAAATGGATTTTATGGGAAATGGAGGGGATTGTCTTGAAAGTTCTGGAAATCAAAGGACATAGAAAGGGGGAAAGGGAAAAAGGGAAAGGTTCACAGCAGTGGTTTCCCTGAAAATGTCAGATGCAGGGATGTGCCAGTCTCCTCTCATGTAGGCTCCATTGCTGAGGGACAAATGACTTGTGTGGGTGCAGAGGAATGGAGTGGAGGATCAGACCCCACTGTCTGGATACAAAAGAACACCCCAAACTGTGCTACAGTGGCATGCTATCAGAGGGACATCAAGGATTTGCTGAGGGAAAGCACTGCCTAAATCCTACAGCTTCCTGACCCATATAATCAATTCCTTTGGCAAAATGAGGGTTGCCTTTTGTAGCAGATCTGCTTGGAAAGCAGCCCAGGACAATTCATATAACAAAAAACCTTTGAGCCTGGTAATAGGCATTTACATATTGTTCAAGATCTTTCTTTATTCCTGTGACTGGATTCAGGGCATATTACAAATTTCAAGCTTCCCTTGAAATAGCAAGGGTGTATTTAATACAGTGTTTCCAACCAGATAAATCATACTGGGGAAAAAGGTCTGCCCATATTTGGCAACAGAGTTAATTCATTCCCCAAGCTTAACAGCAATCTGACTAATCAACTTGCATATTCTTGATTACAGGCTCTTACTTGCTTTTAAAGACAGACTTACCTCTGCAAATTAAGTGATTTTTCAAATCTCTGTACCTAGAAAGAAGAAAATAAGCGAGAAATGATTTGTTCCTGTCTTTGTTTACTTGCTAGATATCAGAAGTGAACAGTTATGTGTCTTTTCTTTCTTTCTTTTTATCTTTCATTCTTTTTCTCTTTCTTTTTCTTTTTCTCTTTATTTCTTTCATTTTTTCTTTCTCTCTCTCTTTCTTTCTTTCTCTGTTTCTCTCTTTCTTGCAGCTTCTCCCCCTCTTTAGAGTAATTTACATTAAGACATAGAGGTATCTGTCTATGTAAATATATTGCAGGACAATGGCTTAACAATGCTGATAAAGAGAAACAGCAAAATCAGAGCCATCATATTACAGTTTTTCTATCAATTCTCTTTAACAATTTATATACAGGCACTTACTTGCCAGCTACCATAGCTGGGACTTGTTTTAATGCAATTAATACAATTTCTGTAGAGCAGAAATGCATGCTTTGCTTTACTCTTCTAGGATGAAAGATGCTTGTTTAGGAAGATGAGGAGTAAGGGGAAGGAATAAATCAGACAAAAAGCCGAAGTTTCCAGGTGGTTCTCCCTTTATCTTTTCAAGCACGGAAATCAGCAAATATGATGCTATTTCCTTTAAGGAGAAAAGAGAGCTAATATTCACACGAAAACTATGTTTATGATTAGTCAATGTGATTTCAGGTTTCTGGAATGAAGCAAGTTTGATGCCAAATATGGAGAGTTCCTTTCTAAATTGCATCATAGTTGCTCGTAGAGGTTATTTGCAGTTCGAATAAAAGGCTTGGGGGTTAACTTCAGAGTGCCTTAAATGATGATGGCTGAGCTCTGTTACTTTCAGGTTGGGAAGTCTGAACTTTTCCTCTCTTTCAGCTGAAGTCTGGTAGCCAAAGAAGGAAGATGTGCAGTGCTTCTTGTGAACCGAGAGATGCACAGATTCTGTTGCTGTTTCTGATGTATAGAGCAGTGTGGGTGACACATGGGATGCATTCACTCACTCTGCATGGTTATCTGGTTTCTCTTGGGATCCTGCTTCCTGATAATTATACAAATGAAGAAGTGCCATCTGAAGAAAATAACAGAAGGGTTCAATGGTACTGGTGAAGAAGTATCCTTGAAAACATAATTCAGAGAAGAATTGAATGTGCTGATGCAATATGAATGAACGTGTCAATTGCCTTCATGTTCTTACATGCATTTCAAAGCAGGCCTTGGCAATATTTTTCTGTATAAGAGTTTGTTCTTCTACTTTCCTGACATTAGAGATGCACCTTGATAAAATTAGGTCTTGCAGAAGCAGGGAAACAATTCCTGGGGGGCAAAGGATAAGGCACCTGCCTAGGGGAATGCTACCAGGCAAAGAATTGGTTTCTGCTTGGGTGTAGAGACAGAGTGACTTTTCCTACCAGGCAGAAAATTCTGGTTTAAACCAAATTCAATTTTAATGGTTAGGACATGTGAGGATAGGGCAGGGATGCAGAAGAAGGGGCTCCTCAGGATTTTGTTTTCTTTTCCTGCTTTCCCAGAGTTTTCCTTAGAATTCAAACAACCTTGTGCAGATGGAAGCTTTCATTACCTGTATTTGTATGGCTTTATGAAGATGCACAGAACACTGTGTACAGGGGAAAGCTGTGCCAAACAAATAGCATGTCTCCATCCTTGAGAGGAAAGATGAGTGTCGAGACATACAAACCTAGAGAACCTGACAAGCTTGTGATTCAAAAGCAAGAGCAGCAATATTTCGGCAACATTTTATGGGAAAAGTCTGGCATCCATCTGCACCCTGTTCTGTCATCCCTGTGCTTGTGTAACTTGTACAGACCTGAATGGGTGTTTTACGGGTGTAATTGAAGGACACTGGAATTCTTTCTATTGACTTTAACAGGCTCTAAATCAGGCACCATTATAGCCAGGATTTGCCAAAGTGATTAGTGACTTTGAATTACCCTTAACATTTGGGAAATCTCTTTGTGTCAGGGCTCATGGCAGGCACAGTTAAATTTGAAATATATGTGCATAAAGTGTGCCTATCAGTGTTACAAAGCCAACTTATATGCACTCTTTACAAAGAAAATTTTGTTGTGGTACGAAATAAATTCAAACTACATATGGAGGACAAAAAAAACCTGGACTTGTCAACAGAGAGCAGAATGGGTCAATCAGGAAATAGGATATTTTGACAGCCTTTTCTGTTATCTCTGTATTTGGCTGCATTTAGCAAACCAAGAAGGCCCATAGAATCTCTGTTTTACCTCAGATTTTCTTCTGGATGCAGCATTTTTCTGTATTCTCCACTTAAGCTGCAGCCCTAGAATTTAGGCCAGTGTTTCCTGCGCCTCTGTGCAGCACTGTATGGAGACAGGGAACCCAGCCCTGGTTATACATTTAGATCTTGTGTAACCCAGTGATAGGTTTGACCCCTACCTTGTAAGAAATGTGTCAACCAAAAACTTATTTCAATGCCACTTTTAACAACCATCTAAACTACTACATCTGGAGGTGAACTGTTTCTTTGGTTTTTTTTTTTTTTTGTTTGGTTTTGGGTTTTTTTAATTAACACCCAGCTCACTTTGGGTTAGATTTGATCTGCCAAGATCCCCCTTTGGCCTGTCCTGCTGACAGCTGCTTTACGTTCTTCGCCAGTGGTTTTGCAAAAGTGGCCATGAGGAGGACATAGGTCAAGTGAAGTGTGGTCAGTCCTGCTACCTGCTTTCTATGATTGCTCCCTAGTCTGCAGCCTTGGCCCAGGAGCAGGATGTGATCCCATGGTCGTTATGCAGGTATCCTCCATCTTACTTGGTGACACATCTTTCACATGGTAGAAGTGCCTCTGTGCCTTGGTGACAGGTTTAGCAGAAGTTACCTGCCATGCTAGCAGAGCCACCCATGTCCTGTGACAGGCGTTATCTGTCTGCCGGTACAGGAGAGGTGTACAGTGAGTCAAAACGATCAGACTGTATGACTTGCCCAAGAAGCTCCTACTTTCACATCAAATGTTAAGTTTTGACAGCAAAATAGAGTGTGGTGATGTCCCATCCACGATGTATTTTAAACAACTAAAGGTTTGACTAGGTGTGTGATGTATAAGCTAAACTCAGTTCAGTTCCCTCACTTTACCTCTGTGACCACATCCTCTGCATTTCAGTCTCTGCAGTGAGCTTGCTTTATCAGCAGGAGTGAAAAGGAGTAGTTCCATCCTGAATAACCTGGATTTTGGAAAATGGAGAGTGGAAAAATGGAGTAGGAATTCCCTCAGGCTAAAGAGCAAACTGGATATAAGAAAAGGCTGCCATGGATGTCTCAGGTGCAGACCACAGTGAATCTGCAGCTTACGTGCATCAGATCGTAGGCATCCATTACAGTCCTCTGGCAGTCTTTCTTGAAAGGCTGGGCTTACACTGCAGTTGCCCAGGAACTTGGGGCAGATGTAGCTGAATGCTCACCAAGAATAAAGAAATGCAAAATAAAATCAGAAATCCCTCAAGATACGCCACGGTGAGGAGAAAGGGAAACGTCTGGGAAAAGCAGGCAGAAGTTATTTCTGAACACAGGGAGAACACGTGAAGTTGTTACAAAAGGAAGTGGTTTAGTTGCTGTATAAGTGTTTTAAATAAATGAAACATTTGAATTCTGTGAGGATCCTGCTGCTAAGCATCATGCATGTCCAAGGTAAACCTGCCTGACCTGGCTTTCTCAAGGGAGGAAAGAGGAGGAATACTTTCACTCTCAAACGGGCTTAGGGATCACGCATGTGCCCTGTTGCTCAGTCTGATCAGGACTAGGATACTTCTGGACAGAGAGGGGGCTACAACTTGAAGCACTTGTAGAATTTCAGAATGATAGGGAAAGGTATCTGTGAAATTTAACAGCTTCTATGCTAGAAAGTAGCTGGGCAAGGGTTTCTGGACTTAGTTTTAAAGATGTAAACATTTAAAAGAAAGACATGGTGTAGTGTATGCATGCTTTCACTATCCCATGAAGGATGCTGTAGGTAAAATTTAGCATCAAAAGCAGAAAACAAACTGCAGATCTTACTTGAGGACCTTATGCCATAGAGGTTAAAACAACCATCAGACCTACTACACACCACTACTCTGTAGTGGTGTCTTAGTGAATGTGATTGCCCCCAACTCTAGCAAAGCTGAACATTTCATGTTTCTATTAGTAGTGCTGGCTTCATTTACTAATGGGTCCCAGTGGTGCTTCTCTCAGTTTCAGAGATTCTGTGATCAAGACTAGAAAAAATGGATGCATAAGTGCTGTTCTCCTGCTGGGAGAGGTAGGTGATGTTTCACACAGATGCTCACTCTGATTTCCCTTACAGTGGCAGTTCAGGGTATGTTAAACTCTCAGCCTCTGAAAACTAGTATTTTTTTTTACAGGATGTGGTACTGCCTTTCTGTCTCATCGTAGAAAATAACAGAGAAGCTTGCGGTGACACAAGTTTTAAGCAATCCAGTCCCAGCCTTGCCGGTTGCTTTCTGCTTGGGATGGGTGCCAGGGGTGCTGTAATCTCATCAAGAGACAGCCCTCTCCTTCAACTCTGGAGTACAGCACTTCTAGGAAGCAGTGCCAGCTCCTTCCTGCCTTTTTCAAGGGTGCCTGCTGTCAGCTGAAGGGAGATACTGAAATGGTGTGTGCCAGTACAGTCTCCTTGCATTTCTCTGAAGCGCCTGCCTGAAGTACTGACAAGCACAAACCTCAAAGCTACAGTAGCAGCATCCCCAGTGGGACTTCATATGAGGGCAAGCAAGGTGATTCTATCTACAAGTAAATTTATGTCAGTGCAACTTCCCTGACGTCAGCTTGGGGTACGAGCTTACACAGGTGAACATCAGAGCTGGCTGCAGTGCAGGTCCCCACGCAGGCAAACAGCTGTGCAGGTCCCTGTGCAGGCCACATCTCAGTTGTCCCTAGCCCACACTGCCTCTGTGCTACCACAGTTGCTCCTCTGTGGTAGCATGTTTAGAGGCTGCTCCTGCACACCTACACACAGGGCAGGCGGGGTGGCCACCACAGTGCTGGCACACACTGACTCATGCCTGCTTCTCCCTCACATGCCTGAGGTGCCTCTTGTTTCCAAGGGGAACAAGCTCAAGGGAAGCCATTATGAGAGGATGCAGCAGGGGATGCAATCCACCACAGTGGAAAGACTACTATGTTGCAATGCCATTCTCTTTTCCTCCTGATCCCCCCCTTTTTTTTCTTCTTTGTCTTTTAAATCCACACTGGGGTTTTAGTGTGAGCAATGCTTTTCTCCAGATGCTAGCAGCTAGCTAGCAGCTTTTGCTCTTACCTGAAGCACAGCCATGTTCATAATTTTACTGAGGCTGCACAAAGAGATACCTTTATCTTGCGAAGTTTTATTTTTTTAGGAGGTGGGGCAACGCTTTGTATTAAAACCTCTCACAGATGTGTGCATTTCAGCTTCTGGTGGCATGGGCATTTTTGTCAAATTACTTTAATTATTCCAAGAAGTTATAAACCGATTGAAATTGAGTTAATTGTAGAGCCTTCACTGTAGTCGTGCTAGAAATCAATTGCTGTAAAGAACTGAGCTCACACTGTGTGCAACCTTTATCTCCAACCATAAGAAACAGGAAACCTATGTGGGTTTTCTTGCAACAACCTGACATTTATAGTTGCTTTCTGAGCAACAGCTATGGAGATTATGCAGCCATGCAGCACAGCTCTCAAAGGGAAAAATTTATCAGAGAGGCTCCTGTCCAGCTTTGGTATGCATTTGAAAGAGAGTCACTTCAATTTGCAAATGGTTCTTTGTTTATCTGCTTTTCTTCCCAGTGTTTTGTCTGTTTTCATCTCCACTGGGGTGCTGGGCAAACTGGGATCAACCTTTCAGACTGGAAATCCAGAGTCAGCTCCAGGGAGCAGCGGGAAACCTCTTTAGGTGCGCCAGGGACCCGTGTTTCCCAGTCCACACATTCATGACTTGGCAGTTCTTTCCTCACTGTTTCCAGCAGGATCCTAAGGAAACAAAATCTACCTTTCCTCCTGCCCTGCATAGGGCAAAGAAAGGACTAAGGAGTATGAATACTCCCTCTTGCCTCTCGCCCTTCACTGCCAACCAGTAGTCTGTATCATAATTGCCATAATCCCTCTAAGATGGGGCAGCACTAGCTGGGCATGGACAATTTCAAAAGAGCCTTTCTTAATGCATTAATTCTAACTGTTGTGCTTGGCTGCTTGCTTGAGGGTTAAAAATGAGTCTTGAGAGTAGAGATTACAGTGGCCATGAGAAGATGATTTAGGGAGTCTACTTTCCTCTTTCTTTTCCTATTTTTTTTTTAAGATGTGGAAATGGTATTTATCAGGGGAAGAAAATAATGAAACAAGTTGGAATAACAGTTTTTTCATGTTGTTATGTATGCTTTCAGCAAAGATATGTGTTTAGCGTTACTAAATTTTACTTGAAAAGCAGTTGGGGTTCTTGTTGGAAAACAATTTGGGCTTTGGGGTTTTCTGACAAGCATAATAAAACTACGAAAAGCTGAGGTTCCTTCTGAAAAATACCGTTTTAAAGAAATGTTTTTTCAATTAATATTTGAAACTCCTGTTAGATGATTTTTTCTTACAGTGCCTAGTCCTGTCACTGGGGACAGATTTTCAAATAGGCTCATCTTCCATTGCCACACTAGATGCAAGTGTCCATGAATGTAATTAGGTAAGAGCACTGGGGATTTGGCATGTTTTGAGGTTTGGTTACACTCTCTTCACTTAAAAGTGCAGAAAGTAGTTTTATATCTAAACGTCAGCTCCTCCAGCTTCTGAACTGCAAACCAAGGAGCTAAATAGCCAATAAGCTGTATGCACGGAGTCACTTGTCTGCCACTTGGAGTCACTTGTCTGCCACTTGGTTGCATTTTCCATAGAATCACTAAATGGGTACTTACCACCCAAAACCAGCCTCCATCAGCCTTCAGATATTGCAAAGATATCTTTGCTTCTACCGTGACAGATACTGAAACTGAAGTTGAAATATGAAGAACCCAAAAGTGAAATAATGAAAGAGAATTTTTTTTTTGTCTTAATTTGTACTGTTTTCGATTTTGTCTTAGAAGTCCTGCAGGAAAAAAAAAGGCCTAATACAAGAAGACCTCCAGGTCTGTAGCTGATGCTAAGTTCAGATCAGGTCCGGTTTTCCAGATGAAACAGTTCAATTATCTAAATGTTTAATTGTTCAAATGGTGTAAAAATGTGTGCAGGCAGAAGGGCCAGCAAGTGCCCCAAATGTATTTATGTACTGAAGAAAGGCAGGTCGGAGTGGGAGGAACTGCAGAGGGGTAGCCAACCACTCTGGAAGGCTGTGCTAACTGAGCCCCTGCCACAGCTCAGGGCAGAGGCGAAGGGTAGCAAAGTGCTTCTCTTGTTTCAAGTCTGCACAGGAAGCACATGATGCTCTTTTCTAATTTCTAAACGCCTTGTGCAAGCTCTCTGCAGAACAGCCTGCGGCATGCCACTGAGAGGGACTTCCTGCCTGCTTGCAAGGATTATTTGGACACCAAAACTCCTTCTGTAGTCTTCACTTTTTCCCCATCTTTAGTTTTTGCCACACTGAAGCCAAGCCACAGAGCCTACACCATGGAGGCAGTCAAGCAGCTTTTTGTTAGATACATAACACAATTTCAAATACATTCACAGGAGGTAAGCTCTCAAAGCATAATTAATAGCAACCGGAGGCAAAAAAAAGGTAAAAAGGATAGAAATAAGGGAAAAAGCATGGAAAAGCTGAGGAGCTGATAAATGGTTGTCAGCATAAGCAAACTGAAAGTAACCATTGGAATAGAAAGCCATAAGACATTCTTTAAAACCTGGACAAGGTAGAGATACCAGAATACTGGGTGGTATGCATAATGGCTGCTGTCTTCCCTGTGGGGCTACATGGAAACTGCAGCGCCTGGCAGCACTTCCCAGGGAGGTTGTTGCATCACAGCTGCCCGTTGGAATGCACAGCCTTCTCTCTTTTTTCTGCTAGCATCCAGGGGAAGACTGGGCAGCTGGGAATGGCACTGCTCTTCAGCAAGTGCCCTGATCTGTCTGCTCAGGTAGTCAGGTATGTGAGGGACAGCGCTGAGTGCAAGTTCAGATACAGCCTGGGAGAACACCAGCTTCCCTCGTCAGTCCCCCTTTTCCCAGCCAGTCTGGATCACATCATCCTTTGCTAAAGCTGAAGGAATATCAGAGCAGCTAAGCTTTAGAAGCTTTGGATACATTGTTTCATCCAAGGAATAAACTGGTTCCTAATTCAGCCAAGTGGGAACTAAAACTACAAGCACGCTTTATGTTACTTGCTATATGAGGGTCTTCCTCAGGCTGCTGTTTGTAAAGCCCTTGAACATGCTGCCAGGCTTTTTGTCTCTGGTTGGAAAGAAGAAAGTGAAATGGCTTTTCAGTCATCAGTCTTTTGACTAGTAGTGGGCAACAGGATCCACGAGTGGCAATTGCAATATTTTCCCGTGCTTTCTCAGTCTTGTCCTTTGTGTTCTCTAAAATATGTGGAGACTGTTGAATTTTATGTGTAGATGTTTGGACTGCCAACTTGGTTTACATTATGAATAATAACTCATCAACATTTCACCAGAAGAGAAATTATAATTAAAACAAACTCTAAAAATTATTTACATATTTTGCAATACCACAGGAATGTGGTGGTTTATTATGTCAATTCTGTCAGGATAGGATTATTCCTGTACATGTCAAATCCCAGGTTCCTGCACAACCATGGCAAATTAACTGCAAGAACAAAACCAAATGTGCCTGCTACTTAAAACTGAGCTAATTTTACAGAAAAAAAACACATTTTACTGTTTCCCTGTGTGTACTTTTATTTATACCTAGCCAGGTCTTCTTCTCTCTCAGGAACTATTTCAGAAGTAGCAAAACTATAACAACCCCAAAAAGAGAAATGAAAAATAATGTTGTGACTGGCCTTGGTTCCCTGTGTGGTCTGATGGCCCCCTCCAAAACCCATCCAAAGGAGTCAGCGGCCCTCAACAGGGAGAAGGGGACCAGTGTGCTTCCATCTGTGAGGTGTTTGGATGCTTTGGAAACCTATATCCAGTGAGATTGCGTGGCCCAACCTGAGGCAATATGTTAGACAGCTTTTTGATTTGTTTTGTATTTCTAAAGGCAGGAAAACCCATCAGCCTAAAACCTTTTTAGAAATTACCTCTAACTCACAGAGGTGCTTTTAAAATTACCACTTTGCCTTGGTTACCCCAAATGGATCAAAGAGCTAGAGCAGATGTTATAGAACGACAACAGATGATTGACATGTTCATAAAGTTGAAGTTATTTGAGCTGCTAATAGAGGGTTTAGTCTAAATGAGATTTTTTTTAAGTTGTGCTTCATAGAAGCCAAATATTTTATTTGAACTAAAAGGAAATGCTAAATTCTGTTTTCAGTATTCAAACTCCTTTATTATTATTCCAGATGTTGTTTTGAAAAGCCCTGAGAATAACATTCTTTTCCTTTTTCTTAATGTATATTTTCTACCTGAAGAAATCATGAGATCTGTTAAATTCTAAGAATAGTTTCTCTCTTCCTATAAACTGTAAGTTTGATGAATAACACATCTTTCAACAAAACATCTGAATGTTACCTGATTTACAGAAAATGTCATCAAGCAGCAAAGTTTTTGTCTGTAAAGCTCTTACTTCTTGGTTTAATCAAAAAGGCCTCTGGAAAAATGAGAACTCTGGGCGTTATACAAGACAAAAGCCTTGCAGGCTGGCTATGGTACTATGATAGGTACTTAGTTATCCTGTTATTAAATGCAGTATAATGGAGCTGTAGATAAAAATTGTTCCATGGAGGACAAAGCAAGAGTGTTGAGTGGTGGATTTATGATTCAGAAAACTTTCCATAGCATCAACCAAAAACAACAGGAAAAGGAAAATATAAAGAGATGGAACATCAACCAAATATAGCACCAAGAGCACGCAGCAACTGTTCAGTGCTGAGGAGAAAAAAACCATGTAAAATCCCTTGGAAAGTTGATGTGTGTTGGCCTTTTCTGTGCTCGAGTGCATAGAGGTCAGTGTTTAGCAGGAGCTTGAGTGGAGATCACACGTGGTAGATGGTAGCACAAGTGTCCTGCTGCTGCAGGGAGAGTAGAGAGTAGCAGCCGGGCAGGTGACACGGGCTCGCCCCATCCCTTGCCAGATTCAGTGGGTGATAATCCTGCTGCTGTGCTCAGCACACAGGCCAGGCACCCAGGCTGGGTTCACCTCTCCTTTGTTCCTCAGCGCTAAGCTGAGATCCGGATTTCCCTCTGCAAGGACTATCCTTCTCCATCCCTTCTACAGGGGGCCCTGGTAAATCCTTTCCTAATTGCAGCACTTCAAATATAATTTTGCTCAGATGGCTCTGGACCCAAACATTAAATTAATAAGATCTCATAACTCAGCATCTCTATTACATCTCCCATTTCTGTGCATAGTTTGTTTCAGCTGCAAGTTCTTTATAGCAGCATCTGTCTTTCATTACATGATTGCATGGTATCTGGGACTGTGGAGCAGTTAGGCTTAAAAATACGAATGAGAAAAGTATTTAATTTATTTAACTTACATTTAACTTCATTGTGCTGAATGATGGTAGGGAAATATGACCTTCAAATAAATAGTCTGCTATTTATTCATGCTGATTTTTATTCTTGTCTGGTGTGCTGTGGTAGTTCTTCTTTGGAGCAAAAGCCAACACTGCCATATGAAAATACCAATTGCTGTGTTCCTGTGCTGTGCAGTCTCTCCAAAAGCCTTGTGAGCATCTTTCCTTTTGTCTGGGAGGGCATTTCATGTATTTATGTGTGAATTGTTCCTAAAACAAAGATGCATTCTCACTCTCAGGCTGTGAACCTGGCACATATTTTCTTCAGAAAATATCAGACTATCTGAAAAAAAGCTGCTTCAACATTGCCTTGCTAGTGTGTTTAGCTCTGTAGGAAAATGAACAATGGATTTGTTACTAAAACTGCCATAAATTATATTTGATTTTGCTTACTGCCTAGAGAGTAATTAAAAAGCCATTTAAATGGATAATAAATTACATGGAAAACATAAATTGAATCTTCATGCAAGAAGATGGTTCAATAATATAATCACACATAAAGTTCATGGTGGAGAGCTCTGCTTTTTTTCTTTATGGGACTTCTGAGGTAACTTGCCATAAAAAAAATCTCCATTTAATGGTCTGTCAGATATGGCTATTCTTGTGTCTGGATACTCCGCTTATGTAAATGTCTTTCTGGTGCTGCTGCTTAAAAGAATGAACACAGATGAAGTCAAGATCAGCTCTGAAGGTAGCTATGTAAATGATGCCAGAGATTGTGCCTTTTCTTTTGGGTAGGAGGCACATTTCTTATCATCATTAGTTTTTCAGCCCTCTGCTCAGCTGCACAAAAACAGTGGTGGTTATTCACAGCAGGACCAGCAGGTCCCTCCCACACACAGCAGGCTGAGGCAGGTAATACCAACTTCTGCAGATAACACAGAAAACAACATTGTCGCTAATAAGCCTGTTTGCCTCACTAAATTGTTTGGCTAATAGGAAAAAAAATGGCATGAGCAGAACAAGCAGAAATTGGGATCAGAGCATCTGTTGCCTGGAGGTTAGCATAGCACTGGGCTGAAGGCAAATCCCTCAATATCAGCTAATTGAGAGATTTTGCAATGAATCAGAAACTTGTGTTTCATTCCTATCCTAGATATGCCTGCAGGGAAGGCAGAAGTGTGGGATGAATGGAGGATTTGCACTTGGACCAGCCAAGTCCTTTTGCTTTTCCTCCATTTCCTTGTGTGGCGGCGAATCTGACAGTCATTTGCATCTGTTGGTAAAAAGTTTCATCAGGACTGTGCAAGGCACCAGTGGTGTGCTCCACACCTGCGAGAAGTTCATCCTTAACCAGAGAGCTGGAAGAGATGCTCATAAATGTCTGAAAGCTGGAGAGCTGACATGGTGGACTGGAGGGACTGGCATGGTTACTGGCAGGAGACCCAGCTGACACCTAGGGCTGCATGAAAACACTGAGACCCCATTTGCTGATAAAGTTCTGCAAGCATTTGCTGACACCCACAGATTATGTGTTTTGTGGGGGCAAGGACAGTGATGTCACCCCTAAAGGGTTCTGCCTGGGACCAGTGGATTACATTGCGTCAGAAGATGCCTGTGTTATCAGTGTAAAACCAATTCAAATTCTTCCTCCTTTTGAGCTGGATGTTGGTCCATGATAATGTCATTGCTGTGACAGTGACACTGAAGGAAAAGCCACAGATGGCAGGGTGTAAACAAGTGAAACTCAGGACAGTGTCACCCTCTATCCTCACTAAGGCATTATGCAAGCTCTGCATTACTGAGGCAACAACAATATATGGGGGACAAGGAAGCAATAGTTGCTGTATTTGAAATATATCAGACTGCTCACCTTTTTTAGGAGAATTAATTTGATAGACATGAGTTCAAAACAGAATAAGAAAGGTTTGAAGTGTTTGAGCTTAAAGACTGCAGTATTGCAAAGTATGCCCCTAACAGAGGTGCTGAGAGAAGCTGAGCAGTCTCATTGGCTCACAATCTGCAGCATGAGAGCTAGGGATGGCCGCTCCAGAAAGAAAACCAGATCCTCTCACTAGATAGACCTCAAAGAATAGAGGAAGTAAAAAAGCAAACATTTTGCACCAGTCAAAACAAGAGACATTTCTGCAGAGATGATGGGTGCTAAATACATCCCTTGAGGGATCAGTAGGGTTCTGGTGGAGGCCCTTGGATAAACATTGCATGGTGGTGTGGCCGTGAAGCTTTGCCCTGGGAACCATTTTGGGTTCCTTTTATAATCAAAGGTTTTTCATGAGAAAATAAGAGCTTGGAGGGAGCTATGCTCTATATCAGAGCACACCCCTGGATCCCCAAAATCTTTGGAAACAGCAGCAGTGGCAACTTGTGCATCACAGCTCTAGCAAAGCCTACGTATCGAACAGGAAGGCCAGAGAGGGCAACCTCAGCCTTAGTCCTTCTTCACAAAATGTTTGATCTTTATTCATGAGAAGGCACTGCTAAATGAACCTGGCCATAAATTATTTCTTGCCTCTGGTGAACAGAGGTGATTTTCCATTCGAAAATACAAATTTCTAATGAAAAAGAAGGCTACTGGGGAAATGTGCTTCCAGTACACTCTCTGGAGATTTTGATGGAAGTGCTAGGGAGTAAAATGCAGAGTTGGAGATTCTTATGAAGTGCTGTGAATTAAAAATAAAATTTAAAAAGCCACAAACAAGCAAAATCCTACCATGTTCACAGGCAAAACATGGATTGTTATTACCAGGGGAGAAAAATGATGCTGTATAAAATAATAGAGATTGTTAACACAGGGTGGCTGACACAGCGTGTTCCTTAGCTTTTTTCACAAGTGAAGGGCATGCTCTTGGTGGTCTGCTACTAGACACCCAGCTGGGTAATTTTCAGACACTAACAAAAATATGCAATAAAAGTATGCATGGTTTAGGGATGGAAATCCTTAAGAGAAGAATAGGGGGTGTTTTCTATTAGCTTCCCAGGAACAATGATATCAAAGAAGTTCATCTGGCAAAAATGCAAGAGAGTCAAGTAAAGGAACTGATTTTGATATCATTGGGAAGAATTTTTATTTTCTTAGGTAAAAGTAGGCAGTAAGGAACAGTAGGTAGGTTTAACATGTATAGAAGAAAAGCCATTAATCCCCAAGATAGAGTTGCTAACTTTTGTAGTAGTCAGGATACCTCTGAAATGCTTGACTTCACAGTTTGGTTAGCAAGAATTTAATATGTGACATAATATTTCTATGGATATATCAACACTCATCCTATGTTCCTCTGTGACTGTTAAGTGAAGAAGGCATCAAAATAATATGTCATGTAAAAATAGCATGAATTCTGTCTCCAGTCTATGTTTATCACTGTTACTGAACAAAGCTTCACTAGTAATCTTTGGTTCCCACAGAAAAAGACACAGTTATGGTACTTTTTTTCTAAATGGTATTTTTGCACAATGTCCCCACTAGAAAAACACTGCAGTATAAGCAGTATTGCTAATACAGCACCCATGTCATCATGTGTGTTGTCCACACTTGATGAGCTTTGAAAACATACAGTATCAAGGTATCCCCAGCCACAGTGGTGCACTGGATTTGATCCAAACGCTCGAAAAGCCTGACTAAGCTCTGGGACTCTGAAATGGGTGAATGAGCTTGCCAGCTCTAGGTAAAACCCAAAAGATGCAGTGATGGCTCTCCTCTGGGTGGGTGACAGCAAGAGCAGCTCTGAAGTGTAGAGCACCTTCACTGTGTGGAATTGCCAGGTCATGTCCCAGGAGCTTGTGGCTGGAGACTAGACTTGCCCTGCATGGAGGGAGACCCCTGGAAGCACAAGGGAAGCAAAAGAAAGAAACACTGTACATGAGTACAGGAAGGAAAGAAAGCTCAAAATCTTGCATGGCTCCAAAAGAGAGCCTATTGTTAATATAATTAACATATGGGACAAAAAGGAGGAGCTGGAGCTCTATACCCAGTCAAGAAGGTATGATATCAAAGGAATAACTGAGAAATGGTGACACAACTCACATGACAGGAGAATCATGATGGATGGCTGTAGGTTGTTTCATAAAGACAGGCAGGGAAAAAGAGGTGAAGGAGTTATGTTGTATGTTAAAGAGAACTTTGAATGTATAGAAGTCAACCACAGCGATTGTGAAAGTCCTATCAAACACCTGTGTGTCAAGATCAGAGAGGTCATTTCCAAGGGAAGTCTTACAGTAGGCATATGCTACCAATCTCCAAAACAAGTCAATAAGGCAAATAAAGTAATATTTGGGTTACTTAAGCAAGCTTCGAGTCAACAGAATCTGGTTCTTATGGGTGACTTCAGCTACCCAGACATTTGTTGGTAGCAACTCAGATGTCATCCAACAAGTTCCTTGAATGTGTAGAGGATTGCTTCCTTATGAAGCACTGCTGGTTTTGCTACTCACAAACCAAGAAAATTTGCTTTGTAATATCTCAGTTAGTGATAGCCTTCGCTGCAGTGATCACAATATTGTAAAGTTCAGGATCCCACTGAGCATTTTGGATGATAGTATTAAGACATAGAGTTTAGATTTTGGAAGAGCAAACTTTAGTTAGAGCTCAGTTTGGATGGATTTCATGGGAAGCTTCCCTGGAGAATAAAGGAGTTAGCCAGTGCTAGGAAGTTTTCGAGAACTATCTCCTGGAAGCACAAAACCAGTTCATTCCCTTTAAAGGTAGAGGAAGCAGGCAGAGCAAGAGACACTCTTGGCTTAACTGCAAGTTTCTAAGTCTGCTCAAAACCAGAAGAGAAGTATATCAGAGATGAAAAGAGGCCAAACTACCATTCAGAACTACAGGGGCATTTCCAGGATTTGTAGACATGCAGTTGGAAAAGTAAGCTCATCTCAAATTAAAATTGGTCAGAGATGTCAAAAATACAAGAAAGAGTTTTCAGGTAAACAACAGCAGAAACAGAAGGAAAATATTGGCCTGCTGTTAAACAGGAGAGGTGAATTAGTCACCAACAACTCTGAAAAGGCAGAGTTTCTCAATACATTCTTCACATCTGTCTTTACCATCACTCCTGGGCCTCAGACCTTGGGAACAAAACTCCAAGTTGACGTAAAAACAGGCCCACCATGTGTGAAGGAAGAGTTGGGGTGTGACTTATTACAGGACCTTAGCTCCCATGAATGAATATGCCCTGGTAATATCCACCTGAGGGTGTTAACAGAGCTGGCTACATTGTGAGGCCAAAGTCCATAGTCTTTGAGAAGTTCTAGAGATTGACAGAGATCTCAGAAGACTGGAAGAAGGCTAATGACACCCCTAACCACGAGAAAGGCTTAAAGGAGGATTCAGGAAATTATAGGCCCATCGGTCTTACTTCGGTCCCTGGGACAGTTATGGAATGAATCCTCTTGGGGGCTATCACAAGTCAGATGAAGCACATGATTGGGAAAACTCACCAAAGATTCACCAAGTGCAGATCGTGCTTGACAAACCTGATTGCCTTTTATGACAAAGTAACCCGCTTGGCTGATGTGGTGCAAGCAGTGGACACCACCAGTCCACAGTGGACACTACACAGTCTACCTGTGTTTCTCCAAGGCTTTTGATATGGTTTCCCCACAACGGCCTCCTGGAGAAACTGATGTGACATAGTCTACGTAAGTGGTCTGTTTGGTGGGTGGGTAACTGGCTGACAGGTGGCATCCTGACAGTGGTGGCCAATAGCTCCTTTTTCAAACTGACAGCCTGTCACATGTAAAGTCCCCAGGGATCAATATCAGACTTTACACTGCCTAATATCTTCATAAGCTATCTGGAAGACGGGATCAG
Organism: Pseudopipra pipra; assembly: GCF_036250125.1. Lineage (NCBI taxonomy): Eukaryota > Metazoa > Chordata > Aves > Passeriformes > Pipridae > Pseudopipra > Pseudopipra pipra. The sequence continues at coordinate 100,706,308 of NC_087550.1, read as the reverse complement.
TTGCTACCCTGATGAAGTTTGCTGATGATATTAAACTGAGTGGAGAAGTGAGCAATTCAGAAGGAAGAGCCACCCCATAGTAAGACTTCAATGACCTGGAAGAGCAGGATAACAAGAACCTTATGAAACTCAACAAGGACAAGTGTAACAGGAAAACATAATCTGGGAATGCAGAACAAGGTGGGATCTACCCCAGTGGGGAGCAACTCTATGGAAAGGGACCTGGTGGTCCATGTGGACAAGCTCAATATGAGTGAGCAGAGTGCTGCTATGGCAAGCAAAGCCAAGGGGATACTGGGTTGCATCAACATGGGCATCACTGGCAGAGAGAAAGAAGATATTATCCCACTCTACTAAGCACTTGTCAGGCCACACCTGGAATACTGTGTTCATTTTGGTCCCCACTATGCAAAAGAGACATGGACAGGTTGAAGAAGGTCCAGAGAAGGCCAAAAGATGCTCAAAGGACTGGGAAGCTTGCCTAGAAAACACTGAGAAAACTGGGTATGTTCAGCCTTGAGAAAAGAAGGCTTAGGGGAGACCTTATCACCATGTCCCAGTCTTTAAAGGGTGGCAACAAAGAAGATGGCAATTCCTTCTTACAAGGAGTCCCATGGAAAAGATGAGAGATAATGGGTACAAGTTACTCCTGGAGAGATTTCAGTTGGACACAAGAGGAAAATTTTTCACAATGAGATCAGCTATCGGAATAATCTCCCCAGGGAATTGGTGAATTCCCCAGTGTCGGACACTTTTAAGATTTGGTTGGATAGGGTGCTGTGCCATCTTGCCTAGACCGTGTTTTTACCATGAAAGGTTGGACCAGATGATCTTTGAAGTCTCTTCCAATCTGGTATTCTATGATTCTATGAATATCATTTAAGTATCTACTACTGTTTTGCTTGTAGGCCTCTAGTGAGTTGAACATATGAAAAAACATTTGTTTCCATCATAGCCATTGGACTTGAGTAGTTTAATTTTCTATTAAAACAACATCATGCTGAATGCATTTTATTCAGATTGAACACCAAGGATTCAAATAGCCAAAGAGTAAAAATAGGCAGGCTTGTAAAATGCACTTTGAGACAATTTCTTCTTCTGTCTGGTTTCCAAAGGAAATAACACTTGTGCAACCACATTGTCTGTGTGTAACTCTCTGTCTGCCTCTCTGCCTGGCTGTTTAACATCTGAGCCCATTCATAGGTGCCAAGAAAATTTGAAGGGGGCAGGGGTGTCAACAAAATATATTTCATAAAAGCCAGTGGCTAGGAGGAGAAGGCTCTTTGTCAGTGGAGGAGAAAGGCTGTGGAAATGAGGCGACCGGGTAAAGCAATGTCTAAAGACGCCGGGAACAATGGGCTCCACTTTCCCAATCCTGTCTGGGAGGCAAAAACCCAGTGCAGAGCCTCGGTGCCTGTGGCTCCCACATCTCCCCTGTGCTGGTGCAGCAGAGGTACAGAGAGGAAGGATGCAATCAAAGCGTACAAAGCCCAGCTCTAACACACCAGAGTGAATACACTGAAGATGAAGCTGTGAAAACGCCACACAAAGCAAAAACTTGATCAGAGCTTGAACCTCACTAGTTGTAAATCAGTCAGAGGACAAATTTTCATAAAACTACCTGAATAATAAGTCTGATATATATTCAGTAACCAGGCATTGACTACATCTTGGTTTTCATTCGGTTCAAGATTTTATTGGTGATGTTTGGTTACAAAGAGGTTAGGTAGTAGCACAAACTATAAGTTGTGTTCCTTTAGGTCATGTAGGAACACATGTGAGATCTTGGTTGGAGCAAGATCACGACTTTTTAATTTGTGTTTGTAGCAGGAGGAACCAAATCTCCAGGGACCCAGGCTGATTTCACAAAACTATTTCAATTTTGGATTTGAGCCAAGTTTCTTATTTCTAGCACTGAAGGAACTTGGCAAAATTCCCTTCTGGATTTTCTAATAAAGACAGTAAAAATGACGTTTCCATATTGTTAGAAGGAAGCTGAAAAACCTGATAAGCTAGGGTAGAGCTGAAGGATAACTTCACCACTCTCATCCTTTCCTCAGGCAACAGTCAGTGTTCTGTACACAATGCATGCAGGATGGAGGAGAACACAGGATAGAATTGAAACGTAGCACATGCATAGCTGACAAAAAAAATCTGTGAATGAAATGCAGTACTTGGAGTCAAGAGATAACAGCAGGTATGTTTGCCTCTACACTTCCATCCAGTCAAAAGTTTCAATTCATTGCAAGGGGGGAAGCTAGAAATTGCTACATCCAGCTATTTCTGCTTTTATCACTCCCATCAAGCCAGGGCAGAACACTGAGTGTAGCCTCAACATACAACTGTGCAGTTGCACAACAGAAATTGCACCTGTTGCCTTTCCTTAAACAAGGCTTGCCTTTCAAATGTTTAAACATATCTGGTCCTGGTCATCACTGAATAAACTGAGGCTAATTCAGGTAACCATGTTGTATTTTACATTTCTTTTTCTAAACTTTTTTTTGTGGGGTTGTCTTACACTGTGGCTTATCCACTTCTTATACAATGCTTCAAATCACACACTGCCTTGCACTGCTCCATCGTAAGGTAAGCATTTTCCTCTTCTTCACCGCACTCCCAAATATTTTGCCAGCAGTCACTGCAAAGTTAAGCTTTTTGACAACACCCAGTCACACCATGTTACTGAGAAAGATTTAGCTTGGGCTCTAAAGTTCTACCACCCACAGAATTGTACCACCCACAGATGTGTTGCTGTAACCTTGTCTTCTTCCCTTTATTTTCCTTCCCCCTTTCAGTAAGCACGGAGACCGTGAGCCCTCCATGAACGAGGCTCCCCACCAGCCCCTGCCCCCTTGCTTGTCCTCACTGGGAGGTCTATGGGAAAGCGCTGTGCCACTTTCCATGGGAAGCAAGATACACAGAGGCAAGGCACACTCCACAGAAAGTGGAGTGAATGGCATGTGTAGAAAACTTGAGAGCACAAAATATGTGCTAACATTACAGCTGGTGAGACAATGACCAAGGCAAACTGTGGTAATTGTCCACAACAATCTGGGAGTGTAAACAGGCAAGGGGGGCACGGGGAGAAATTATTTATTTAGCCTGGCAGTCAACAGTGATTTGGGGTTGTGTTGCCATAAAAAAATGAGACTGCCAGAGCCCCAACAGCGTGTACATGCTCAGTCACGCAGAAATTGCCTCTCTGGGTCAACCGTTCGAAGGAGAGATCTCCTGTTGTGCAGGGACAGCTGCTGCACCAGCACAGGGGAGATGCGGGAGCCACAGGCACCAAGGCTCTGCACTGGGTTTTTGCCTCCCAGACAGGATTGGGAAAGTGGAGCCCATTGTTCCCAGAGTCTTTAGACGTTGCTTTACTCGGTCGCCTCATTTCCATAAAGCTCCCTGGCCTCCCAGTAGCCCAAATTGATTTCATGAATACAGTTTTGTGTGTTTTAGGATTCATTATTCCCCACGTCCCACCCTCTCAGTTTTGTACTAGGTAATCTCGGTCCCTGTGCAGAAGGATCCTGCTGGAGCCTTAATTAAAAACTATGGGCACAAAACAAAAGCATTTTCCTTTGCTCCTGTGTGTGCCAGCCACATACTTATGCCTGCTTTCCTGTTTCAGCCGAAAATGAACAGGAAGGAAGGAGACATCACAGCCTGTAGCTCTGGGATAGGCAATAGCATGACTTGGGAGAATGGGGGAGGAGATTCCTTTGCACCTAGAAAACCTGAACCCATGGAAAAATAAAATGCAGAGTGGAAAATGTAAGAGAAAGTGAGTAAGTTCTTCCTTCTTCATCCTCTTATCCCCAGGCATGTCTACATTTTTCTACATTATCATTGCAGCTGAAATGCTTGGCGCAGGAAGTTTACTAAGCTTCTCTTCAGAAGCTCCTTGTTGCACCTGCTAGATAATGGCCTAGATATTTTTCAGGTGCTTGACTCAGCCTTTGTTTTGCAGACTCTTGATAATCCAGGGGAGAGTGAGGAACCAGAAAGATGAGCCATAAAAAAATATATAGTCTCTTCTAAGAACTTTTGCTTCATGTTGAAGTTGAGGTTCTCCATGCCTATATGAAGTAACCTCGATTTTTTTATGTCATAGTAAAGTTGTGGAATCATAAAAGTGTTAGTACTAGAATATATTATCAAATATTTGGCAGTTTTCACCCTCCTCTTGCCATCACAGGCCAGTTCATCCAATAGACCTTCTAGTTGTTTTATTTACCCCAAAGACAGGAATTCCTCTTCACCTGGGAGAATCTTCATAGATGGTGCCTTTAAGAACACTTTTTGTGCCATTAAGCCTCTGGATTTTTTTTCTCTTCTTTACCATCTTATCCCTGGCACTAGGCTAATGATTCCTTTATCTCTATTCAAGTCTAGCACCACTATCATCATTCATTTCTACTGCTGTGGTGATCCAGAAGACATCTTGTCAACCTCAGTGATGCCATTTGGTGGGTAAAACCTTTGTTCATCAAATTTAAGAAGTCACAGTCTCCCATATAAATATTTGCAGGTGCTTCCTCACAGTCAGCAAGACTGATATATTTAGTTCCTTCTAATAAGACACTTGCTATAGCTCGTTAATCACTGTTATTGCCATCTCAATGCATTTGGTAAATGTAGCAATACAGTATTTGAGTACTGGAAATAAGACAGATCATTAATTGAGGCAGTGTCTAAAACCATTTTTATTTTACTATGCATTAAGAAATCTGTAAGTAGCTTTTAGTTCAAAAGAACCTTTGCAGAATTTACTAGCACTGTAAATATTTGTACAAATAAATAATTGTATTCAAAATAACATCCTGAATAGGAGGTCATATTTGGACAAAAGGTTTATCTGACCAGTGTGTGGCTTTGTGTCTATTTCATCTGCTTAAGGAATATATTAAATATTTTTCTGAAAGGTTATTAACCTTGCTGTTTCAGCAGAGGCCATATGTAAGAACTATTTTGCCAAACAAGTAAAGTAAAATTTGTGTATCCACATTCTTTTTGCAATAATTTCAACTGAAGCAAACATTAATGCTTTTGATAATAAAGTTACATTACTAATTTTAATGACTTGGCTTTTAGTTCTCCTATGTAAAAATGTATTTAATCTGGGTGATTTCTCTTCTGGACAGACACAGAAGAAATTCTGTCCCATCCCTGCTCAGAAATGTCTTGTCTCGGTGACAGTAAACACATATTCATAATTGAGTATTGCAATCCCCTACTAAAATTGTCCCTTGGCATTTGATGTTTGACACTAATGTCTCGCTTGATTCTTCTTTCACACATAGTGTGACCTTGACCCTATTTGTGTAAAGCATCCTCAGGCACATGATTAGCATCACCCCCTTTTTCTTTCCTCCCATGGGTTACTTTCTATGCTGATGAATCAGAGGTGGATTTATTAGAAAGGGTGAGGGGATCCTAGGCTTCATGAGAGGAAAGTGCTGCTTATCAAATCTGATTTTTGAGTCCCAGCAGCCCCACACCTTTCATCATTAGTCCTCACATCACACTCAACGTGAGATTCTAGCAGTGCTCCACTCTGTCTTTTGGTGAAATGTTTTGGTGATCTATGTCCTAATAGCTCCACACTGGTCCTGTCTGTACCAGAGAGCCAAATCTGGGCTACTGACTCTGTTTCCTTTCCTCTCACTCACATTGTGTCTGCACCTGCTCTTGATGCATTGTAGAATAACTTCAATGAAAACAGGTATTAGTTTGATGGTAGGCTTAGATTTCTGTACTGTAGCATAGCTTCCTTCATTCATCTCTGCTCCTACAGTCATCCTGCCATTGCTGTCTGGGAAATGTTCTGTGGAATTAATCTGCTCCTTGATACATGTTGATATCAATGTGCCAGCTCTGGTACACAGGTAAAGCAACAACAAAAAGAAAGATAAATGAGATTATGGTTAATAAATCTCATCAAAAGACATGAAAACTGCAATCTTAATTTAGGCTTAAAGATCTTGAATGACTAAGCAGTAGCAGCATCTAGTTGTGCATGTACTATGCCCAAAATAGAATCCTAGCATCATAGAATTATTTAGTTTGGATAAGACCTTTAGGATCATTGAGTCCAACTGTAAAGCTTACACTGTCAAGTCCACCACTAAAACACATTCCTAAGCACATCTACATCTTTTAAATACCTCTAGGGATGGTGACTCAACTGCTTCCCTGGACAGCCTGTTCATGTTCAGAGTATTGTGTCCTGCACCCAAGGAGATGTATTTCTGTACCACAGATTACATGGTGCTTCAAATGATTATGGGGAAGAGAAAAAAAGCACAGGCCTGGAACACAGAGATGTTTTCTTCAGTCCATGTTAGTGTGTGTACAAAGGAAGTGAATGCAGTGTTCTGACCTCAATTTGCACCATTGGGTAATAAAGACAGAATGCTACAAAAGTTAAATATGTTTTTGAGACCCAGTCACTAAATTCTACTTCCTCCCTCTGTCCCATAGGAACCAGGCATCTGCAATGGTGAGGTGGAATTGCAAATGACCATTTCTGTGTAGGAAAGTGTGTACATAGGTTAAACTGATGCTCAGAGTGTGGCTCTCCTGTTCTGAGTGCCCACTGCATCTCCTTTCTCCCTCTGTGCTTCAGCAGAAAAGAGACTAAATGCCTCACAGAAGGAGCTCACACAGCTCTGGTAACATTGACGAATTCTGGGTTATGATGCAGCCATCAACCTCCATAGGAAAGAGAGCTGGTCATATAGCCATATTCCCTGGCTCCTGTCCAGTTTTCCCCAAATTTCTCTATGCCTTTCTGTCTTGTGTTTTTTAGGTGGAAACATCCCACAGTGTCATGTCACCTGTCCCCTTCAGAACATACTGTGCCATTGGACTGATTTGCTTTAATTCATCTGGACATGCTAATGCCAGGTACTACCAAAATAGAATAATATTAAAACGGTAGAGACTACACTGGAAAAAATGTGATTTGTCAATGAAAGGCAAAATTTATCAAACTGGACACGGAAAATTTCAGGTTTTTGGTCTAAAATACTTTTTCTGATTGCGTATGTGTTGAGTTGCTTCTTAAAAAGTCATATGCAGATCACTTAAAACCATCATTAATTTGTATTAGTATTCCATTGAAAAAATTTCTATATACCAGATGTTATCCACGGTTACTATAGATATCTTACATGCTTCTTACAGGGAGGAAGTGTTCTCTTAGTTACCACTGTGCTAATTATTAGCAAATGTTCACCAGCAAAAGGTAATTAGCAAATGATTATTAGGAAACAGAAGCAGTCAAATCAGGCCATGCAAAAACTTCTCCACTGGGGTCATAGGCTAGAGAGAAAAAATGCAAAAAAACATCTTTAAGAAGTGTAAAAAAATAAGACTTGATTCACATAGAAAAATTATTCAGCACAGCAAACCAAGGCTGTTAATATCTTTGAGGGATGCTGCAATCCCAGCAGTAACCTCTTCACTCATAAGGGCAGCTGCGTCCAGGAAGGTTATGATTAGTAGGTTTGCACTGTGTGCTTTAAGAGCAGTAATCAGCTGACAAAGAAGAAAGCAGACAGGACCATAAGTAACTGCTGCTGTTTCCATGCAGTGGTAAATTAAAAGCACTGAGGGACATCAGGGCCAGCGTGTACTGCTCACTATAACTGGAGGGAAGGGACAAGAACGCAATCACAAAACTGTTAGCTCTTTCGGAAAGGCTGTGTCAATTTTAACTCCTCATGGCTGAAAAGCTGGACCTTCCATGTGATGATATCTTGTTAAGCAAGTATATATTTATTCATCCTTGGGGCAGCATATGTAAGAAACTCCTGTTTCTAAAACAGCCCCCTGTCACATGCAGAGCAGCTGATGGAACAAAGAACCACATTTGTACATGCTCAGAGTGACACCCCTGGATACGCATTGCTGACGGAGCCTGGCGCTGCTGGAAAGGTACCGCTCTGTGTCGACAGAAATCATCCTCTCATCATGCCCTGTGGTGCATCCAGTCTCAATATTAGTATTTTGGTTCAGAAGAGTACAGCCGGCGAGGATGCAAATGGAAAGAGAATATATTGCATGTGAAGTTGATGGATTACTTCATGCTTTACTCAACATTAAAAAGCTTATTGCTTTTTTTCAGCCAGAAAATGCAAGTTCTCTTACTTTACCACTTACTATTCTACTTTCACCCAGATATAATTTCCAACATCCAAGGAACCCTCTCTCCCTTGGGATACAATCAAGACTCAGGGCTGGTTTTCTCTTTATGAAACAGAGAAGTTAACTCTGCATTGGGACAGCTGGGACATAGCTGTCAGTTCCTTTTCATTATCAGCAGCACCCAGCTGGATGTCTGGAATTCACAGACACTGGAAGAGACTCATGTTTGCTTGAATTTTAAAAACAGGTTACTTGCTGGGAATGAATACCCTGCCACAGTTGCTCAACTTTGCATCTTTGAAAGTAAAAGCAATCCCAATAGCCATTAAAAGCAGAAGAGAAATCAAACTTCTTGTTCATCACTTCAGAGCCTGGTTAGTGGTTGAGTGTTTTGCTTTCGCTGCAAAATCATCTGCACATGAAATATTTTTAAAAGACAAATAGCCATAACAAAATCAAAGCTAAGAAGAAACCCCCAGTTCTCATTACTTGAAATCAGTGCCCATTGCCACTAATTCCTTGTCAGATAAATGATTATGTAGCTCTAGTAACTTCAGGATTTGCAGGAATTTTGGATGAGAATCTATTGCTGAGCAATTAAAAGTTAAGGTCATAGATGATGTTCTGTTTGCCATATGTCAAATGAACAACCTTTGCTTAATTCATAATCCAAAGATTTGGATTCATGCAGTGGCATGAATCTACCTCTCGGAACTAGAAAATTTGCTGAATTTCTCCTAGAGGGAGCTTGCAGCTGCTATCTAAAACAACAGTTTCAAGCATTTCTCTCCCTAATCCAAATTAGCTAATGACTTGGAGAAATATTTTACTTACTTGCTTCTCAAGTAAACTTCTCAATGTTAAACTAAGCTTGTCATGTGTCACAGATTAAGGCAGTTCCCTTTTGGGATTTCAGGCTGCCCTTACCACAGTGGTCCACTTCTCTTCATTTTGGCCTCACTTTGAAATATACCTTGTTTCTGTGTTACTCACATAGGGACAGTCTACAGATTATTGAAGTCCAGTGGCAAGAAAGTGGCAGTAATGGGAGCGTTGTCAGGTTTAATTAAATTTGGTGCTGAGCACAGCAGAAAATCCAGTTTACTGGCTCGTGCCTGCAAAACAAAGGTACTCTATATGAATAAGCAGGCTGGCTACTTTGTTTACGGCCCCGTTTAACTTTGGCAAGAAAAGTTGCAGCTCCCATTTGACTCTTGAACATGATCCTGTAGTGGTCAACATCAGAAATATATGCCAGCAGGTGTGATTTGGACATAGTCTGGGCATGAACTGGCATTTCTGTTGAATAAGGCATAGTTCCTATAGTTCCAGTTCCTTTGGTTCTATGTTCATGTTATTCCAGCTATAAGAACAGAAATTGTTATTGCAGAATTAGAGTAGCATGGACAAACTCATACCACACGCGGCATAAATTTTTCTAGGACAAAGAAATTTTCACAGACATTTGAATCACAAAATGGTTGAGGCTGGAAGGAATGAATGTCTCAGGGTCATCCAGGCCTTATGTAGGTCATCTTCTCCAAAGTAACAGAGTGTATTTCTACCAGATCAGTTCTCTGCACCATGGACCAGCTGGATTTTTTTTTTGTGGTACAGACCAAAAGAGACCAGCTCCCTGTATGACTGAACTACAGTCTCACTGATAGTTTTAAGTGTTCTAAATCAATATCTTCTTCTTTTTTTTTAGTTGGTTGGTTTTGGTTTGGTTTTTTTTTTTTCATTTGATTGTTTGTTTTGTTTTAAATATGCTTAGGATATAAGGGAGTGGAAGAATCTGGCAAGTTGGTTGAGATGCTGTGTCTTATGACTGCATAAAACAAGTCCAAGGACTTGTCTCCCACCACCGTGGTTGTAGTCCACCCCAGAACAAATTTCTCTTGTTAGAGTGGCCCAAACCAGGATTAGGCAGGGAGATAGCAGTAGGGCAGGGCAAGTGATCAGGGCTCAGTCCTGTGTGTCCTCCCTCCTTTCCCTTTACTTAGCACTATAAGCATGCTCATAAATAGTTAATGAATTCCTTAATTTTTGTGGACTATATGTGGGATATGAACAGGAAAAGGTTGCTTTAAATTGCCTTGATAGTTCCCACAGTCCTTAGGACATCTGGCCACATGTCCATTTCCAATATAGAACATGTCATCTTTAAATGGTCTGCTTTATAATCCAAGAACTGCTCCAATAGCAGCAAATGCTCCAGCCATACTTTTTTGTCCTTAAACAAGCTTTTATTTGGAAAAGGTTCTAAATGTACAGAAACTTCTCAGAGTTTGAGTTCTACCAGTTTGCAGGCATTTTTCGAAAAGCAGATAAACGTAAGAAAGATCTTTTGGGATTTCTTTTCATGTTTTCTTAACTGTTTTTTCCATTCTCTTACTTCTCATCTGCTAAGCCTAGCAAGTGGTGTGAAAAGTGCACCTAGCTCTAAATCTGAACTTCAGAACTGACTTTACAGAAGATGAATCATGACCCTGAATTCACACACCATTTCATAAGTACTCCCATTTCTAAAACATCAAATCTATGCAAATTACTTTCTTTGTACCTTCTTTGTATCCAATTACCTACTTACTTGTACAACAAATACCCTGAAAAAATATTCAAAAAAATATTCAAGGTGACACCAAATTTATCTTCAGCCTCCAAAAACAGAGACGAGTAGGAGGGACTTGACAAAGAACTGTTCGTACCACCTTCTATATCACTGTTGAAATCAAGAGGATCACTAAATCCTCTACAACACCTGGCACATAAATCTTATCTCCCTCAAAATCCACAGAGATATTCATGGAGCTTACCTGCAAGGCCTGAGAAATAATTAAACCAAGCAGGCTGACTCAGTGTTTTTTACCTACATGAATTCTGTGCTAGTGTTGTTCACCAGCGGTTCAAAATAAAAGCAGATCTTGCTTTGTCAAGGAGCTAATGCATCCAGGCAAGATCCTTTTTGCATCCAAGCATTTTAGAGTCTGCATCAAAGCATTGCAATGAAAATGTGCATGCTTCTGCCTCAATGTGTTTATCCCAGTAAAGGCCACATCATTCAGCAGCAGCTCGTCAGTTTATCTCATGGATCTGTTTCTGTGGTGCTGTGGCCCTGTGAGGGAGTGCATTCTGCTGTGACTGGAGGGACACTTGATGGTCTTGATGGTGCTTTGGCACAGAAAGCACATCATGCCTTTGGTGAAGTGTCATTTAAAAAGAAAAAAAATGAGATTTCACTTTCTGTTTGTAACGTGAGCAAGCGGCAGCTCAGTAATGTGCAGACAAATTTCACATATATTTGGAAATAAAAGAATACTTTCTTATGGTAAGTAGTACCAAATGTAGACAACTCTTATGCTAAATTGTGTCTGTCTGAAGAGGAGTATTATTATGGTGCAGTACAGAAGATTTATTACATGGTGGCTTTTTTCCTGAAGTTAACAGCTGTCTTTTGTTTTAATCATTGTGTATATAAGGAAAATAAAGTCATAAGACATTGAGTACTTCTAGTTCTTAAGGGCACTCTGCGTTGCCAAGGAGAAAGCCTAAAGCTTGCATAACAGCAAAACACAGAGTAGCCTTAATTTTGTGAGCACATAGTAATTTTACTGTAGATGAAAACTCTGAAAGGAAGCCTCCTTTCATTTCCAGCACAATTCACTTGTTTGTGTGAACTTTTTGGCACACTAATGCAAGGAGAAATAGTGAGGTACTTTTCAGCTAGCAAGCATCCATTTCCTTCTCTGAGGCAGCAATAATCATTGTTGAAATCCATCTTTAAAAACAGGAAGCTTTATCATTTTGATTTTCTAGCAACCTCGCCCTTTCTTGTGAACCTGACCCTGGCTACGAATCATCTGCTTTGATTCGAGCCCGACTGTTATAAGACTGAAGTGCAGGTATTTCCTATTTTGCTCTAAAGCACATACAGCGTGTGCTCAGAAACAGCCCTGCTCAGAGTGATTCATCCAGCCCTGAGCAGGAGCACTGCTTAATGGAGCCTTACACTGGAGACCCACATGTTCATACCGTGCTTTTGTTTATGTTTTGTTTCTAAGAAATAGAGGGAATGAAGCAAGATCTCTTGTGCTGGGAAAATATTATCAGATAGGAAAGAAGGAAAGTGCTGAGGGTGAATTTGCAGGGACCACAGCAAAGATGACGTTTTTTGACATATGAGCAACAAGTAAATGCCTCTCCTAGTGGTACTTAGCAAGAAGGCCTCTACACACAGGAGTGTAGTAGACTCACCGCTGCAGTGATGTTGTCAGATATGTTTTATCCCCTCTTGAATGGATCCTTGATAGCACATCCAGGGTTGGGCACATACATGCTTGGTGGTGCTGACTATTTGCTCCTGAGGAGAGGAGTAGTCAGCCAAGACTAGTGCCCACCCACTACCACCCTCCAGTGTGGCCCCAGTCCCACTCTGCGTTTCTGCACCAGAAACATCCCCGAGATGCCCCAGGCACTGGGCCACCCTGCAGGAGAAAACCCTTCCACTCCCCACTCCACAGGCAAGCTGGTGCCCAGCTGATGAGCCCTTGGGACATGCTAGCCTGGGAGACCGCTGTCATTGCTTTTGTCTCAGCCTTTTGTCTTTTGCTGGTTGTGAAGTAATTCCGGGGTGATGATGGCAGAGGAAAGGACATTGGCTCATATGCAAAACACTGTTAACACTGCTTTATTCCCAGGAGGGCTCACTGAACACCTCTCTAAATCAACCCATGGAGTGGGTGTTTAAATGGCTAACAAGAGGAGCCAACAAGAAATACTTGGAAAGGATAGTAAACCAGGTCAATGTACATTTACAGTCATCTCCAGTTGCAGTAGAGAACAGCAGAACTATTTCTTGCAGGAGTTTTACTGCTTTCCTCAAGCAGGGTGGAGACAGATAATGGAAGGTGGTCTGCGAACTCAGTTTCTATGTTACCTTGCACTGTTTGGATAACCTTAAGCTTCTTGTTTATCCTGAGACCTTTCCCCTCTGTTTCTCCCACCCACAACACGGTGATCATCCAGAGAAGCTTCATGCAGGGATCCAAAGGTCCAAGTGCACCAGTTCCATAGAGTTCCATGCATTAACTGAGTTACAGTGAGGCCAATATACCTAAGGACAGGGACTCCTGGTTTCCCATTCCAGCACTGCTGGCACTCTCCGTATGGCATTGTCTGCTGTGTGCTATTGTGTCTTTGTGGCATGCCTGCTCTGCACACACATTAGCTAAGTTAGCTGCAAAGCCTGAAGCCAGGATTGTGCTGGAATAACTGATCTGCCTTGGTCATAAGTGCTGACAAAATCAGTCAGTTCCTGAAACAGTGAATAAGACATCCTCCAGCAAACTCCCTTCACCGGCATCACTGCTTCTGTCTCTTGAGAGCAGCTGCCTGCACTGCCTCCAGTTCTCAGCACCTCCTTCCCCTCCCACTCCCTGTGGCCCCCAGCCCCTGCCCTTGGCTAGTACCTAGCACCCCTGGGAAAGTTCTCCCAGCATCTCCAGTGAAGGTGCTAACCATGCAGCCTGCTCCTGGTGCCTTCTTGAGCACCTCCGCAGAGCCCTGCACAGCATGGGCTTGCTCAGGTCCCCACATTCCCCAACATGGCCAGAAGTGTCTGGGGAGCTGCTGAGGAAGTGATGAGGGCTGGCCGCAAATACAGATTGTGTCCTGGCTGTGAACTCGACAGTCAGGAACTGCAACGTACTTCTGCGGTCTAAAGCAGCATTTTTAGTGCTTTTGTGTTCTCTGGAGTTTCTTTTGCTTTGGACACACCAGATGTTACCGATAGTAGATAAGAAAAGGGGAGAGGAGGATTTCTGATTTGCAAACGCAACACTCTGCTTCCAGCAGAGAAGATTTTGCAAATTCTTTGTAAGCAGGGGAGCAGAAAGTCACCATGGAAAATGCACCAGGTTTTACACCCACAATACCTGTGTGATGATGCCCAGCTGGCTGACAGGAACAGGCTCTCTTGAGCTTTGTTTCTGCTTACTGTCACCAGGAGGTTTTGAACATGCACATGTCACACGCCAGGAAAACGTGTGTAACTGCGTGACACAGGGCAGAAAGTGTTTCTGAGGGGAAAGGAAGAAAACAACTCTAGAGACCGGGAAGGAAACATGAAAACAAGCAATCTGGGCCAAGAGTCTAAATTCTTTCCCTTGAATGCTTTCCCGATCTGTGACCTCTCATTATTTGATTATCACAAGAGAAATCTAAAGGGTGTACTCACTGATTTCTGTTTAAATGCTAACCAGGAGCATGGGTCACACTTGCATACTTCACATTTTTAGTGATGCATATGAGGCCTGAGCACTCTGGCAACAGGTTCTGAGTCAACTGTGAAGAGCCAGAACAGTGGAGACATTGCTTATTGCAATAGATCAATCAAGACAGACTAGGCCAAAATGTTGCTCGATATTGGATTTTATATTTCTGCTTATTATAGGTTTAATGGATGGAGTGCCCAGCAACTTCATCTGTGATTTCTGATATGCATGGCTCCAACAAGAGAGCTTACAAAAGCTTTTTCCTGGTCCCATTAAGTAGCAGCTGTGCAGAAGATGGACGTGGATGATCAAGTAAGAGAGCAAATGAGGTAACACTGATCAGCACAGCAAGCTGAAGGTATCACTTCCTTCTTGTAGTTCAGATTTTCATAAGCAACACAGCAAAGGATGTTTTTAAAGGCACATTCCAAAAGCTGCACAGTAGGCTGCTACTAGACAGCAGTGGACTTTTTAGTGAGTGCAATCCAACTCGGAGGGGAGGTGTCGTAGGCCTAGCATAGACCATATGAGGCTCTGGTAGTGAAGATGTGCAGCACTTTCTCGTGTTGTCACACCAGGGTGCAAGTAGTGGGATGCAGAAAAAATGGTGTGCCAGGAAGAAAACAGTCCATGGTAAAATCTGAGAAGGGAGGATGAAGAAGTGGCTGCAGGGGTTGTGCCCCTAAAGCAGGAGGGTGTGGTAGCTGGTGACAGTTTGTGAGAGAGAAGCAAAAAGAGATAAATAGCCTCTTTCCTCCCCAGCTCTTGTGGTAAACAGTGATGATTAAGATCTGAACTGATTTATATTGACTGCAGCTATTGCTGTCTCACTTATCCCAGTTCTTCACAAGGTAACCCCCTCACACCCTAGCCATCACTCTGCTCTTATTGATTGTGATTTTGCATAAGGAACAGGCTGACTTCCCACCCACACTCACTTGTCAGGCTTTTTGTTTACAATAGTGATTCTTAAATCCTTGGGCAAATTTCTTGCTCTGAAATCTTCCAAACCATTTTTGACAGTATTGTTTTATCTTTCTAGTCTGCAAAGCACTCAGGAAAGTCACATATAAAGCTAGCATTATCATAGTTAGTGGAGAAATTCGAGCATTGTATGTGGTACAAACTTATGTCTCAGCAAATTTTACATTTTCTCGTGCAATAGGGATTTGCACACACAAATCCTGGCTTTATACATCAGATGTTGTACATGTGTTAGTCAGGCACATGCAAAATTTCAATTCTGTCTGAGAAGCAGGATCCAAGCAAGCAGTGTTAGTGGCAACACACTGCGCTGCTGCTCTCACATATCCTTGGCCTCTTGTGTCCCTCAGAATTGTCCTGCTCCTAACATAATATGTCTTTTAAAAGAAAAAAACAACCTTCCCTTTCTTTTTTGCAGGCCATGACTTAGGCTACTCAGACTTCGATCCAGGAAACCCAAGAAGGATGTGTTTTTTTAAAGCAGCATTAACAGGTAGTGTGTGGGCAATTAATTAATTATCACAGAGTTTAAGCCAGGTTTAGTGAGTTGTATAAAGGGAGTAGGCAAGAAAGAGGTAGAAAAGATAATGTTCCCTTAGTTTTTTTGAACAAGCCTAGAACTGTATTCCAAGCTCCTTAAGCAAACTGACTAGCTACTGATTTTATGAGGACACTCGAAACTAAGAAACACATACTAATTCTGTCTGTAACACAGCCCCTGTGGACCCAAGAAGAGAGACTGTTAACAATGAGATTGTAATTTTTTACATGGGTAGAGTTTTGCAGTCCAGCTAACTTGGTCCACACATGTTGATGTTAAGAACAGTGGTCTTCCTGCATCCTCTGGGTGCCTTGCTTCCTCACAGAATGGAAGTTAAATATTCACCATACCAAACAAAGGGGTTAGCATAGCACCCTGCAGAGGGAGGGAAGAAAAGGAGGAAGAGTGAATCCCCCTTTCAGAAGTAATATGGATTTGCACCCAGCAGTCTTGCCCACGCGACTTTGTTTCCTTCAAGTTGTGCAATCCATTTAAACCGATTAACTAATGGGATACAAATGCACAATGTACCCGTGTAACAATCAAGCCTGTATTAAAGAAAAATGTTTTAAACTCCTTCTATCACCAGACTTGTCCAGCTCCATCCTGGTGCCCTGGCCCCCTGTGCCATGCCTCCCTGCTGCTCTTTGCACTCCCACCCAATCCCACCAGCTGCCTCCTCCTCTGGGCAAGTCTCTGTGGGGCTGCTTCTGCAGTGGTGGGCAAATGAACTTTTTGTGACCCTCACCTCAACTTGCCATGCCAGCACACAGGGAAGGTACTACATAAAACCCCAGCTTTCCTCGTATCCTCTTTCTACCACTTTGTCCTATGGCCGTCAAAGAGGAAAGGAGTCCCAAAGCCACAGGAAAAAAGAATGGAAACAAAGGTGAGATGGATTTTCCCTGGTCCCTCTGAAATTTATTCTACACTCCTCACTTTGAGAAGAATTGTTCTACCTCATATACCCCCAGCACTTTGAGTAGGTTTTGGGTTTGATTAAAAATAAGCACAACCTAAAAGAAATTAAGGTGGTTACTAGATTTTTCTCTTTTTCCTTTAAAAAGCCAAAATAGATGAAAGGAAGAATAAATACGAGGAATTTTCAGATGAGTTTTTTCATGTCCTAGTGTGGTCATATTTATTAATGATATATAATGCCTGCTCTCAGTTTAGTGATTATTTTTTTTTATTTATTTACACAAGTATGATGAAGGGATGCCAGTGTGAGAGTTGTGTTTCAGTCCAGCAGGCTGGATAGGAAAGAAATAGGTTTAATCAAGACATGAATTGCTGATGCCATCACATGACTTCTGAATTCGTAGCAATAGGTGAAAGATGTGCTTTTGGTTTAGAAAAAGAAGCATTTTTGGTTTTGAATGGTGAGAGAGGACACAAGTGCATGTCATTTTTTTTCAGAAAAGCTTTTACTCTCACATTACCAAGAGGAGAGATGGAACCTCAGCAGACTCACTTTTAAGCACTGAGGAAATAGTCAAGTTTCAGAGTATTGGCATCTTTTTTTGAGCAGAAAATTGCTTGATATTTTTATCCCTGAAGACATTTTTAGCATCCAGATTTGCTTTAGGTGGTTTCCCCAGGCAATTATGTAAAGAAAGCAGCCCAGTACTGTTAATTTGCCTTTATCTTGCTTCACGCTGCGCCTGGTGGCAGAGTGTTGTTCTTCAGTTTCCCATGCTTTTTCACAAAAAATGAGAACACTGAATTCTTCGCTGAACATTGCAGTTTTGCAGTTTTGTTTATTTTTGCAAATTAAAATCCTGGTTCAGCATAGTGTTAGCTTTGGACCTAGCAGCTTGTGTTAGCAGTGGACCTAGAAGCTAATGTTAGCATGGTTTAGATTTGGCTGCTACATTCATCCAGGTAAAACACAGCTGCAAGCCTTAGATCTTCATGCACAAAACATCCTTTTCTATAGCACAGCAACCAGAAAAATATCTAGGGATTAAGCTCATCCGCCAGGTTTGTTGCAGTGGTTGGGCTCATAACATTGTTCAGTGTTCCAGGTAAGGATCACTGAGTTGCTAGTCATGGAGAGTGGTAGCAGCAATTTTTGAAGAAGACCAGAGGGGAAACACATACAGAACAAGAAGGGGAAGAGAGAACAAGTGGAGTAAAGAGATGAGGGAGAGGAAAGAAAAGGAGAAGCAGATGGAGCAAGACAGAGAAATAAGTAAAACACAGTGGTGCACTGGAGGAACAAAAGCAGAAATGGAAGTGAAAGAGGGGGTGTTTCAAAGGGACACCCAGCACCAGTCAAGATGCAGTGGGTCAGCAGTTCTCAGCCATAATGCACTCAGGCCCTGTACAATTCCCTGGCCCAAGCCCAGAGGAGAGGTCTCTCCCATGACTGCTGCTAAGGACACTGCACCAGCTGCCCACAGAAACAGTCCTGGTCTGCTCTCCTTGGTCAGGCAGAGCAACACTAAATGAGGCTCTCTCGAAAGTGAGATTAATGCAAAATAAAGTGGAAAATCCCTCCTGGCTAAGAGAAATAGGCAGGAGTCAAAGCATGCAAAATCTCAATGCTTCCCGTCATCACTGTTATCACTCCTGATGCATTTTTATGCTGAAGTTGCTCTAGGTATGGCTACCCTAGTTGGCTGAAGTGAAGAAAGCAAAACAAACTTAGGACAGCCCTTCCCCACAGTCAGTAGACTCCCAGCAAGTAGCCAGCTTACTGGAACAGAGGATCCTTGTGGAGTCACGGTCATTTGTTATTTTCATTCTGCCACGTCAGCCTTTCCTGTGTCTGTGTCACAGAAAAAGTCAGTTGCCTGAAACAAACTCCAGTTGATCTGAAGTCTGAACTAGCCCTGACCCTAATGACTCATTCCCATATTTTCCTTATTTGTTCACTAGCCAAGGAAAACTCCCCTTGGTTTGCCAGATTTTCAGGATTTTCAGTCTTTGGGCTGTAAGTTTGGAGAGATTCTTTTTATGGATAGTTTTTGACTTGATCTTTTTATTTTGCTCCCCTTTTACTTTATGTGGTTATGTAGTGTGTCAGGCTGGAGCAGACAGGAATGTGCTCCCTAAGCCTATGCACATTTTCACATTAGGGAGAGATAACTTGGAAGGGTGAACTCTCTTCTGGAGCCCAGACAACACATCCTAATATTCGGTTACTCTCGTAGCTGTGGAGTATGTTAGTGGGCCAGTGCTGCTTATTCTGAAGTATTTGTCAAGTTGTGCTGTGTGAATCCAAAGGAATAGCTGCTCTGAATTTCTCTAGAAATTATTATCTCTAAGCAGATTCAGCTAATTTCTTTAATTTCTGCCTTGGTTTTGTTCTGTCTGGTCTCCATGCCACCTCACCACTGGGAAAGCAACACTTAGAGCAGAGCTTTCTTTTGAAAGATGTTGGTGATTCATAGGCTCCTATCACAGCTCTCTGCAGCCCTTCAAACAACTGCTTTACTTGCAGAACAAAACAGAAATCGGAAGTTTGCAGCCAGGTTGCTGGTGTTGTAAAACTGAAGTAATAAATTAAAAAATTAGTCATGCATTCATTTTACACACTCTTATTTTGTACTTACAAAAGGTTTGTAATGGCATTATTATTACGCTATTCAGGATTCTTATACCACTTCAGGTAGCTTTACCTGCCAGTGATAAGGTACACAGCAGGACAAAGCATCAATGACAAAGCCTAAAATTTTAGTTCAATAACTCATCTAATGGTAAGACTTTGACAAAGTTTGAAAAAAAATACTTTATGATTGAATCACAGTCTTGATTTTTACAAGTCCAAATTTTAAGCGGGCTGCTGCTTTCCTAACTACCTATTCATTTGTGTTCATTGTAGACTATATTTTTATAACTTATGTCAGAGTCGTGTCTAAGATCACCACAAAAATTCATTCCAACCCTTCTTTTTGCAGTGACCTTTCCATGCAGATGTTCCATGGTGAACCCAGTCCCCAGCAAACCCAATAAGGATGAGCCAGGAAATGAAATGCTGAGAATCTCAGACTTGATCTGGAAGGCAGCCAGGGCACGCTCCGAAAGCAAGCAGAAAGGCTTCTGCCTTGAATGTAGGTCACTGCTCACTTATGGAAATTCATTGCTCATGTAAAGAGTTCCATGAAGCAGTGCATTAGGGAGAGCAGGCAAACATGTAATGCTTTCTGTGTGGTAATTACAGTGGTGTGAGGGGGAAGGCTCCCAGTTGCTTTGGGTTTCTCTACTCCATTTTCCCCATGTCTGTGAAAGTGAGGCATGTGAGTGTCTGACATCACTAGATAGATTCCTCAAGGGCGGACTTCACTTGGAAGCATAGTTTAAATACAAAGTTTCTTGACATAAATGAGGCATCTGTCTTTTGCCTTTTTAAATAGATTACACTCAGTAAGTTGTTCCAGGCTAAACTCTATTGTCAAGGCAAGGAGATGTGAGTTAATCTCCCCATTGCCTTGCCCACAAGCCTGCCTGCAGCAATTGATGGGGATCATTCTTCATTTGAGGAATACAGACACACACACACAGATATGCATTGTGGATATCTGACTTCTCATGAGCTCTACTGACAAAAACTGTAGAGCATGCTAACTCTTTGCATGTAACCACACAATTAAATATAATGGTATTGTGCTCTGAATGCAAGGAAGAAAGTACTAGTGTGTATAAAATTTGAACTGATGAACCTTTCATTGGTTTTGATTTCATTGAGTCATCACACTCATCAGAAGAACATATTTTTTCTTGTATCTTGTTTAACTCCAGGACAGTAATGCCCAGTTCTCTGCCACCTCACCATCCCCTGTTTTGGAGATCCATCACCAGTCACTTAATGACCTGCTCTGCTGGTCACTGTCATCACAGTGTGCCAACATCCTTCTCCTTCAATATACCTTAAAACATCTCAGGTATGATGATGCACAGAAAATATAACTATTCAAAAAGAGGTCTCAAGAGACCCCACACTAAAGAACTTGTATTGGTGCTTCAGTCTCAGATGAAGAAATCAAGGTCTTTCATATTGGCAATCAGTTCACAAAAGACAGCATTCGCTGTTGTTAATGATCCTATTCCTGCCTTTCCATCCTGCACAATGTATATACTGTCCCTGTGCACTTACACTGTGTGTTTTTCTTAGTCCCTGCGTGCATTCCTCTCTGTTATACTTAATCTTATGATAAAAATTGCTTTTCTATACACCATACTACTAACAGTTGCACTTCCCAGAAACATCCTCCTGACAAGCAATGTAGTTTGGCTGTATGATGCACACCAGTGCTAGGACTAACTTTTTACTGTAGCTTTGGTCCTGAATCAGAAGTTGCCCCATGTCTGTGACAACATTTACTATATAAAAAAAGCCTCCTATTCACCTGCATAACAGGGACTGGAAAAGGAAAGGATTCTGCTTGGCAGACAAAAGTAGGACATCAGGCCCCAATCTCAGACTGTCTCAGTTCTGGCTTGATGTCATGATTATTTCATCTTGCTGGGAAATACTGTGGTTGAAGACATGGTTCATTTCAGTTCAGTCCTTCTGAGATAAGAGGAGAAACTCACACAAGTGAGTTTCAGATCCCAAATCTGATACATATTTAATACAATTTTTGACACAACGGTTAGGACAAAATACTTTACTGGCAAATGACCAGTTCTGACATCTAGGATTTAGGGAAGATATAGGCGCCTGCATCCAAAATTACCCTGAAAAAAAAAAAAAAAAAAGAAAAACAAAATCCAAACCACTGGCCCCGACACAGGGATTTTTTTCCTTATACTTACTGGTTTACATTCCTCCACCCTTAGAGATGTAACCCTGAGCATGTCTAGAATTAACTTGCTGCTAACCTGGTTGAACAGGTTGCCGTCCGAGCCTGATCAGTATTCACAGATTGAAATACAAATTCTTCATTCTATCAGTTAGCAGCCAGCCAGACAAATCTTCCGCTTAAATCTTCCAGGCTTAATACACTTAGTTACAGTGTTTCTGAAATTTGTCAGCATTTCATTGCAGGAGCCAAGAACAACCACAACCCTTTCTGTAAGATAATTACTAAATTGCAGTGTCACTCTGCCCCAAAAAAACCCAAACCCCACTGCTCTAGCCAGAGTCTGGGCTTCAGCACTCCACTCAGCACTTTTAACATCCCCAGAACCCTAATTGCTGAGATGGGGACAGGTATGCTGTGAACTCATCACATGCTGAGAAACTAATTGCTGAGATGGGGACAGGTATGCTGTGAACTCATCACATGCTGAGAAACTTCATTCAGGGTTTGTGCAATGACACATACAATGAACAGTCAGTGGGACTTTTCTACAAAGCCTCTAGCTCCAAAATACAAGCCTCCACCTATTTAGCACAGGAATAGCTCCATTAGATGATATATAAGGAAATTATGTACTTTATTCAAACACCTATAGGAGAAGAGTATGATAATATGTGTCTATTGTGCAAAATTAATGAAATGCCCCAAGACCCTTGGTGGAAAGAGCTGATAGACCTTGAGTTCTCAGAAGGTAAATGACTTATGATTCACCCATCTAAATTATTTGTTCTCCATTCATCTCTATGCCCTAGGGAGATATTTCTGCTATGCACCTCTAGTTATCTAAAAGTTGGATATCTAGTCGGAATTGATTGTCTAAGATCACTTAAGAAGAGCCACCCATCCTACCTTAAACATATCTCTTTGACTCTCCACATTGACCAGAGAAGAAGTTGAGATGACTAGTTCAGACTAGGCAGCTGCCTTAAAATGCTGAGTCCCAGGGTACCACCCTGGGTATGCAATTAGACCTGGTGTGGGTGCACCAAAGAGCCTGTTGCTGCCCCATGCTGGGCCAGGGCTTGTTGTAGGCAGTGCACCCTGCCCATTCCTTCTCCCACTGCCAGAATCACTCCAGAGCCACCAGCACCTGGCTGAGGAAGCATACATTCTGATTAGTAGCAAGAGATTAATGGTCTGGGAAACACGGAGATGGGGTGAAGGAGAAAGAAGAAAAGAGTGGTGTTGCCCAGGGCTCAGTGTTGGGGCCAGTCCTGTTTATATCTTTATTCATGAACTGGTTGAGGGGATGATGAGACTCAGTAAGTTCTCAGATAGCAAGTTAGGTGGGAGTGTTGATCTGCATGAGGGCAGGAAGGCTCTGCAGAGGGATCTGGACAGGCTAGATTGATGAGCCAAGGCCAATGGTACGAGGTTCAGTAAGGCAAATTACCAAGTTCTGCACTTGGGTCACAACAACCCCATGCAGTGTTACAGGCTGCGGACAGAGTGCCTGGAAAGTGGCCCAGTGGAAAAGGACCTGGGGGTTCTGGTTGACAGGGGCTGAACATGAGCCAGAAGTGCGCTCAGGTGGCCAAGAAGTTCAGTGGCATCTGGGCCTGTATCAGAAATAGTGTGGCCAGCAGGACCAGGGCAGTGATTGACCTCCTGTACTTGGCACTGATGAGGCTACACCTCAAGTCCTGTGTCCAGTCCTGGGTCCCTCACTACAAGGAAGACATTGAGGTGCTGGAGTGTGGCCAGAGAAGGGCAACGAAGCTGGTGAAGGATCTGGAGCACAAGTCTTGTGGGGATTGGCTGAGGGAGTTGAGGGTGTTTAACCTGCGGTAAAGGAGGCTGAGGGCAGACCTTATCACTCTCTAAAACTACCTGAAATTAGGTTGTAGTGAGGTGGAGGTCAGCCTCTTCTTCTGGTTAACTAGTGACAGGACAAGAGGAAATAGCCTCACTTTTAGCCATTTAGACAGGGTATTAGGAAAAATTTCTTCACCAAAAGGATTATCAAGCACTGGAACAAGCTGCCCAGGGAAGTGGTTGAGTTACCAGCCCTGGAGATATTTAAAAGATGCGAAGATGTGGTGCTTAGGAACATGGTTTAGCGGTGGACTTGGAGGTGCTGGGTTAACAGCTGGACTTTTCCCAACAAGAACAATTCTATGATTCTAAGAGAAAATCAAAAATAGAAGAAATGCAAATCAGATGCAGGAAAGAAAGCAGTAAGGGGAGAAAGAAAGAAAGGAAGAAAAGGTTGTTTTGACAGAATAAAAAAAAAGCCATGAATGCCATTTGCAGCCATCTTTAAAGGCTGGTGCTTGGTATTCCAGACAGTAACCATGAAAAGCGATCCTCCAGAGTGGGGCAGGGTCTCTCCCATCCCCTCTACTCCCTCCCATCCTGTTCCTGGCACTGCCTGGATTTCCTAGCCCTCTGCCCTGCTCTGAAAGACTTACTCTCACAGTGACATTGACAATCACATTGGCAGCAAGGCATTGTAAATCACCTCCCGTCACACAGGTCTCACACTTCCATCCTTGTACATGCTCATTTGTTACCATGAGTGGGCATGTAGGAAATACAGCTGCCAAGGCAAAGCAAAGCTGTCAGATGGAGGAGAGGCATTGCTGCCCCTTCTGCAGCCCAGCACACACTGCTCCCCACGCTCGAGAGAACAATCTCCATGAGGTACTTATGGGAAGGACAGGAAGATAACCAGCATTCAGATATCCTGAATATGCAAATTTATATTTGGAGGCTGTTACAAATAAAAAATATTTTAAAGCAACCACATTAATCAGGGCCTTTTTATGCATTTGCTGTAATGAGACCCAAATGAAAAGAATCGTAAGCACATACTGAATGTAAAGGTTAATCAAAGGCAGCTTCTTCCTTTGGAAGCTACATCCTTCTGCTGGTGTTTGCCAAGAACCTTTCACTTCATTCTTTCTCTCTTTTTTTCTTTCTTTTTTTTTTTTTTGACTTTATATGTCCAAACGCCACTCTCAGGCTTTCTAAAAATTAAAATTATATCACACCCATTTTATGTGCCTGGATAAGAAAATGGTGAACCTGTAACATTTCAAAGCTACTTTGATGGATGGGGTTTCAGCTTCAGCAGTTTTGATTGAGACTTTTCTATATGTATTATAGAAGGTGCTGACTGATCCTCTGTTGCAGACATTGGAGGTAATCCCTTTAAGAAAACCACCTGAGCTAGCAGAAAGCCAGAGAGAAGTCCCAGCCCATCAAGCAGCTGTACAGAGCCATTGATATATCTGTTCTGAGAACATTACCTCTTACACACTGCCCAGCTGGGAAGCATTTGGAAACATTTTATAGACCAATTCAGCATTAAATGCTGGGTTGACTGCAGACTGCAGCACAGGATAGTAGCATCTAAGCCAGCTTTCAACAAGCCCATGCCAATTTAAGATGCTATTTGCCTGTTAATATTCGCTTTGGGAAGCACAGGTGTTGCCTGTTCTCTCATTCACCCAAGCAGATCACCTCACACATCTTCAATCACAGCTGTGGCATCACAGAAGCCTTGATGGCAGCAGTTGCAAGAGAAGCACTAAATCAAAGCACCACCATTCAGCTGGGCAGTGTCCCTTTCTCTTAGGCACTGCTCCTATTGGAGGTGGAATGGATCTGTCTGTGCAGGGCAAGGCTTGTTGGGTTTTCCAAACCCTTCTGCTGCTATGAGACAGTGCTGGGACAACTGCAGGTGGTGATACTTGGTCCTTTGCTAGAGCAACAGGGTTGACCTCGGCTCCTCTCTTTGCCACAAGCAGCACACTTCCCATGTCATTAATTTTTAACTTCCCTCAGTCTGTGCCAAGAACTGAATCACTATAAACTAACACACTCAGTTTGACAAACAGGTTGACATAAACCAAGATATCACCTTTTTTCACTGAAAGAATTTGACTCTTCAGACCTAGTAGATATAGTAGGGTTGTTCCCATATTCCACCATCTCTGTCCTTCCTTTCTAGTTCCACACTGGACTCTTCTCATCACAGAAAGTCTCTAATCATTTTCTTCTTCATATTCTTATGCCATTTCTAAACTTTGCTCTCTGAATTTTCATTGTGCTTAAATTTCTCTTTCTCTTACTTTTCCCACTACTAGAAAGGCATAAAGGCTAAATGAGGTGAATGAGAGTTTAACCCTACAATATGGTTGCACCTTCCCAGTCAGGACCTGGTTTTCAGCTTCAAAATTCTTCCATTAAAGTTTCCCCTTCAGACTTAGAATAGATGCAGCTAATGTGTCCAAAATTTTGCTAGAAGAAAGCAAATTTCTGAGTTTCTTCTGTTCTGATGAGGTAAGAACCTACTTCTGGCCCTACTCTCAAGACATTACCAAGTGATCATGCTCTCTGTTTTCAAATCTTCACCTGAATTGAAAGTGAGTTTCCATCTTGATTTCTTGTCCATGTTTAGACTACTTCTTTTAAATTTTCCTATTCATCTAATAAGTTTACATGGAAGGCATAGATGAGTTCAGAAGCCTACTTTGGCTGTTTTCCTTCATCCATGCAAAGCAGTAGATTTTATAATCTCACTGTTTTTTCCCCTTATGTACAGTGGCTTTAAAGGCAGTTGATACCATTGAAGCATGTTATCTACATCTGCATTTTAAACATTACTCATGCTATCCCAAGCACTCAAGGGAACACAGTGGTGACATTAAGATGGCTGCAGCACAGCAGAAGGGAGGTAAGGTGTTCTGCATCTGAGATTAGCCATGAGACATGTCTGTCTGCTATTCTTGTGCCACAGGACTCTGCCCTTCTAACTAGCTGGGATCCATCCAGAGTCTCCAAGAAGGGATACAATACTGCTTCAGTTACAGGATGGAAAGATTCCCTACTGTGCCAAAACCCATAACTACCCAACCCCCTTGCAGCAGCTGGCAGTTTTGCTGGTGGTATTGATCATGACTTGTCCCTCCAGGTCAGGAAAAGGTAGGTGTATGGAGTAGCCCTGGGAAGCCTTTATACAACATGTTGCTAATAACCCATTCAGTGAATGGTTTCCATCTTCCAGGCAGTTTCATAATGACTTTTCACAGCATATAAAAGCTGGAAAAGCTCAGGATTTCTTCTGATGAAATGATATTGGTAATCTGTGGAGAAATACACTTCTCTTACAAACTAAACAGTTACTTCAGAGAACTAAGTCTAGTATAACTTTGATCAGGAAAGGTCTGTTAGATACAGAGGGGTAAATCTCATTTAAGATCGGTTTTGTTTTAGTGATGGAACATTATTCACATTTCCTAAAACAACACAAACCAAAACAATACGAAAGAGAACCCTGAGATTAGTTCAGTTGGTTAGGGCATGGTGCTAATAACACCAAGGTTGTGAGTTTGATACCTGTATGGGCCATTCACTTAGGAGCTGGACTTAATGGTTCTTGTGGGTCCCTTCTAACTCAGAATATTCTGTGAGAATAGAAGGAAAAGGAGAGAAGGGACTGGCTAAGATCTGATAAATGTTGAAGGCTGTGACCTATTACTTATGAAATTATTGTGCTGTGCAAATAAAAGTTTGTTCTGTTCTTAGTAGTTTAGGTACATAAGAAAAACAGCATTGCTTTGTTCAAGTGCAGCTTTCCAATGGAGCAAATACATTGGTAAACATCACAAGCTATGCTCTAAAAAATTTTTACCAAATTCTTCCCAGTTTCTTTGGACATCTCTTATTATCTCCCTAGTGAACACTAGCTAACAAATTTTCTATGTAAACTCTTTGTCTCACTGGTGTTGTAGAACAAAATACAGCTATCCAAGATGTATATTCACCGATGATTCAAAACTATTTGTACGACTTATGTGCTGCCTATCCCTGTGCTTATTTTATTTTGCTTCACAGCTGCCTTTCCATGTTTTTTCTTATTGCCACTTACCATAGTATTTGTAGTGTGGGTGTATCGCTAGTGAACACAGCCTAACTAGATTTACTTTAAAATGCTGTGAGTTTAAACTGCAGTAAGTTACTATGTCTTATCAATGTGCAAATATTATGTTCCTACCCACATGCCTCTTCCAGAGCTGCAAGCCTTTAAAATGGAATCCCTTCCTCCTGCTCTGTTAGTACAAAAGCCTAGGCAGAGAATTAAACATCTATCTGTGCTTGGGAAGTTGAATCAATGAGACCAAAAGGAATTTAATTGATATTCTGAATTTGTGTGTACATGCATAACCATGGTGTATATCCAAAAAATTCTTTCTTTTTCTTTCCTATTCCTTCCTTACCTCCACTCACCACAGCCCAAGGGCACAGCAAAGTCACCTATTAGAGGAGTTGGAGAC
Organism: Pseudopipra pipra; assembly: GCF_036250125.1. NCBI lineage: Eukaryota > Metazoa > Chordata > Aves > Passeriformes > Pipridae > Pseudopipra > Pseudopipra pipra. The sequence goes on along the minus strand of NC_087550.1, from coordinate 100,678,272 downwards.
AAAACTACAGCATATCAGAGTCTACGTGTTTTGGTCTCGCAGAGCGACCCATGAGGAGATGGTAGGAGATGATGTCAGCCTCAGGAACTGTTCAGAGTTACCTTCCTATCAGCAGCCTTCCATCCTGTCCTCACTTTTCTACTCTGATAGTCAGTGCAGCTCAGAGCCTGGCTGGGCAGATGACTTTTAACAATGCCCTTTGAAAATTAGCTTGGCCATTTCCATTTGGGAACCACAAGAGGGTTACTCAGGACCTGTGCTGAGGTACATGAGACCTAGCTATGGGAATACAAAGTTGGCAATTTTCTTCAGCTAATGGGGAATTTTGCCTTTTTTTTCTTCAGTTCCTATTGCATTTTTTGTCAGGATCAGATAAAGTGACCTTGAATTCTGGCATATACAATGGAGGAACTAGGAATCCTTGTTCCTCATTGCAGCATTTCACTGAGCAGTTCCAACACTGCAGTGAGGTCACATAGGGAAGCACAACCATCAACAGCAAGTAAAATAAAGGCGTTCCTTCCTATTTTTTCAGAACTTCCTTATCCCCCAGTTCAAAATCCTCTTACAGCTGTTGCATTTAATTAAAAATGTTTTCCTTATTTCTACTTGGGCCACATTAAGGACCCACCCCCTGCTCAGTCCTTCTGCATGCACAATTTACACAAGAAACAGGCAGAAGGAAAATAAAAGATGAAGCTTAATCAATCCTCAGTGGAGACCTTGAAGCCTCTGGTCAAAGGTATGCAAACTGCATTAGGTACTCCTCTGGCTCCATCTGAACTCCTTTCAGAGCTCTGTGTCTTGTTCCTCCAGCTTCATTTCTCTTTTTCTAATTAGGTATGGTGCTGCAATTCAGGGTGGAAAGTAATCTCACAGACTATTTAATATGTACCTGTTGACTCCCACACAACAATTTAATCAGAATTAGATAGGGTTTGGAGACAATCCGTCTGTTTAGAGGCCAAAAAAAAAAGTAATCTGAGAAACTGTTCTCAAAAATTTTAAAAGGGATTATTTCCAACTAGTTGCAATGCCTGGGTCAAATCCTATTCATTTTATTTATATTAGCAGTCAAATCATGAATGGAATGACATGACTGCACTAGGTAAGCAGGATCTAACCTATCATATTCAGCTCCCTGAATACCCCTAGTCCTCATTCATAAGAGTTCCAAGGACCTTTTAGCCACAGTCAGACAACACAAACAGCAAGTTTAAGCACAGGATTATCTGAGCCGTTCAAGTTAGGCACATGCTTAAGCACTTGCTGAGTAAAAATTCAGAGCATCTCTTGGGGTTTGGTCTTCCCTGTTCTCATTTGTGAATACAGAAGAAAGTCTTTGTGAAGATGTGGCTGCTTCCACCCTTCACACAGATTAATATGGCACAGTCCAAAATTTTTTTGTCAGCTGGGGATTTTACTGTGTGAGAACTTCTCTGGCTGCACAAAGAGAACTAAAAGCAGTGACTACCATGAGCCGGGTTTCTTTTCTCTTCTTTAAGGCTGACTGTACAGGCAGAGATGTAAAAGGGCTTTTGCATAAATACTAGGACGATGGATGAGAAAGTGGGTTCCCAGGTATATAGTGGCCAAGTACCACTGCTGTTGGCAGCAAAAGGGATGGCTGCAGCTCCTGGCCAGAACTGTGGCTGAGGAGAGGGAGCCCAGCAGCGCAGGCAGTGTTCGCACACGGTGCCAGAGCAGTGTGCCTCCCTTCAGTCACACCCTGTGTGCTCAGAACCCTCTTTTAGCAGGCAGATACAGCACTGCTCCATCATTTGGAGGCAAAATTGGGGAAAAATCATGTCTGAACCTTTTTACTTTATCCCTAGTACTCTGAGGAAATTAATACTTGAAGCCACTCCACAGACATCTGGCCAGTTAGAGGTAACATCCCTGTGCCCACCATGTACTTCCATAGCACTCAGCTTTTGTTTCAGGGTCCTGTGGCTGCCCCAGCTGCAGTAGGTCTCAGGACCTCCTATTGCAAATCAACCTCTGCAGCTCCAGGATTATCTGGCTGTCAGGGCCAGGACCTGTTGATTTTTGATTTGCCTACCTCCTCAGGCAGGATGCAAAATGAAGCAAGGGGGATGGCCTGGTGAAATAGGGTAAGTGTATACCACAGCCTCTCAAGGTTAGTCAGCAGCTATTATTAGCCCTGAGCTGTTGATCCAGTGGTCGTTTCTTTGCCTTTGCAGGTCAGGTGCAAACTGCAGAAAAGCTTGCAAAGGAGTGAGCAGTGATGGAAAAACTCACCAGCTTCCGGAGGTCAAGAAAACTGTGACCCAAATGGGTCAGCCTCCTTCATCTTTCTTCAGTCTCCTTCCATCCTGGGTAAAAAAGCAGTGGTGTTGGATTGCTATGAAATGGTTAGCAAAGGAAGGCAGCAATATAAATTGTAAATTGTGCTTTTTCTTCAATGTTCAGTATAAAAATGCCCAAGGCCTGAGGTGTTGATTGATGAAATCAAACCATAGCATTTCATACCCCTTATGCCCATTGCCTCACATTTTGTAGCCTTTATGTTACATGTTGCAGACACACACAAATCTAAGAACAGATGTTCGTTTTGCAAACAGATGTTCTGATTGAAAATGGCACTGCCTTGGCTGCCTGTCTCTGCCCCAAAGTGAAGATCACTCTCTGAACTCCACAGCATACATAGAAATAGGGTTTGTGTGAGCTTCTCCTCATCCTCTTCAGAAAAAATGCACCGGGTTATTTCACCTTGCCCAGGATGATGCTGATTTACACAACAGGTAATGCAGTGAAAATTAGGCTATTTGAAAAAGTTGTAAATTAGGCATTCAGAGTCTCCAGACACTGTTACAATACTTTGGCCCTTGAAATTTATCAATCAAAAATTCTCCATACTACCACTAAATGATTCAGAACTCTTATTAAAATCTCACAGTGAAGTAAAATGGTGCTGTGCTCAGGCACCCACAGTTTTTTCCAACGAGACTTGTCTCCCATTTTTCATGTTATTATTGCTTGTGTGTGCAGTTCTGAAAGTTATCAAGACTTCTCTGTCCCAGCAAGTATGAAGGAATAATACCTGAAATCATGAGTCCAGTGATTAAATTTAAGCACAGCAGGGAAAAGCATCAGGTCATCAACACTTTTCCTTGTTAATATGCCGCTTCTTTGAATATACTATGTAAAACAAGAGTACCAAACTTCACACAAAATAGTAGCACTACAAAATCCAGCTGGATTTAAAAATAATGGATCTCTTCTGAGATAGGTGCTTGCCTGCAAAATTTCATCGGAACAGTAAGCTTTGTGGATAAATTAATTGTTTAGCAGATATAAACACCTGAAATAGGGGAACCTTAAAGAATAACAGGCACAATTTGCACATCCAGAAGATGTATACACTTATCCACAGAAGTTCAGTTTCAGCAAGTCAGTCCAAAATACCCTTTCTTCTGCATTTGTCTTTCTTTTCCTCTTGGCAATCATGACTTTCTTTAAATATCCATATGAGTTTGTCTGCTTGTGAATCTGACAAAAAATAATCTTTTCTGTCAAAGCTGAAATAGAATGAATTAAGCCCAAGCCACACTGATATTAGCATATAAACGATGCTCATAGAGTCAGTGTGATGTTTATTGTAAACGGCTGTTACAATACAGCATGATATTTTTCAGGTTCAAAAAAGACTACATTTTTATTGCAAAACACCATTTTTATTATATAGGTGTGTATTGTACTGTGGTGCTGAGTGCATTCATTAAAAATATCTATGAAGCCTTATTTTTTCCATATTTTTGTTGCCATTATTGCTTCCATACAAGGATATGTTTCAAAAGGTAGTCTGCAATTTCTCATCATCAGCAATTATTCCTAATAATATATTTCAGCCACCTAGCTATTACTCTAGATATATGTAAGGTGGGACACACCTCACCAAGGAATGAACTATGTTTTAAGGTAATTTTTTTCCTTATGAAATATCCTGCCTAGAGACACATTGAACTAGTTTTGAACTCCTGAAAGAAGGGAGAGGTAAAGAAAGAGCAAGCAACATGGTGAATGAGCTGGTTAACAGTGTGATCCAGAGCAACAGCTCAGGTCTCAATTCCTAAGGTACATTTGTTTGCAGTTCATTTCTATAAACACTAGTTCTTCAAACTGGCAATGGCTCTCACCACCCTTTTGTGTTTACAGCCAAAAAAATCTAGTTCTTTCCAAGTCAGTTAATATAGATTATCAAACCTCTCCCTCCAGTCTGAGTCTGTTGTGTAGATGCCCTAAAAAGGGCTGACAGCTCGAGTGCTTCTCCTACTAGTGCACTTCATTGCACCTACGTTGGCAATTACCATATGTGAGCTCATCTTATAAGCAATGCAAGACCAGGCCAGTTCAGTTCCTGCGATATCTTTGAGACAATGCCAAGAGTGCTAGAAAGTATAAGTCATTGTTTTGGAACTGTCCTCTATTTGAATGCTTTAACTACTTACAAACAAGCAGGCAGGTTGGATCACCAAGGCTACACCAAGCCTAGCTCACCCTCACACAATTCATGCCGGGCTCCCCAGATGCTTCTTCCTCAAAACCCAAGCACAAGATGTCCCAACCATGATAACTCTTTTGGAGGACCAGACTCAGTGTTGTCTGAGGCTGAGTCCACTAACACTCCATGGTCAGAGGTAATGAGCAGGAAAGGTGTAAAGCGGCCTGATCATTGTCTCCCCCAGAGCCACAAAAGCCTTTTCAGCATCCTACTACCTCTAGGCCAGTCCTACAGGTTTACAAAGAAAATGAGAAATCAACTGCAAGCTTTACCACTCTGGATGCCTGCCTTGGTGAGTTTATAAAGTGCCAATTGAGATTTCTCCGTTCTCTATGTGCAAAATTTGTATTTTCCCTCTCCCAAAAGTCCCTCAGAACTGATGGGGAAAATCGCTTTATGGCCCCAGTTCAGGTAATTAGTCTAACCTTGAGTAAATCAGCAAGGCATTCCAAAGTAGCTGTCAGCAGTGCCCACCCAATTTCTCATCTCTAACTATGTCCAGCCTCTCAGGCTAAAGCCAAAGGTTGAAATCCCTTCACACATCTTCTCAAAACTAATTACTCATTAAGGAGAAAGATGGCTAGTGATGTTTAACAGGTTTAATTTCTAAATACAGAACTGACTGTAACACTATCCTTATCCTCTAATTTCCATCAAGCTTCTTTCTCTTTGGTATACACTCTCTGAGTAATGTATTTAGAAGTAATCCTATTCTTTCCTAACTTTCTCTTCACTTGGCTAAATAAGCCAAGATCATATGATCTCTTTTTATATTTTTACTTTCAGTTTCCCCATCACCTTTGTAGATTTCTTCTGCTCCTATTTCAGTCTATTTTTTTAAAATATAAAGCAACTCTAATATTCTCCAGGTATTCATACAGTTGTACTAAACCTCCCTTTTTTCTGCTGAACATGCTTGGATTGATGCATCATAGAAGTAGAGAAATGTAGGGTTGGAGAAGGACCACCTGGGACTACACCAGGCATTCAGTCCTGCTCTGTGCAGTCCCTAGACATTGAAGCCCAGCAATATCACACTGGTGGTTCACAGCTCTTCAGCCATCAATCCACATTTTCCCTGTCTTACCTGCTACCTCTGACAATAGGGACCCTGCTTCTTGTGAGTCCATACTCATGGCTTTGCACTTTGTGCTTCTGTAATTCACCCTATTCCTGTTGCTCTGATTCACAGGATCCTCTGCTCCTCCCTGATGAACAATGCTCCTGTCCTTTTCAGCATTAGTGACCCTGTGCCACTTCATATTACTGACAAATGGCTTAGACCACATTCTTGTACCAAGGTCAGTAATGAAAGAATTGGATTGCGTTGGCTTCCAAACACGTTCCTGAAGAATATCACTGATACCTTCACTTATCCTGGCTCCCCATGTCATGTTCACCTGCTCCTCACTCTAATTCCTGTGTGAAACCCACTCACCTCATTACATAAATGGTTGCAATTACAATGTCAGCAATGCTCAAGGGCCATTAAGTTATTCACAGAAAGCATAATAAACAAGTGTTCAGTAAACTATTCTGCTGGGTTCAAAAACACAGTTTTTTTCTTTTGACAGAAGTAATAATGAAGGCAAGACCTCCTCTTGTAATCTAGGGTGAGGCTGTTGGATGACTTATTGTTTGAATTCTTTTAAATTAGAAATCAGAAGGCTGAAATGCGAACTTATGATGTATAAATATAATTTTTTCTTGTTTTCCGGTGCACTCTAAAATGATTGAAGCTGAGCTATCTCTACTCAATAACAATTCTATAAGAATAATAAGAATAATACATTCATGAAAACAGTAAATAACATATAAATAATGAAATGAAAAAGTAGATAGAAAATACTGCATGGAGTACATATATTTTTTAAAAGTTTACTTTGGTAAAAAGATTGTTCTGCTGTTGTGCAGCTATGACTTAGAAGTTAAATAACACCTTGGAAATAGTAGAGCACATATTTATTGCCACTTCTTCCATGCTTTATTTCTCATTCTCTTTGTAAGATTTGGAAATAAATTGGGTTTATAAACTGTAAGTGTGAGAATTTTGAAACAGCTAATTTTCACAGGATATTACAGTCACAAATTACCTTTGAAAATCGTAGGGCAGGGATCTGTTTTAGGAGTCAATACATTATGCAGTTATCAGGAAGTACCTCCAGCAGCTGTTATTAATGGGAGCAAAGAGCAGTAGTCAATGAGTTCTTCTGATACTGCATTATTAATACTCAAGCCACAAATTTTCTGGGATGAATTTGCAGAAAAAAATCCAAAAGTAGGATATCTGATTTGTGCCAGCCATGATATGAACAGAAATATATTTTGCATGCAGCACTATTGTATCTCTAAATATTGCGACCAAATTGGCACTGAAAACATCAAATGATCTTTTTGTTCAATTTTATATTTATTTACTAAACCACTTACGGAGGTCTACAATCAACAGTCTTTTCTTTAATTATCTAAAATTGCCATTCAGTGAAATTCTCAGATAATTTCCTATTAAAACACAAAAACACAGTTTTATGGTTAGAAAGTAATAGATTCATAGTTGTGTATGAAGCTTGGCAGCTCTGAATGTGGGACAGAAATAGGGAGCTGACTTTTGTGGGTATTTCTCTCATTGTCCCTAAAGATATCTCTCCCTATCTTTCAGAAACATAGTTTAAGGCTTTTCCCTGACAGGCAGGACAGAACTCCGAGCAGAGTCCATCTGAAATACAGAGTCCGAATCAACAGACTTCAGCCTTCCTCTTGTCAAGCAGCCCACAAGTTTCCCTTGCCAGCCTTCTTCTCTTTCAGTTCTTCATTATTTGCCCATTGCGCCACTTCAGACAGTGCTTTGTCAAGCAAAACAAAGTCTACTGCTCCTAATATTTTCTATCCTCCCCTACTTTTACAGACCTCTCCTATGTGACAGGTAAAAGATGATGCCTTTGGTGACTTGAAGCAGAGAGGGCTTTAACTTAATAAGCTTACAGACAAGGAAACCTGCCCCAGAGTTGAAGCTTTTCAGAGGCAGCTGACATTTATTCAGATGAGTCCAGACTTTAACATACTAGATGTAGGACTCCCCAACTCTTGCCAGCTCAGCATCACCTTGCCAGGTCCCTGGGAGTGCTTGCAGCCAAGTGCTTGCATCCTCTCCGCAGTGTTGTGAACTGCTGTGACTCCAAAGCTCTACTCAGGGCAGATTTCACCAGAAAATGAGTGAATGCATTGAAAATGACTGAATGTGAACGTTTTCACACCATGCAGTAAAATTACACATCACTCATTTATTTGACGAAAGGGAGAGGATCCAGTTCACAGATAGCACAATTGAAGTTACCAGTTCAGGTGGCCAAATTCAGAGACGCGAAGCTGAGCACCAGGAAGGTTGGCCACAGGCAACGGAAAACCGCAGGCGGGAGGAGGGGAGGTGCCACAGCAGTGAGCCACCCTCCTCCTCTCCATGTGAAACACCCCAGCGCATATCGCAGTGATAACGTGCTCTAATTCAGCTCCCCTGGTGAAATGCTGGTTTTGGGTTGAGAGAGCAGCCTCACTGTAAAGGGTCAGAGCAGCTGCTGAGCCCCAGGTGAGAAACAGGGACAGATGTGGTTCTGCGCAAGTTTTAGGTACATGTTCCTGTGATCAGGAAAGCCTGGAAGCCAGCAAGGGGCTGCCACTGGCCCCAGACATTTGAATCCCTGTCCTGGATTAGGGTAGGCTGCTAAGACCCCTTTGCTTACTCTGGGCTCCTTCTTATGGAAATCCTAAACTTGATTACATTTTTATTATCATATTTGAGATAAATGAAGAAAATTCAGTGATCTGGATGTATCTTTGAAAAAAAATAATTTTTAATCACTTCCTCTTTATTTGATACAGATACGGCGACTCTGCGGACTGATGGCTTTCTCTGACTTTAAGCTCGCGGCAGCAGAGACAAGCAGCCCTCTCTTGCTTCCTCCAGCTGCTGAAAGGAGCTATTTGCAAGTGTGTGCTGTGGGGAGCAGAGTCACTTCCTTACCATGTTTGGCCAGAGAAAGAGATTGCACCAAACACGGAAGCACTCATCATTGTGCAGTTCAGGAAAATATTTCAAACATCTCTTTCGCCTTCCTGCCTTTTTTTTTCTTTCCTCTTTGGTAAGAGAAGATGCATAGGCTTCTATGCTATGTTGTTTGAAAACAGAAGGCTGAGCCGCTCAGACTTGTCACAACAGTTTTATTTGACAAAGTAGGATTCTGTGGTTGAGCTGAAACTGGCTAAAATGCAGTGCAATCTTCAGCAAACACTCTCAGGATGGAAGGACCAGTGCACTTCACATGTCCCTGTCTAAGTTAGGTTATACCACAATTAATAAAAAACAAACTAGAATATGAAAGATATTAAGCATGGAGCATGAAAGCAGTAACCACTGAGCAAAGGACTGATTTTAAAAACTGTTGTTTCAGCACTCTAAATAAAAATTAAATGAAAATGCAGTTATTTTCCATTTTCAAGTAAGCTCTGCTGGGATGTGTACTGCTAGCTGGACACCAGTTTTAAATGCTATCAAAGCTGTTACTTATAGCAGGGTTTTTTTCTATCTCATAAAAGAGGCAGTGTCTCAAAGAATTTGTATTACAGAATCACAAAATCACAGAATATGTGGAGTTGGAAGGGACCCACGAGGATCATTGAGTTCAACCCTTAGCCCTGCACAGAACCATCACCAACAGTCACACCATGTGCCTGAGAGACTCACACCTTGGGAGCAGAGTGCCTATTAGTATCCTTCTTGGTGCAGGTAGCACACGTGTATGCTTATGAACACCCCAGGGTCCAAGTGCCATTACTCACTGCTGAGTGCCCATTTGTGCTAAGAAGATTGTGCAAGTCCCTCCACCGCATCTTTGGGTTCCTAGTGCAGAAGGGCTCAGTGAGTGAAATCAGTCGAAAACTTCGTGTTCCAGGTTTGGCAAGCACCACTGAACAAATGATGCAAGCCAGAATAGGCCTCAGACTGAACTGTAGGGATCTAAGTAAGGCTGAAGGGTGCCAAAGGGGCTGCTAGAGCATGTCCCACAGGCTGCTCGGGAGGAGACGTCCCTCTTGTTCCAGCTGGGTGTCCACACACCTCCTGTCCCCCATGCATGACTCCTTTCCCACAAGCAATGCCTTCAGCAAAGCGCAATACCAGCACGCCTGCATTTGCAGGAAATAAGTGTTTTTGCTTTCAGCACACCTTTTCCTAGCAGAGGGACAAGCAAGCAGTGAGAACGACCGGACAGCAATGTGCCTGAAGCACACAGCTGTTTTGCTCAGCTGCCTTGTGCGGGGCTGTGCGGTGCCTCCCTTTGCACAGCCTTACAACTGCATCAGGAAGTCTGCACAAGAGGAAATCCATCTCTTTCCCAAGGACAGTACCCCATGTGTTGGGGCACTTTGTTTTTTTCCTCCCACAGGACAGAGGCTTGGGAGGTTAAGCCTGCTGTGTTTCTCATTTCAAACTCCTGAGCTAAATAATCCTCGCCAATAGAACTGGTTGTGCAGTTATTAGAACTGATTATTGCAGGCTTATGGTGCTCCCTCCCAGGCATGTAAGCAGTGCTGGTGAGAGCAGCCATAGGGAGCAGGATGCTTGGAGAACCATTCTCCCTTGATTGCTGGTCAGCAGGGTAGGGACTCCATGCCTTACACTGCCCTGACATGCCACAGCACAGGGGGTCAGAAAAATCCCCCTCTCTGGGAAAGCAGTTAATCCAGCATCTACCAGGAAAACATTTCCAAGTCAATTATCATGAAGAAAGAGCAATTCTTTATTAATAGTAATAATAGCAACAGTAGCAGCAAATACAAAAATGATTGCTTTCATCATTCTCTTCACTGAAAAGTTTTTAGCATCATCTCCCTTAGTTTTTAAATTAACAGCTTCTGGCAAATTGAAGCTTATTGATTTCCCTAGGATTCATCCCATTCCCTGGATTCAACCTGTGTATAGCTAGATCATCACTCTGTGACCGCAACTGATGGAAGGGACAGGACAACCTGACTGCTGTCTGTAGTTACTACTACTAGTCAATATTACTAACAGTTACAACTACTGCTGCCTGTAGTATTACCCTCTGCATCTCATCTGAGATCACATGCCACCTCACCTTTTCCACTCTGAGGCTCATTCTGGCCTTCAGCCTCAACCAATGTAGCACACATCTCTTAAATTCATGCTTACTTTCCCCTCCTTTTCCTGTTTTTGCACACGTTTTCTCCTCGCTTCCTGTCACACTTCAGTGCTCCCTGTGCTTGAGAACAAAACCCTTGGCAAACGTCACTGGTGGTTACTAACATGAGCACAAGACAGCTGAGGTTAACCATCCATATTTGTGTGCATCCCATAAGCATGTAAAAGATGAGCAGCAGCACTTTCAGGGACAAAAGGTTAAACGCAAAGACTTTTCAGTGCTAGTGGCACCCCACAGTCCTACCATCACCTAAGGGGTTGCTCAAACTCTGGCCCTGACCACCACACCCATGGAGATTTTCTGGTGGAATTAGAGTAAGGAGATCCGGGAGTACCAGGTACAGACATGTGTCATTTGTGTTGTCTTTGGCTTTCACTTTGTCATATCAAATATTACTCAGTTTATTGCTTGGTGGACTCATGGTCGTTCTGCGTGGCAGCTGGTGACTCAATGGCAGCACCAGCACACTGCCACGATACCTCCCCACCTCTGCAGCTCAAGACTACACTCACAGGCTCAGGGACCAAAATGACATGGGGGAACAGTGGGAGGGAAAACCTTGCTGGGTGGAAGCTGTGGCATTCACTGAGCACCTATTCAGTAGCCTCTGAGTCATCTTGAAAGCAGTGCTGGTGGACCCCAGTATGCTTGTACAGCCACTTGCCCAGCCAGATGTCACCACCCTCACCCTCGCAACAGACAGGGTGAAATAAAAGTGCTTCCAGAGAAGCACAGACTGACTCATGTCACTAAATACAGCCAATGAGGTGAGTTTCTTCCTTGCCTGCATGTCTTCCATCCAGCAGAGTAGCTCTTAAGCCCGTTGGCCAGAAACAGTGGCTGGGTTTAAGGTGTTGCTGACTGATGTGCCTGACAAAACTGGCAAAAACCACTCTAGGGTCCCTTAAATTACCCATGACTCATGCCTCTATGAAGCCATGCCCCTTTCATGCTTATCTTTTTTATTGTTCTTTATATATTGTCTGATACTCTGTCAGTTGTAGTGTTTTATTAGACTTCCAGGTCAAGGGTTTTCAACTTATTTGTCATTATCTCATTGTGCAATAAAAAAACATCTGCCAACTTGACAGCAAAAAATTTTTGTTTTCAATGAGGATTTCAATATTCCCTGCATCACATGTAGTTCTCCAGGTGTCTGAGCACTTAGAGAGTCGGTACAGGCTTCCTGCATTTATAATGAACAGACTATATGCATAGTCCTCCTAGCATGTCCAAAATTCTCTCTTCATGGCCTCTGATTCAATTATTTCATGTCCTTCTCGTATGTAAACCCTTAAACCTAATCCTTAAACGTTACCCTGGCTGAGCTAGTATTTTTGGCTTATGTTTTATTCTCCATAACTCTGGAAAACAGGACTGGAAATAGTTTTGAGAGGTCATGAAGTAGGTAGATAGATAGATAGACAGACAGAGTAAACTCCAATCAAATGTCTCTTAAATTATGATCAATGATAAGTGATTCTGCAAGCTCATAGCATCCTGGGACCAGGATATCTGCAGAATGAAATAGGTCAGGGACACTGCCTGATATGGGTACAGGCTTGGGCTTGATGCCTTGGGCATCAAGGAGAGGGTGCATTTACCTTCTCAGGTATGTGAGGTCTTTGGTGGATACTCTCTGTTTCAAACATCATAGTCAGAAGGATGTCCCTGCCACTGGCAATGCATTAATAGTCATCATAGCACTGCAGAGGTAAAAATGATGCTAATGCCTTGGGTAAGAAGGCTGAAATGCAAATAACACGCTAGCCTTAATATTTTTAGAAGCTTTTAAATGCTGAAAGTTGAAGAACTGCCCAGTTGCCTTTGAGACTGGTGTACCCATAGTCCCTGCAGGAGGGCACAATCACACAAAACAAGATATGAACACAACTGAAGTTTTTATGTGACTGAGTATTGCCTGCCTGGTGCAAATAATGCCAAAGTAGTCACCACGTTGCCAATATTCATCTCACTTCTTGAAGAAAAGGAATGACTGCAAGACATAAGCAAGAAATGCATTACAAGAAGCACTGCAACACTGGTCTGATCTGATAGCTCTAGTTTAGTAACATACCTGGTTAAAGAGCAGGGAAATAGTTCATGCCATGATGATCACATGATATAAATTATGTATGGCTTCAGCTGCTCATGCTATCCCCTAGCATGAAGCTGCTAGTTTACTGCCTTCATGTTGTGTGCTAAATTATCATCGAATAATTTAGTTTGCGAAAGAGCTCTGAGGGTCATCTGCTCCAACACCTCTCTCAAAGCAGGGCCAAGCTTGCATTGGATCCTGAAGGCCCTTGGAACTTCAGAGATCTACCTCTCTGCTTCCAGTGTTGACTATCCTGATTGTCATAAGCTTTTTTCTAATATATAGCAAATTGCAGCTTGTAGGTGGAAAGATTGGCTCTATCTTCTGTATAACATCCCATTAAGACTGGGTTTGCTCCAAGCTGAGCAAACCCAGATGCTCTTGCAGTCTTTCCTCTTATATCATGTGCTCCAGTTCCTAGTTGTTCTCCATTGGACTTGCTCCAGTATGTCAATGACCTTATTGTACTTAGGAGCCCCCCCAAAACATTTTCCCAGCTGTAGTTTCTAACCTTCCATTGTTTTCAAACTTGTAAGAAGATCGAGAATGATTAATCTATTTATTTAGAGGAAATAAAAGAAAAAGTCATATAAGGGCACAATCCCTGGGCTGTCTCTGCATTTAGCATTAGACAGATGGCTCACATTCCACCTGTGTCTCTGGAGGCAGATGCAGCCCAGATCTAAATGGGGAGCTGCTCAACTGCGGCCGTGTCAAATGCTGACCATATGTCATAGCGACTGGTGTCAACGGGAAGAGGGGAAAACAGGGCTTTATAATCCTGCCCAAGTGTCCTGGAAATCAGCAGCAGAACCTCTTGTAGTATCTCCTATTTGCTGTAGATCTTAAAAGGACAGATGAATTTTCTGTCATCATCTGTCAGGCAAATAAGTTCCCTCAAAGGATGAAAGTCACCACAATACATGGCATCTCCTAATGGCTTGTTCTGGAGTAAAGTCACCCTCATATGGGACCACAGAAGCACTGGCCACTTGTAGGGCAGCAAACTTCATGGGGAGGTAAGGATGCAAGCAATAGCCCATAAAGAGGTGAATACAGGTGGATGGGAGAGATGGCAGCAGTTATATACCAGCCTAGAGTAATGGAAAAACTTAGACTGGTGTCTGTCTTTTAAAGGAAAATGTTTCTCACTGTTAACTGTATGGAGACTTCAGCTCTGTACTCATCACTCTACCTAAGAATTAGTCCCCTGACCTCAGCTAAATTAAGTGCTGGGATCTCACTCTTAGCTGATCCAATAGTGTCTCTCAAGATACATCCTGGGGTCCCATTTCTAATAATGCTATATAACCAGCACATACTAATACAGTCAGTCAGTACACAATAATAACGCGAAACCATCATCACAATAATATTGATGAGCTTCATACCAGTTTACTACTCGAATAATACACCAAGAAAAGTAAATGTTTACGAAGTACACAACTGTAGACAGCAATGTTTATGAAATATGCCCAGCTGTCTGGACAAAGGTACTGGAAAAAAGTGCATTTGGAGTGTCCCACAGACTTCTCATGTGGTTATCTTTGACAGACAAGCTTTATGATGCTTATCAAAGTTTAGAGTCCATTAATATATCTCTGTCTGGGCACTCAGAGTCACGCTCTGTCTTACTAGACAGTAAGAAAATTTTAAGTTAAGCTGCAAAAACATCTAAAAATGAAAAGCAATGGGTCTAAACACTCTGCTACATACTTCTGCCACAAGTAGCTGCCAGCGGTTGTACCACAGAAACGATTGTTATATCAGTGCTGCCCTGGTGGTGATCCAAAAATAATCGTACCATTGCTAGGCATGACTCAAGAAAAAAGAATTACTTCTGTAGCTGGAAAGAACCAAAGGGCACCACATCCATCTGCTTGCCTTATGGCAGGCTCAGCTTGCCGTTCATCATGAGTGGCGCAGTTTTGAATTCCACCTTCTGTAGCTCGCACCTCTCACTTTGCCCCTTGGCAGGGAGCTGACTCCTCTGAGTCAGCGGAGTCCTGTGGTCCCCACTCAAGCAGCCATACATTTCATGGCAGCAAGTCTTGCTGAGTACGTGGGAGTGGGAGCTGAGGAGAAGCCACTTCTCAGAGGGTGCAAATTACATGCTTAGCAGGCCAGAGAAGGTGCAAAGCACACCCAACTGCGCTGTTCTGGAGTCAGCTGTGTTCCTTCCCAAAGGCTGCCCCCTCTCCTTCCCTGTGGTGTGGAGCTGGTAGGGAGGGCTATGGCAAATCTGGGAAGGAACAGTCCAAAGGCAAGGGAACAAATAGCTGCTGAAACTGGAATTAGTGTCTTGGTGGGAGGTTGAGAATAAATCTGTCATACTTAGCCTCTCTTTCAGTGATTTCAGAGAAGGACATTATATCTAACAATGAACACAGCAGGTAGCATATAGGAACAATATGGGACGAAGGAGCAGCAACTCTCCCTTCTCTGTCACTTATTATAAGTATACATAAGTGTACTCATTATTTATGCAAGACTGGAGTCTCCAGATTCTTCAGCTTTACAATAACCAAAATGACAGAATGCTTGTTGATTGTTTAGCACCTTCAGAGAACAAAATAAGGAAGAAAATGGAAACTCCCATTCAACTGACATAGAAAGCTGCAGTAGCACTGCAGGCACATTGGCTTCACAGAGTTTCCAGCCTTGGTTACTGCTGAAGGGCCCTAGTCCTTCTCACCCTGCTTACCTCCCACACCTCAGAATCAACTTCTAACTACTTTGGAGATACTTATCTTCAGCTAATGAGAACAAAACTGTAAAAACATAAAAACTCATCCAAAATGGGACTACATGGGCTAGTTTTTGTCAGAAGTAACACAATAATGTCATAGGGTAACTGGGAGTTTTGCTAACTGTGAACAAAGGGGGAAAGTGGGAGGGATCTGAGAATGCCCTGTAATAGAGAAATGAGCAGAGCCTCTCATGAATAGACAAGAATTGACCTAGGTACACACCGAAAAAAAGCCTATATTGAATTACCTACTGAGAGAGGTGAGGTAACACTTATTCCCCAAGCCACCACAATACCTACAGATCACACTGCACCTGGAACAGTGTGGTAGACTCTACAGGCTCTGCTTTTCTGAATTTGTCCTGAGCCCAAATTTAAAGGCCCAGTGCTTTAAGGATGACTTTACACAACAGATAGTGAAAGAGAGGGTTTCAATGCATACATGTGTCTGAAGGAACTGGATACTTTTGCAGATCTGTCCCTACATGTGCACGCTAACTGATTTCCAAAAGCTGACATAAACATAATGTAAAAGACAGTTTAGGTATTCAGGGCAGTTTGCAGCCTAAATAAGAGAAGTGGCAGTGTAATTATATATATTTTTTTTTTAAGAAAAACCAGTTTTTGATATTGTTAACATTGAGCACATTTCTTAACTACAATATGTGCACTACAGTCTCCTCCCTCAGTCTGTTTGCATGAATCTTCTGGGATCCTTCACTTTCACAGGAGCACTGGATTCTGACCTTACAGACCAACACAAAGGAGCAGAACATGAAACTGTAAATCAGGAAACATATGAGATTAAATTTAAGAGACGAAAGACAAAGAAGGAGGAAAACCATATTCACAAAGGCAGTAGGGCTAGGCAAATGTTCCATGGGGTATGTAAGGCTATATATTATCCCATAAATGCTTTGCATAACTATGAAAGTCTGTACACAGAACTTTCAATACTCTGTGGGGATTACATGCGTGTGCGCCTAAGTACAGCATTCACCCAAAGTATGGACCTATATGAAATACCCCTACTAAAAAAATTGCACAGAATCTAGAAAAATAAGCAGAATAAGACCATCAGTTAGATACTTTTATATGGGAAATCAACCATTCACACATTTTCAATGTTCTTTTAAGTTACTGGGAGGAAATGAAGACAACAAGAAATGATGGAAATTCTAGCTAATATTTGTACCAGCTGAACTTATACCAATAAAATAAACCAAAGGAAAATACTGCGTAAGAAAGTTGTACATTTGTATGGTACAAGCTCCACTACTGCTCTAAAATGACTGAATGTTTACCATTAAGGTAAACTAAACAGAAGACACAGAAGAGGACAAGTGATAAAATTGAGGTGAAATTAGAGGCTTCTAAAATATCACAGAAAAAGGGTGCTTATTCATTTCCAGCTCTCTTCTTGCTGCTGAAATATGACTTCCTACTGTGAAGCAAAATCACTGGTCACAACTGAGAAAAGCATTAAAAATATGGTAATAATATAACCACTTCATTTAATCCTCATATATTCATACCTGCTTTCAGAAGGTGGTAAAGTATGCATATGCTTGTCAATTAAACTACTGACTAAGTTAAAAGTGTGTGTTTCTTTCCAAAAAATCATCATTGTCTTAAGGGAATGTCTGAAAAGCAAAGAACAATCACAGTAGGACCTGGAGGAAATAAAAGGTGGCACCTTATGTGTCTGTTGAGTTCATAATTTTTGTCTACCTCCAGAAAAACCTTAAGTTATAATGAAATATTTCTCTAAGCAATGATACTGCAGCCCCAGACTGCCTCCTTATTTTGGTGACCATGTTGAGGGTTGCTGAGGGATGAGGAAAAAAAAGGACTGCTCTTCAGCAGCTTCCTCAACCCTGAGAGACAGAAATGGTGATAAGGAGTGGGGACAATGGTTATGCCCACAGAAGGAACATTCTTCTCCTTCTGCTTGTAAAAAAGCCTATCTGTGTAGGCACTTTTCTGTTCCTAACCAAATCTAGTAATATCAGGCAGTAAATGATGTGTCAAAACTCACGGTGGTTATGAATTTTCACAGTTCTTCTGAGCTCTGTTTACAGAGCCATTCACCCCCTGCTAGTCCAGATGAGAATTTGAAATGTAACCTGCAAAACAAAGAGTGTAGTAACAGGTTCTTGTTATAAAGGAATCTGCATCATCTACAGTAGGCTGGTTTGGTGATCTAACTTTTGTGTAATTTGAAAGACCAAAATTAGCAGACAAGTTCCCTTTTAATGTCAATAGAGATGTCAGAAGTAGGTAGATGGGCATCTCCTTGCTTGTTGAAATAAAACTGAAGCATGGTTTAACATCAAAAATGTTTGTTAGCTGGGTCAAATATATAGTAATCCTTTAAATACTACCAAGTATGGTATTAGAATGCAAATCAACAGACAGTTTTCATCTTCCATGTATATAATTTGCTTTAAGCAGACAGTGTACACTAATAAATGGGATACTGAAAACTTACACTGGAGATATTTATTCATCTGCTGAGTACTGTAAAGTTTGAATGTTCATATGGGCTCAAGTAGGTTTGACTACCTCACTGGAAATACTGTTTTGCATATTAGGAAGGAATGTCTGCCTATGATATGCCCCTTCTATGCAAGCAATGAACTGTGGATAAATTATGCTGAATTTGTAATAATGGCCTCACTACTGTCAGTGGCTAAAGGCAGTGGATAGTCCATTATCAGATTAAAATTCTATATTCTGCATCTATGGAAGAAGTGATCTATAAGGATCCACTAACACAAACTCATATCACAAAAGGTGATTTCTCAGGCTTCATTACACCTATTGAAAGAATTTAGTGTATATGGCTGAAATTCAGCATGATGTTATAAATAATTCACATTGGAAAAGACCAAAGCACAGCCCTTGATCATATAATAAATTGATTTATCTGTACAGAGAAGAACTGGACAGTTAATCCTGCCAAATCTTTGTTCATTGGTGTGGTGTTTACTCCTGTGATTAGTCCTACTGGTTACTGCCACCATTACTCAACCTGAAGCGTGCTCACTACATAAACAGTCCTTCACACAGGAGTGGACAAGGGTGTAAACTGCTACTGATTTCTTTACAATGATAAGCCTTTCTTACTTTGTTCTCTCTAGTGGCCCATTTTCTTTTAATACCAATAACATTTTAGAAAAATACTATGCCTGAAAATGCATGTGATCTAGATGCCCATAATGCAGCACTGATCTAAGCTGTATTACTTCTGTATAAAAATCAACAAAAAGGAATTTTAAAACATACATTAACAACTGCATGGTACTCCAGTTTCCTATCTGACAGTAATTCCACATGCATATTTGGATATAGTTCTGTGTGAAGGATGGTAAGTGAGATGTTCTGTTCCAGGAGAACCATTGCTCCAGGTAGTGCCCTCCTTGCTGTCTCTGGGCCAGCAACAAGTAACAAAAATGACAGACTTTTCAAGATCACTTTGCAGAGCTGGGCATGAGGGGATGGCCCTCTACCCCATCCTCTTCTGAGGGGTTGTGCAGAATAAAGTTGCCAAGGGCAAGGCTCCAGCTGAGACTTGCTGCTTCCCTTGACATAACAAACTGAATTCATGGCTGCTTTTCACATCCCCTACAGCTCTGTTTTGTTGCCTGTACTGGGGTGGACTCCCACAGAGTACTGCAGAAATAGCAGTGGTATGAGCTACTGAGCAAGGCAGTGGTCAGGGCAGAAAGGCCTCAACCAAATAGTCCAAGCCTTTTTCTCTCAGCATTTAGAAACACACTCCATTTTGAAATTTCATTTGTGCGTGTGTTATGTGTTATAAACAAAGGGATCTCACATTCATTCAGGACAGTTTTCACAGAGTTGAATCCTGACCAACAGCAAAGCTGTGTCCCATCCCTGCTAACTTTAATGAGAAGTGGCAATACCTCGCTGGACTTCACATGGAGATTTCACATGTTTGCCTTAGCATATATGCCAGTTCCACTACATAGAGTATGTTTAGCTTACAGCATTGCTGACAAGAAGGATGTCCAGCACCTCCACATCCCTGCTGGGCAGGATAAGCATATGGTACTGATATAAAATGTAATTGATTTCACCGGCACAGCTTGTCCTTAAGCTCACAGATGAAAATCTCAAATAATTTAAAGGGATCAGTAATCCATTATAAAATTGCAACTATTAATATGTGATATTGATTTTTCAAAAACCCCAGTGAACTATTTGCAATGGCTTCCTTTCTTTCTCTATAACTTCATTCTCCTTCTTTCTTTCTCCTTCCATATATATCCTTCATATGTACTTGTCTGAGCACTCCTGGAGGATGACATGTAGGAAAGAAAGCTATACCAAGACATAATTACAATGGTATAGC
The DNA here is from genome assembly GCF_036250125.1 of Pseudopipra pipra. Taxonomy (NCBI): domain Eukaryota; kingdom Metazoa; phylum Chordata; class Aves; order Passeriformes; family Pipridae; genus Pseudopipra; species Pseudopipra pipra. The sequence goes on along the minus strand of NC_087550.1, from coordinate 100,658,307 downwards.
TAACAGAAAAGGCCTGGATGTTTCAAATGTCAGTAGATCTGAAGATGTGTGGGCAGGATTTACAACACTGGTATGTTGCCACTGGTAACTGACTGCATTTTTAACCTCCCCACTGCTGGCTAGCAGCATGAAACAGGATAAGTCTAGGAACTTAGCACTAGAAATAAACAATCTCATTACAAACCCCTGAGACTTGTTGTTGTGAAGCCGAGACAAACAAGGGGAAAGACTGTATAAAGGTTAGAGAAAAGCTCTTTCTTCCTGATGGGCAGCCTACACAGCACCCAATCCTTCCAGTTTGCTGCCATGCAGCTGTTTCCTCTTCAGGATCAGCCCCGAGGGCTGGTTTTGGTCATTCCAGAAAGAGGGGAAAGGAAAGAATGAAGCTTTTACTGCGAGTATATTAAAGGCACAGCCATCTCAGGCAAAAGATGCTTCATGGAGTTCCACTGTCAAAAAGTTGGCAGCAGTCCCTGACTGAGAGCGAGCCATTTGGAGACACCAAGCAATCTGACAGACTATTAGGCTGTATGGTGGAGTCAGGCATATAATCTGAAGTAGGGAGTAGTTGTGACAGGGGTGTTACACCCACGGTTTGGGTCTGATGAGTGGGGACTGAGGAGAAGACCAAGCTTCCTGGGCATGGAACAGGGGTATTATGGGTGCTTATCCAGAGAGATGGGAACAAATTTAGGGAAGGAAACAGGATTGGTGAGAAATAAGAATATCTGAAAGGTGATATGTGATTGCACTTCTTACGTCATGCAAAGAGGGGGGATACTCCCATTCCTTCTGGGAAGTGCTCGTTGCAACCGAGTTCTGCCTAGGAGTCCCTATACAAACTTATAAACTGAGAGGGAGTTGGAAGTGACTAAAACTATGTTATTATCCTTAATTAGACACTCAAATGAAAAATAGCCTGATGTACATCTTCACATCTACAAAATCCACTGAAACGAAGGCAATCACACCTGCTCAGCCCCTTGGCATTTCATAGGGACTTTACTTCAGCAAGGAGGGAAATTTCACTGGAAGTTGTGAGCATCCAACTGCTCCATTAGTGTTAACCCTAAATATGCATTTAAAAATCTTTTAGGATACCAAATCAAAAACTATGTGAAGCCATTCCTGGTCTCAAAACATTATTTGTTGCTTTTTATGATCTTAGGGAGTGCAAACTGTAATGTCACAGTGTGGCCTTTGCTGAAAACAAACTCTGTGCCTATCAGCTCACAAAGCCCAGCTGAAAATGATATAGAAGAGACCACGCTCTGCTTGTGCTGCAATGCATGTGATTAAACAGCTCTTCCATTTAAAGACCTTTAGAAGAATGCCAGTCTGTTCCTAGTTTTAACCTTTAAAATGCAGCAAGGACTTACAGAGAGACTTTGGCATTTCTCAGTGTAACCCACACCTCCCACACACAGCAGAGATGGTTTTAACAAGCAAAGCACTAGGGAAGCAGACGTATATGTATATGTACAGTCTGTGTAACCCAGTAAAAGGATCCATGTCTCCTGGAATTCCACCTGTATTCCTTTTGGCATCATACTAACTCCTTGTGCTGAGAAGTGGTGTCATCTATATTAGCCTCGTTAATTTTCAAGCTCCCCCTTCCCCCTCTACTTAATGCTGTCAAGTCAGCTACCATGAGCAAAGCAGGCAGCAGATTTTTTTGTGTCTCCCAGAGTGGTAATTAAAGTTGCTAAAAAAAAAAATTAAAAAATTAAAGAAACGTGAAATTCTTCCCAGGTGCAATGTTCTTGCATAATCCAAGCATTAAAAAAATCCAAGCATCCTAACTGCTTTTGTAGTTGCGAGCTATGGAGATGAGAGGGCCTGGGATCCATCTGTTCTGCCCTAACATGTCAGAGTGGTGGGGTAAAGCTCAGCTGCAAGGGGATTTCTTATTCCTAATTCATTCTGAAGTGATATAGTGGGACCAAAATCACTGATGCCTTCACTAACTCACTTCATTTCTTGTATTGCTTTGTTTGCTACTGCTAGGGAATAGGAATATTTGTATAAAGCTCATCTTGTATTGCTTTCTCGTGGAAGTAATTTTATTATGCCCTCCCTGATAACTTTTCATGGGATCTTCTAGTCTTGATGTGATATAAGATTTTTTGAAGAGCTAGGCATCAGGCTCTATCAACAAAACCTTCATACACCATGTACTATCCTTAATTTAGTAATTAAATTCTTTAAGCCATGGATTTAGGTATGAGCTAGTTTGCCCCATTCCTTAAATGCAAAGCAGCCCCCAAGCCACCACTGATCTTGGACTCATAAGGTTATGGCTGATCTGCATTCCTGCATAGTACTAGTAGGGCTCAAGCATTTGTGTTGCTGCTCTGTGTGGCTGAAACTTTGTGACTAAGGAGACATGAAAGCTGAATAGAAATGTTAGAACATAAAAGGCTCAGCTGCCCTGGGGCTGTCCCTGGGAGCTCACCCTGTGGTACTGCCAGCAGAGCACACTCCTGGATGGCACTTTTGGGTCCCTCTTCACAAGAACCCACAACTGTGTGAATAAACCTGGTGTGAGCCTGGAGGATGCTCAGCACGCTGAAGATGGTTTCCACTTTGGCAGTGTAGATCCTCAGGGCCATGTCCACTTTTCTGTTTGAGGATGTCACTCTGGAATGGCATCCTTTTCCTCACCCTTAGTTGTTCTCATTAAACACTAAGAAAAAGGTGCAGTGCAAGTAATGGATTTTTCCCACTGCACAGTGGGTCAGTGGCATTTCTGAGAGGCCGTGCCCAGTTTAGGGGGAAGGGTGAAGAATACCCCTCTGTTGGCTCAGTTTTCTTATACTGCGAGGGGAACAAAGGTGCATGAAAAATTAATCCAGCAAATGATTTTACTGATTATTATGTAGCTCCAAAATTCTCCATATTATCCTGTGTAGAGGGCCTTAAAGATAAATTCCAAAACTTCCAGTAATGGTTTGAAGACATATTTGTCAAAACATTTTAAAATGCTATACCCGAGTAATATAAACCATATCATATATGGTCAGATAGAATAGAAGCACCATTATAGGAAATAAACCATAAAGTAAAATCTACGAAAAATTTTAAAATATGTTAGGTAAGATTTGAATCATCTGAGAGCCTGAATTTCATACTTTTGGTCTAGAGAGAAGTAGATTTCAGTGAGTTCATCTATATTATTTTGGAGACCTGAATGTTACTGCTGTCGTTTCAAACCACTAGAAGATACTAGGGATAACTAAATTACTCATGGCAAATATTATAGAACATGCAAATGCATTCCTCTTCTTGGTTTTGTATTTGTTTGGGTTTTTTTGTTTTGAGATTTTGGGGATTTTTTTTTCACTTTCAAACAGATCTCTAAGTGCTGTAAGTGTACTCAATATTCATCCATAATATGCAAGCAAAGAACACTGTAAATGTCTGTTCATGGAATCTTCAGTGTGTACAAGGTCCCATGAGATTGTTTCTAGGCCCAAATTTCAGGCCCATGACCACATGCCAAAGATAAAATGATGAGATTTACAATAATGGGGGAAAATTTCTTCATCACCAAAAAGCCTTTGGTCAATGTAATGATGTTTTTTTTCAAGACAGTGTTTTGATTGGACATGGTGAATATTTAGGGACTATTCAAATGCTGGAAATATATTTAAATTGGAGTAAATCCACTGATTCATTTCCAAAATATTGTTGAAAGAAAAATCAATTTTGTTAGGCAAAAAATAAATCAAGGGCAATCAGAAAACCTGCAGCCATAGGAATTCTGAGTTAAATTTAAAAAAAGGATATTTACTCATCTTGCTGTCATTTTTTTTGCACATTAGGGCCTGAAACTAAGGCTATGGTCCTATATTTTACTCTGCTTTGCCATTAGACTCCACTTTTTGTGAGGGAGCAGTGGTTGCAGAATCTCCTAGTTGCCAATTCTCATTACATTGCATGAATCTTGTTGTATTTGACAGTTTTCAAAAAGCCCAAGCTCCAGGAGACTGAAAAATCTCCTGAGAACCCCAGTTTTTGATTACAAGGAGAAAAACAATGCTGTAGTCTTCATGACTGTAGAAACAAGAGAAAAAATTATCTTTACTCTGCTCCCAATATGCTAAAAGCTCATTAACCCAGAGGCAAAATCAAACATCTCTTAGAACTCACTATGTTTGATTTTTTTTTTCCTAAGCAGGAAGAAGAGGAAGTCAGAGAGTGGTCTGACATTTTTAAAACCCAGTAAAAACAATACTGGAATTCAGGTCATTAACTTCAGCTGAAAACAGAGAGAAAAATGGGCTCTTTCTTGTCATTAAGTCACAGAATTTTGAAACAGGTGTATGGTAAAGCACAGGATTTTAAAAAAGAAATCACCATATCACAGGGACAGTAGCAAATGAATCTGCCGGACAGCATACAAATAATGGATACACATTATCTGTAACTCCCTTTGAATTAACAAAATAGCCCATTTTATTAGAATCCCATTGCCTTGCCTGTTGAATTGAAAATGCACAAAGCTGGTGCACCAGATGATCTCATGGAAGGCCAAGCCTGACATAGGTTGCTTTGCATTGTCATCCTACTGTATATCAATGAATAAGCACA